>NW_016690208.1:4041321-4328300 GCF_001604755.1 Lepidothrix coronata
TAAAAAAAAAAAAAAAAAGGTAAAAAAATAAAAAACAAAAGAAGAAAGAATTGCTGCTGGAAACGCCAGTATTTTGAGAACAATTGTATTAGAATTGTGGAAAAAAAATGAGAAAAAAAAAAAAAGGAAAAAGAAAAAAAAAGGAGAAAAAAAAAGAGAAAATATATGAGCATTTTAAAATATAAGCCAGTCCAAGTCCTCTTTTGTTCTTCACTGGTGTGTCCCGAGCTATTCATTCAGGTGGGAGATTGTCCCCACGGGGGGTCCCCATCCTTCCTTCTCACTGCGAGTCTGACTAAATGCAGCCTGGAGTAAGTTCACCCATGGCAGAACCACAGGGGGAACCCCAAGTCTCAGCCAAGGAACGTTTTTCCTTTTCCTCAGGTGTTTTTCCATGAGTGATTTTCGCATCCCTTTGACGTCTCCAGCTGAACCTGCTGGGGACCCGATCGCCCCCTGCAACGTTCCCGTTCTCCTCCCCCTCCAGTGGGACAAGTGGCCATTGTGCCCACTGGGATGCCCGTGGCCGGACCCGCAGAGGGATGTGCCAGCCGGCTGCCAGCCTGTCCCTGCCTGGGTGGCACTGAGGTGACCAAGGCCACCCTGGGCACATCGGGGTGATCCCTGTGCTGTGGCAGCACGGGCGGTGCTCAGCTTTGGGCAGAGACAGGAGCGTGGAGAGTGGGCAGCACCCCCAGCCCGGTGATGAGTGTGTATGGACGAAGGTTTTCCAGCCCCCATCCCTGCTGGAGTTACCCCATGGAGCAGGAGCGGTGCTGGGAGCAGTGGGTGGGAGAGCAGGAGCCGTTAGCGCTGGCCTTCCCTTAACCTGGATCTGTTGCCAGGTACAAACAAGATTGAACTCGCTCTGGGGTTTACAGCGCAGATAAATCCTCCCCCGACGGCTGCAGAGCCGGTCAGATAGAGACGGAAAATCAGTGTCTCAATTTGGTTAGTGACGATCCCCGGGTTTGCAGCTCGGCTGCGATATTTTTTCATTTGGGAAGCGCTGGGAGGAAGCTTTTGGAGGGCGAGGGAAGGGGCACGGGGGGGTTATCCTCCTTGGCAGCGACCTGCTGCTCCCCAGAGCTGCCCATTCCCACTCCCTGCCCCATTTTGGGAGCCCCCAGGGACCCGGGAGCACCCGCTCGGCCACGCTCCCATCTGCCGGCTCCCGCTGCAGAGGGTGGTTGTGTGTCTCGTTAACCTCCGGGCAGCGGTTTGTGTTTGGAGAGTAAATATTTACCTCCCTTCCGGAGGGTTTTTGTCCCCCATCCCCCGGGCGGAGCGCGCCGGGGTCTGTGGGCAGCGCTCGCCAGGATGCGCCGCGGGCTGCCCGGGGGTCACTGCTGCCCGCGGCGCTCCAAACCCACGTTTTGCTTTGAAAATCGGGTTTGCTTCTATATTTAACGATGCTAATAACAGAAAGAAAAGCAAAGCCAAGCTGGCCACTGGTTTTTTTTTTTGGTTTGGTTTGGTTTGGTTTTTTTTTTTTTGTTGCTGCTGTCTTTCCTCTGCTGCATTTTCTGCTGCCACCCACTCCCCAAAGGCGGGGGGCATTCTCAGCCCCCAAAGCCTGGGGAAGGACTCTGCTCCCTCTCCTCTGCTGCCGGCGAGGGAGGAGGAGGTTTGCACCTTGGCCAAGTCGTTGCTGTTTTTCCAGCTTCTGCGGGGATCAAAGTGCCTGTTTTGACTCTTCTCCTGATTCCTTGATAAGAAAAGATGATTGTAATGCAATTAAGCATCTCACACATGCAATGGCTTTGGGCTTTTGTTGTGTCTCCGGGCTGGGTGTGCGCAGGATTCACCCTTGCCCTGTGAGCAGCACGGAGACAAGGAGCTCAGGGACAGCGCACACAAAGGGGCTCGGAGCCCTGTGGTTTATCAGGAGCCTCCTAACACCAGATTTCCTTAAACCCTGAGCTCTTGGAGATGTCGGATCAGGAGGAGACTCCAGCTTCCCCTTCAAAATCCTGTTCCTTGTCCTCTGGGTGCTTGAAGGGGTGGAGAGTGGAAGATGCTGTGTCGGGGCGGGGGGCAGGGCACACTCTTGGAAATACGTTTTGCTTGGTGGCACCGATCTGGCCACTTAATTTCTGTGCATCCCCCGTGCTGACAGAGATGGAGTGAGGTGTCAGCGGAGTGTTTTGAAACCCTTAAGAGAAGGGCTGTGATCCCGGCCCTCTCCGTGCCTCGCTTTTGCGGCGAGGAGGGGCTCTACAAATAAATACAGACAGATGAGCTCTTTCACTGGTAATTTGTCACTTCATAATTGCCAAAGAAAAGCAGGTTAGTTTTCTCCTCCTGACCTCTCTCAAGTAGCCTTTTCACCCCAGCTGGCCCCGGGGCCGGGGTCGGGGTCCCGCCGTGCCCCCTCGGGGCAGCCCCCGCCCGCGCTGGGGCCGCAAAGGGCACCTTGGCCTTCTGCGGCACGTTTTCCAAGTGACATTCCCATGGGTGTCCCCATGGCATCACCAAGCCGCAGCGACACCCACCCCCAGGCATGTCCCAAGGTACCCTCGCCACCTCGCCCCTGCGTGGGTGGAAATGGGAGCAGCTGGGAGCACTGGGAGAGCTCGGAGGACCTGGATTTCAGGGTCATACTCTGTTTCGAATAGAATTTGAGAGTTCGAGAAGTGGGGACACTCTGTAAGATCCAGCTGATCCTTTCCCTTGGCCCTGTGCTTTCCTCTCCATCCTTGGCTCCCCAGGGCGGGGTGGGAGTTGCACTCCGGCTTTTTCCAGGTGGGCCTTCGTTCTGGAAAGTCCTGGGCGGTTCGTCTGCTGGGAGCGAGCGTGGGTGAGCGGGGACGAGCAGGGCGGGAGGCTGCGGTTACAGACGGGGGCGGGCGAGCGGCTCCGCGGAGCGGGGCTGACCCCCGGGGGATGCGGGGCCAGAGGCTCGGGGAGCCCCCGAGGGCCGGCGTGGCCCGTCCGAGCAAAGAGCAAAGTGCTGCTGCCATCTCCCGACCGGAGCGAGCCCTGCCCGGGATGCCCTTCCCCTGCCCGGGATCCCGCTTCCCTTCCTGGGATGTCCACTCCCCTTCCCGGGATGCCCACGCCCCTGTCCAGGTCCCATTTCCCTGCTCGGAGCAGCCCCGAGACTGGAAGGAAACAATATATACTATATATTTGACATCATTCTGGAAGCCTTCAAAGACCAGGAAGCAAAGCTCTCTCCCTCTCTTTGGTGCTCCATGGTGCCCAACATCAGGTCCTCCTAAGCAGCTTTCTGACCCTGAGAGATGCTTTGCTATCAGTCACCCCCATCTCCTTCCCTCCTCCTTGCCCTGACCCTGAAATTTCTGTCCTGACTGAAATTTCTCGCTGAGGTGACTTGCACAGATCAACAGCCCAAACACTGGATCTGAAGTATTTTAACTCGTTTCCCCCACAGAGCACTGGCTCTGCTCTTCCCTTGCGGTCTGACAAAGGGTTAACAAACTGCTTAAAGCAAAGCATTGCCTAAAACGAGGATCTTTCATTTCCAAAGAGCCCGAGATCCCAAGGCACAGGCGAGAAATACTGGCCACAAAAATTCTGCATCTCTCTCCCTTACAACACTGGCAGTGAAAACCTTGTTTGGCTTCACAGGCAAGATTTTCCATACCGTGCTCCAATGCAACTCAATTCCACTAAGCCCACATCTTGTTTTTCTTCTGACAAAGTGAGGTATGATTCTTGGCTCGGTGATTCTCTGCTGTGGAAGACTAAATGAAAAGATGCTTTTAAAGCTCATTCACTCAACACTCAACCCAAAACCCAAGGGGAGGGTCAAATGGAAATTCGCTGAAGTTATCAGCCAGGCTTTTTGCTGAATTTCTTTTATGGTGGGTATTAGGGTGAAGAGCATTAAATGAAGACACAAGTGTTTGCTGGGATGCTGTTAAAGGTAGAACAGCCTGATGAGTAAAGCAGCAAGGCCATTTAATTTATTTTCTTATAAAAAGCTTGTGTTTGAGCCACGGTGATTCCTGAGGACTCAGCTCTCAGTGTTCATTTGTCTGGACCTTTTAATTGATAACATAAAAGCACCCTGCCTTGTCATAGGAGCAGCCACGTCCTTCACAGGGTAGGAGCTGCCTTGTGTGAGTTCACTGGAGAGCTGGAGAGAGCCAGGAGGGAGGTGAGGGGATGGAGGGGGAATTGCCTGGCTCAAGGTTGGCCAGCAAGCCAGGGGAAGAGTGGGGAGAGCGTTCCCACCCTCCACAGCCTTCCACCATCCTCCTGCTTTGCTGCTTGGGAATTTTGCAGGCTGGAGTCTGTTCCTGGGGCTCCCTGTCCCTTCCTGCCTGCTCAGGGGGTTGCTTTCCACTCATCCTGGTTGTGGTGGGTATGGCAAAGCCACCATCACTGGAAGATGGTGGGGCCCTAAGGACACTGTGACACCAAGAGGGGCTGGAGGAGCTGCAGGGCTTCATCTCAAGAGCAGGGAAAATGATCTCCAGTGTCCTGGAAGAGCCTGGGAGAGGGTTACACCACACACCACAGACAGGGGAAGCCTTTGTCCCTGCACTGTCCCACCAGCCCAGAGTGAGGGAAAAGCTTTTCCTCAGCCCTGGACTGGCAGTGAAATGGGCTCTGACTATGATGTGCCACAGCACAAGCAGAGAGGAATGGCACTGTCCTCCTTGGCCCTGGGTCTCTTGCCCCCCATCAGCCACCAGCCAGAGCCCATCATCCCTGCCCCATTCCTGTTCCATCCGAGCCCCATCCCTGCCCCATCCCTGTTCCCTCCCTGCCCCATCCCTGTTCCATCCCAGCCCACGCACTACAGCCGAGCAGGGAGGCTGACAAGGTCAGGTTTGGAGGGAGGGCTGCTCCTGTGTGTCCATGGCCATCAACATCTGCCTCCCCTCCCAGCTCCCTGCCTGAGCACACACACCAGGACGTGGGTTCCTGGGCGATCCAAAGACATTACCTAATCCTCTGAAACTGGATCCTCCCGTCAGACTCCGGTTGGATGAGAAAAGCTTGCTCTGGCCTGTCTGTTCCTGCTCCAAAATTGTTTCCCTCCTCATGGCAAAGAATGCGCTGTGCCCGATTTCCTGCTGTCTGGAGGGTGGAGGTGGGTCCCCAAAGACCCCACGGATTAACCCCTGCCTTGAAGGGTTTGGTCTTCATGTGCTGATAAATCTTGTTTCTTTTTAGGGAGCCAACTGCCCGTGCCATCTTCCTCTGCTGGAAATTCCCACCTCTCCTGCCCCTTGCCCCTTGGAAGAGACTCACTGACAGGAGATTCCTTCAAGCACATCAGAAGAGCTCACCATGAGTTTCAAAGCCAGACCAGTGCAGTTCAGCCAGTTTTTAGCTCTGACCTTACACGGCCCCATGTCCCACAAACCAGACTGTTCTGGTGACAGCAGAGAGAGTGAGGGTGCTCTCGGGGCCCAGTTTGTGGTAACGAGCCAAGGATGAGCCACATGAAACATTCCCCACTTGCAGAGCCATTTGTACATCCAGCTGGCTGTGGATTCACTGGTGCCCAATGTGGGATGCTCCCAGAGAAGAAAAATCTATAGGGGTATGAATGAGAGGGTGCAACAGGGGCACCTGCCCAGGGCATCCTTGCTTGGACCCTGCAGGCAGGAGGAGGGCTTGGTGGGATTTAGGAAGACCCTCTCTATGGCTTGGTGGGGTGTGCACAGCCCGTTTCACCCTCCTTGCTGGGTTCTGGAGGCTCTCTGAGCATCTCAGCCTGCTGACAGGCGGGAGAAAGGCCGGCAGGAGACACAATTTGTGGCTGGTTATTTGCTGTTGTCACTCCAACCATTTCACCTTACGAGGCAATAAAGATGAAAGCCAATAATAAGCAGCCAGCCATCATTTGGAGGGAGGGGGGGGAAAGGCTGTAATTTACTGTGCCAGGGCTGCAGGGAGCCCATCTGAGGCCGGGGTTATTGACAGCAAGTCTAGATGGTTGGTTTCTCACAGTACTTACGTGTGCTCAGAGCAGTTGAGGGTGACATTTTTAAAATCTAAAAATATATAGCCGGTAGCAAACTTCCAGCAGCATGGAAGGGAGGAGGAGGAGGAGGAGGAGGAGGAGGAGGATTTATGCCCAGAACATTTTGAACTTTAAGGCGAGTGTGTTTGTAGAAAAGGTTTTAAAGGGGTTGCAAGAGGGGAACAGGCTCCAGGCTGCTGCTTGGCTGGGGGTGTCACTGGGGATGGTGGGTTTTGCTGAGGGTCCTTGTCCAGGGCAGTGCTGTCACATCTTCCTGGGGGTGTAAATTAGGGCCTGGGTGATCCTACTCTGAGGTTCTTGTTCTGTAGCTGGACCAGGTGGTGGCTGAGAGTGAACCCAGCTGTGGTAGGAGCAGACACATGCCCTTTGGTCTGGAGCAGAAGACAAGGCTGTCACACAGCTCCGTGCAAACACAACAGAAATTAGGTTTTAAACCTCAGAGGAAGATGATTTGGATTCTCATTTTCTCCTGCTCAAAATAAGCAGTAACCTTGCTGAAAACAACACTTGCCCTGGGAGTACAAGGGCTCGATTCTGCAAATCTGGGGAACCCTATGATTAAGAGATGTCATAGACTCCTTCACAAGGAGATTCAATCCATCCTTCCCTTCAAGCCATCGTCCTGTGGGGGAGGGAGGAGGTGGTTTCAGGAAACACAACGAATGACTAATCTCTCTCCTGCCTCTGCCAAAGGAGAACAACCAGCCCCACGAGCACCCCTGCTGCTTGCAAGAGCTCTGGGATGTCAGCAGGGTTATGATTTATGGCAATCAATCCCTCAACCTTATTTATAGCAGCAGCTCTATGTGAGATTTCACACATGAAGATGGGATTTTTCTATGGCCTCACTCCTGCCAAAACTGTCTCTGGGCCTCCCTGCCTTCCTAGGGGCCTTTGCCATGTCTCTGCCATGCCCATGTTGGGAGGTGCCTTTCCTACCCCGTTCCAACCCACTTTTTCCATCTTTATTGCCTCTATCAGAGCATGTTCTCACAGCCAGAGGTTTCCAGGCTGGTGGGAAGTGGATGAGATGGGAAGGGAGATGTTTACTCCTGCTCTGCCTGTAGGAAGGGCTTTCCTTCCTACCAAGAGTGTGGGGCTGCACTTTCTTCGTTAAAAATGTGATTTTCACCTCTGTAAAATGCCCTTTTTGACTATTCAAAATATTTTCCTGCTTGCCAGCTGTTGTTGCTCGGGCTCTTTTCCATCCTGCTGGTATTTTGCCTGTTTGTCCTGCTGCTCCTGGATGTCTCGGTGTCCGCTGGTCCACGCAGGCTGGCACTGGTTTCCAGGACCTCAGGATCTCCCAGTCATCCGGGAAACTCCGTTTTCCTCTGGTAGCTAAGGGAGGCTTCTGATCTGCTTCGAAAACTGTGACTCAGATACAGCCCCGAAGGTTCAGAAAACATATGGCAAATAAAGGGAATGAGCACATGTGAACCCCTGATCCTGTGACAGGAGAAACGAGCGGGGGTCTTGGGGATTGCAATTACGTTTTCTCCCTGATTAATTGGGAATGGGCGCCCTGGAAACCCTTTCTCCCTGTCATAATACACGGTGACAGTGAGGGAAAATGTTGCAGCCCCTGTTTAAAGCTGAACCTGCTCCCAGTGGTTGGGTCAGCCCCCGTTGTTGCTGCGCCGTGATGAATGGAGCCCTGGGACCTGCTGCCTGTAACAGCCAAATCACTTACCTTGGAAATGCAAACCTTATGGAGAGGGAATCAATAATTTCTGGAGCCTGGGCTTCGCTGACACGCGGCCCAAGCCCGCAGGAAATAAACCCTTTGTTAATCTTTCTCGGGAGGCACACGCAGCCCCCTATAAAAAGCTCCTGGAGTAAGTAACTAATTACAGGCTGCACGAGGCTCCAGTCTGTCACCCCCGACAGCTCAGTGGGAGAAGGAGCTGTGCTGCTGCTGGCCAGGATGATGGACGAGTGTGCACGAGCTCCTGGCTCCGCTCTGAAAGAGGGAGAATTAATGGGCAAATAAATTACAAATCAATTATTAAACCTTAGCAGCGTGCAGGGCCCTGCTCAGGCTGGGTATCAAATATACATTTCTAATTAACTCAACAACTCTTGTCTAATGTGCACTGGATGCTGCCTGCTGCCTGAAATAGGAATTTTTGTCACGGGCTCTGAATAGAGTATTTTATTTCTCCCTTCTTGCCTGGAGAGGCAGTTGAGGCCACAAGTCTGTAAGGCCCCTTTTTATGCAGAGGCAGCACTGAGGGACCCCCAGCTTCATGCTGAGGCTCAGGACAGCCCTGGGCAAGCTGCAATGTCGTGGGGAACAAATCTGAGACGCACTAAGCACTCGGGGTGCTGAGGGATCCTGTTGGCTTTCCCTGAGCCCCAAATCCCTGATTAAGAGGAAGCCACAGTATTTTCCTCCCCTCCCAGCTTTCCTGGGACTGTCTGTCAGCACCTGGAGCTATTGCCATGAGAATAACCACTGCCTGATACCTGCCTGCAGTGTCTAGACAGATCCCAGGCCAGAAGTTCTTCCTGGAGCTCTAAGAAAATAAAAGGACTTGGCAGATGGACAGCTGCACTCGCACGCCCACCTCTGCTATCCTCGGATGAGTCGTGTCCTCGAGCTCTCAGCGTCCTTCCACGTTCAGCACCACTCCTGTGTGAGGGCTGAGAAGCCCCTCAGGGAACTGGCTGCCACTGGGGTGTGGATGGAGGGTGATTTTACAGGATTTGTGTTGGAATGAACATCAGGCCCCTCGAAGGAGCTGAACCTCCGAGGGATTCAGCCTCTGCGCCACGGCAATATTTCTGCAGCTCACTAATCAATTATGGTTCTTAGACAAGCTCCCATATGGTGCCTTTATAAATCACTCTCTCCAGTTATCAAGCCTGTCTTGTTTGCCTGACATGAGCTATAAGGAGGGTGGTTTTTAGGCTAATGTTAACTCAAGCACGCAGAATGTGATTTATTTATAGAGTTTTATAAAAGTGGTTTTTAAAAGTCAAATTCCGGGTCCTAAGGAGATAACCAAAAAGCTGGAGACTCATCCTGCCTGAGCATCACCATAACAAGCCCTGGTTCAGTGGGCTGGGCCATAAATACATGTCCTTGGTAACAGCACAAAGACCTGGGCAGGGGTCAAGCCCCTGCTTAAGGGGCTTTGGTGGTGGTACCTGTGTCTGTCCCTCTGGAGCAGCTCTCTATCCCAGTGCTCAGCCTGTGGGACCCTGGGAACAGGCAGGACACTTGGACAGTGACCTGAAGGTGAGGACTTGGTGGAAAAGCTGCACAGAGAGTTGGAACAAAGGGTGTGAGGAGGAACAGAGCAAAGAGAGGAGCCTTTCACCTCCTCATCTGAGTAGAAGCCAGCACAAGGTCTTTGGAGCACGGATCTGAGCACACAGGAGAAAACCAGGGGTGTGGCAAAGCCATGTCCCTTGTCACGGGGCAGACAAAGGCCAGCCCGGAGTGGATCCTGATGCTGGGTTTGTCTGTCAGACACCTGAGCTGTTCCCGGCTCGGTTCCCTCACTCCGGCTCACTTGCTCCCCCCAGTGCACTCAGCCGGCTCCCCGAGCATCCCCGCGGCATCTCCCGCATCTCCCGGACTTTACCAATCCCGGGATGTTTCCTCCAGCCACGAGGAAATTCCTCTCTTTCTGGACCCCCTACTAATCTCCAAACCCAATCCTTCCTTCTGGAACCCTTCTTTCCTGGCCTTGTCTTCTTTTCAGAGTAATAAATCCCCGTTTTTCCTGATCTAAATACTCCATATGCAGGAGCACAGTGTGTGATCCAGGAGCTGTCTCCTGTCTCTTTATTAATTGTAGCATTTAAGATATTCTACTTTACGTTATCAAAATATACAACCAGCCTGCTCTGTTTGCAGATTCGCTTCTGGTTGAGAGCTCCAAAGTTTGCCATTCCCCTCCCCATAGATACACTCCCTAGTTATCTCCCACCTGCAAAATTTCACAATTTCAGCTGTGGATTTTTCCTATGACAGCCCTGAACTGTACTAATTCTCTCCACTCTGCTCAGAGGCCAAACATTTTGGGGCCTGATGCTGCAGAGTTCAGCCCCTCTCCCCCAGACCTTTGGTTCTAGCACCCTCCATGCCAGGAGTGTGGGTATGGGGGGGCTGTTTCCCCTCCAGACAGCTCATAAAGAGCATTTTTCTTTTTCCCATGGGAAAAATTCAACCTGAAAGGAAAATCCAGCACATCAGCTTGGTGTCATGTGGAAAGAGAACCTCCCTGGGCCTGTTGTGTTTCCAGGATTTGCATGACCTGAAGAGGATAAGCATATGGAAACCAGCGTTAGGAATCAGGAGCAGAAGGCAGTGGTATGGACAGGTTTCTCGGGAAGCCTCGGGAAGTTCTCATTGTCCAGCTTCATTTCCTGGTGCCAGCAAGTCCGAGCTTGCCCCCGTTAAGGCAGTTTTAGGGAGGATGTGAGGAAGGCTGTGGCTTGTTAACACGACAGCGGGTTTATGTGAGGAAGACAGACTTTTAAACTTGGGTCCTCAGGTTCCCGCTGGGTTTATCAAGTTCAGGAGCACGAAAGAACTCCCTTGACTCCCGCGTTCTGCTCCTGCTGAGCTGCCGTGAAACTCCAGCGGGATCCAGGATTACACGGAGATACCTCGGCGTGTTCCCGAGGGCCCATCGCCGGGGTGGGTCGGGGTTCGGGGGTCCCGGCGGGTGCCGTGCCCATGCCGGGGGGGTCCGGAGGTGCCGGTGCGATGTCCCCTCGCACCCAGCAGGTGACGCCCCAGCCCCGCGCATCCCCCGGCGCACCGCCCTCCCATTGGCTGCGCCGGCGCGTCTCCATGGCAACGCGGGGACCAGGCCCCGCCCCCCGCATCCCGCATCCTTCATCCCTCAGCCTGCATCGCTCGTGACTTCCACGAACTCTCTGCTGTTCCCCTTTCCCTGTTCACCTCTTTCCCCTTCCCTGCTCTCGCCTTTCCTTTCCCGTCTCTCCCTTTCCCCCTCACTGCTCTGCCCGGCTCGGCCCCGCGGGATCAGCAGCAGCAGGGCCAGGGGGTACCCACGAGTGTCTGGTGACAGAGGGTCCCGAGTGGGAGGGCAGTGGGGCGAAACTGCTGCCACACCCAGTCCCACTGACACAGGGAGGGCTGTGCAAGGGCACCCTTTGCTGCTGCTGTGACTTTGCTGCTCGTAAATTCATCTGAACACAGACATGTAGTGATAGGACGAGGGGGAATGGCTTTAAAGTGAAAAAAGAATAGGCTTAGATGGGATATTGGGAAGAAATTCTTCCCTGGGAGAGTGGAGAGGCCCTGGCACAGGTTACTGTGGCTGCCCCATCCCTGGAAGTGTCCAAGGCCAGGTTGGACGGGGCTTGGAGCAGCCTGGGCTAGTGGAAGGTATCCCTGTCCATGTCAGGGGGATGGAACTAGATGATCTTTAAGATTCCTTCCAACCCAAACCAGTGTGTGTTCCATGACATTGCTCCAGGGACACACACAGGGCTCCACTGAGCAGGGACAGTGCTGCAGACGGACTGACCTTGGGCAGTGACCTGAGACAGCAACATCTGCTTGGCCTGGGATAAGAAGCACAAGCACAGACTATTGAGAAGCTCAAGACAATCTTTTAGAGGCCAAATTCCCTTTCCTTGCTCGTGCTCCTCCAGCCAGGTCTCATTCTTGCCCTGGGTGGAGTTACATTTCTATCCCACTGGAAACGGGAAACCGTGTGCTGAGGGTAGAGAAGGCCCTTCAAACCCTGCCTGTGGATGAAGCAGGAGCCATCCCAGGCCCTGGCTCTGTACAAATGGGATGTGTTCCCATGTGGATTGCATTTAACCCTTTCTGTGCCTGCACTGGGAGGCAGAAAACAAAGATTTTGCACAACCGAACAACCCTTGAGCCTGCTACCTGTTCTGAGCAGGGACTCGCTGTTGTTTCTAAAACAACTCATCACCAGACCCAGGGGGCTGCAGTTATGGTTCCTCCCTCCTCTCCATCAAGGGCAGAACATCTGGAATGGGTTTGGATGAGCTGCATTTGCACTCCCAACAGGAGGCTGGAAACCACCCCCTCACTATTAGGAGTTTGATGCTCTGAAAACACTGGATATGACTTAATTTTGAGGTCTTTAAGTTGATTCAGAGATGCATTTGAACCAGACTCTCATCAGTTCTTGGCTGGCTGCATCTCTTCCCACCCCCTCGTGCTACTGGTTCTGCAGGCTCTCTAGTTCCTGGGAAGTGCTTGATCCATTTTTGGTGAACTGTACCTGCCAGGCTGCCTAACAACTGTTCTGGACTCACAGCTCAAGTGGTGTCCTTGTGGTGGTGTCCTGGGACTGCAGGGGAATGGTGCTGGGAGCACTGGTGCATCCTCTGCTCTGTCAGCTCCAAGGGAAGGTCATTCCCACTCTTTGGGGCCATCCCTGCTTTCTTGCAGACACTACAAAGCTCCAGGAAAGCACTGGAGATGGGATTTCTCTGCTGGGTGGGGAAGGAGGCAAGGCTGGTCTGGCTTCCACGACCTCGTCCCTCCTTGGAGTCAGAGCTCACCCCTCTCCACATCCTCAGTGGGCACTGGGCCTTCTCCTCCCATCACAGGGTAGGGAGTGGCACAAGGTGGGATTGGCACAGCCTGCCCCACTGGGGGGTTTATCCCTGAGCCCCTGGGACTGCAGCTTTTCTGGTCCCAGCACAGCAGAGGGTGTTCAGGAAGAGGCATTTTCAGCAGGATGGAACTCCTTCTTGCCTTTCCCCAAGGAAAGGGAGCTCACTGGAGGGAAGGCAGAGTTTCAGGCCCCTCCTTTGGAGTTTGTGTCACCCTCCTCCATGCCAGCTCAGTAAATTACAGCCCTAATTGAAACCATGCCCAGGCTGAGCTTGCCTAAATGGTGGTGTGAGCATTTCTGCTCCCAGGGATGCTCTTTGCAGGGACAGAGGTGCTTCCCCAGCGTTGGTGTGGCAGGCTCTGGCTCCAACAGAGCCTTCCATGCTCCAGCACACACAGGAATTTTTACCCTCTATCCTCTGTGAGGGTTGGTGGATCTTGGACCCTGCAGCACCTGGGGGGGGTTCACAACTGATGCAAGGGCCTCATGTGAGGCTGAGTTGGTGCAAACTCACCCCCTGAGCCAGAGGACTATGGGCAGGTGGAATTGCCTCCACAAAGGCATTGGAAATCCATAGAAATGGTGGTTTATCAAGGTCCTGGAAGTGCTCAGAGATCAGGAATGGGCTGGCAAAGGTTCTGTCGGAGCCATGGCTTCAATAAGGGGTGAGGAGGCAGGTCGGGAGCCTGGTCTGAGTTACAAGGTTGCAAAAAGTCCTGCATAACTCTGGAATTTCCCCAAAATGTGGGGGCTGACTGTGTTTAAGATATATGTTGATGCTCAGCATCTTTTGCCCAGCTCAGGACCTTTACAGGCTTCCCAGCCTGGACCATGGGCTGATGGAGAGGCTGAGGCAGCTCCCAGGGATTTTGGGATGGGATGGGATGAGGGAGAGTGGTTCAGAAAGGCCTCTGTGCCTCAACAGCCTGAAGACTGTGCTGCTCCAAACACAGGCTGCAGCTTCCACCACTCCCCTCCTTTGCCTGGGAGCTCCTGCTGCCACGTGGCCTTTTCCACTAACAGCACCCTGTAGTCTGTGCCTTGCTCTGCCTCTTGTTCTTTTTCTTTTTTCCTCAGGAAACATCTGGAAGCTGAGTAAGAAACATTTAAAGGGGGAGGGAAAAAAAAAAGAAAAGGAAAAAAGCAAGGGGGAAGGGACCTTGGGAACACCATATGATTTCACTTTCCTAAGACAACTGCAATTATGCCTTTGAGGCTTTACCAGTCACTGTAGATTCAAACCATGTTGGATGATGTAAGTGGGAAAATATGAAGGGCCTACTGGATGATAAAAAAAACCAAAAAAGTAAAAAAGAGAAAAAGAGCAGTTTCTGGCATTTTATTTAACATTCTGAGTCAAGAAAAGGGCGTCGTCCAGATGGACTTTTTCCTTATTGCTTTTCTAGGCTTGGTTGGGACCAGCAAGACATCATCCTCCAGGGATTTGACTTTTTACAGCTCCTTTTTTTACCAGGGGAAGACCTATTTGCAGATTAAAAATTCCCTGGACCTGCATAAACCAACAGCCAAAGTGTATCAGGCAGTGGGAGGCTGTAGGAGGGGATGCCCCTCTGGGTGATGCTGGAAAACTTTCCAGGGTTTCTTGCAGCAAGGGGAACCTTAAATTAGAGTCAAAAAGTGGGGGACCACTGCCTGGTGGTGAAGGAAGGAGGAAAGCTCATCCCATCCCAACCTCTGCATAAGGGGAGGGAATCAGTGCTCCCATAGAGACACCCCAGCACCTGCACTGACCCCAAAGTTCTTCCCATTTTCCCAAGAGAGACAACAAGTAAAGCAGAGGGATGGGAAGCAGCAGGACTTTACCAAGGATGCCAAAGCCTCGATTTTCCTTTTCCTCTGAGCAATCTAGTCCACATTTTGTCATTTAACCAGTGAGTCCTGCAGGGCTTTTGCAGAGTTCCTACACCCTTCTCCAATGAGATCACTGGAAATGGAGCATGAATTTCTGCAGAGCCCAGCTTTTCCCTGGCACTGCCCTCAGGATGAGGCTGTGTTGTGACACAGGGAGCTCCCAGCAAAGCAGGGCAGCCCAAGGCAGCCAGCCTGGTTGGAGCTGCTTCCCCCAAATCCCAAAGTGTGCTGTGATTGCAGACAACAGCCAGGACTGCATTAAAACTCACTCAGGCCAATGCAAATCTTCCACTCGCTCCAGCAGTTTTGGTGAGGCTCGTTTTGAGGCAATGGGATTTTGCTGCTTTTATGGGTTATCAAAGCCAAAAGCTCATTTTCATGCAGGCTGGAAACACCAAAACACAAATGTTCCTGGAAAGCAAATATATCAGGACTGCAAATATGGACACATGAACAGTTGTAGTTGGATTCAAGCAAAGGCACACACAAAAGCCTCTCGGAGGGAGGGGTGTGAGGAGCATCCTTGGGATGGTGACCCAAGGTGCCTTCTACTCTAGGAGCAATAACACCTACACAGCTGCCACCGGTCAAGTTTAAACTGTCCAGACTCACTCTGAAGAAGAAGAGATCAGATCAGCAGGTCCCAGAACGTGACCTCTCCTTGAGCACAATGTGGCTGCTGCCCCTGCCTTGTCCCTTCCAGGTGGCTGTGTCAGTGAACACCTCATTTATACATTCAATCCATGCAGCCACTTTACACCCCAGCTGTCCTGGGTGTGTGTGCTTTCCCTCCCCTGACCCTTCCAAGCTGTTAACACTGTCCATGGCTGACGTCCTGAACCCTTTACAAGATTTTTCGGCAGTGACAGCAAACAGCATCTCCTGACACGTTTTTGGTGATGCAGGTCAGGCCTTCTGATAACACACCATGAACACCCTGCACACGATGCTCTCAGCATCCTGAAAGGCTTTGCTGGCTGTTTGCAAATCCTCAGGGAGAGGCAGGAGTGCAAATGAGAATTCAAGTGTTTACAGCTCTCAGCCTCCTCCAGCTCCTCCTTGCAAGGGATTCTCCTGTCCAAACATCCCTTGTGTCCCAGAAACACAGAGACAGCACTGAAAATATATTTAGGGACCTGAGTCACACCAGTTTCCATCAGCTGGGTGTTGAATGGGAGATGCTCCCATTGCCATGTGAATAAAATATTCCTTCACTACTATTCTTTCCACAGGCTATTACCCTGTGCTATTTCAGCTCGTGTTCCAGCTCCAGCCTCACTGTTTGAAGCCAAAACTAATCCTAAATCGTGAATGGATATTAGGCAGGTGAGGTGAAGGTGAGGGCACTGCACAACACGCCTGGCTGAGCTCCCTGAGCACGTGGAGGAGCTCTGGCAGGGCTGGGGGCTGGAGGAGCTGGTCCCTATCAACCACATCCTACTGCTACCTCTGTGCTGCTGCTGCCTCCTCCTCCTCCTCCTCCTCCTCCTCCATCCCCTCCCAACTGCATCTCCTCCCCAGATGGTCCCCCAGGGCTGCAGCCCCAGCACAGCACCCACGGGTGCCTGGTACCTCTGGCTATTTGGCTCAAAAAGTGCTTTACAGCACTGAATTCCCCTTCGCAACCCAATTAAAATGCTCACTCAAGGACTCCAGCAGTCGGATTACAGCAATTAATTCACTTCCACGTCCCCAGGCACATCTTGCTCACTTGCTCCGGCGAAATCAGGAGGAGCATTTCGGTTTCTACCCGAAACCCCCCGATTTCAGCTCTCCCTTTGGTGGCTGGGAACTGAGCCTAGACGTGAAATAATGAACTAAAATCCCTCCACGCGTTGACCAAAGAAAACAGGCTGTCAAGTAGAAATATTCCCTCGCTCCTTTTCAAGACAGCCCGACTCTCCTTCCCATCTGTAGGCATCGCTCTGTCGGGGAGGCAGCGCAAGGAACTCAGCAGGAAATTGTCAGCGACAGCATGTGATGCTGTTTGTAGAGCATAAATCAGCCTAGGAAATGAAAAGCACTATCCTCCAGGTTTTTTTTTTCCAGGTTTGCTCAGCGTTTTATACCTCTGCGGGGATGCTATGAAGGAGAGTTTTTTGGCAGATTAAACCCAAGTCCAACGTTTGCTGTTAGGGCCTTAATTATGTTCAGTCTTCTTAGTGCTGTTTGCATTAGGCCATAATATCTCCCTCTCCAGAGCTCCAGTGACTCCACTTAAGCATGAAAATGCTGGAGGAGAGACTGAATCTCTGCAGGTTTTCCAGCTTTTGGCTCAGCCTGGAGAGTGACAGAAGCCAGGACGATTTCAGTGCCTCTCTCACGTGGGTTTCCCACCACGGGAAGCTGAAGCCGTGAGGGGGGATAATGCAGGAAATTGGGCAGAGATTTCTGGGGGCTGAAAAACTGAATAAGGGTTTTGAAAGGGCAGATTTGTGCAGAGCCCCCCTGCAAACACCAGAGGTTTCTGACCTCCACGGCTGAAGCTGTCAGGAGTAGCCCGAGCTCAGGTACATCTGTGCTGCAGAACTTACAGGTTGATGTGGTCAATACTCACCCTGAAGCAGAGAAACTTTGCAATTGCCCTTTAATCTTGGTTAAAGATGACCTGCACCACCCGTATTGAACGCTCCTCTAGGCTAAAGCAGAGTCACAGAATTATAGAATATCCAGAGCTGGAGGGGATTCACATCATCAAGTCCAACTCCCAGCCCTGGACAGGACACCCCAAGAATCCCACCAGATGCCTGAGAGAATTGGCCAAACACTTCCTGAACTCTGACAGGATTGGTGCTGTGATCACTTCCCTGGGAAGCCTGTTCCATGACATGCAAAGAGGCTGTTTCCATTCTCATCTGGAGCAACACAGGAGAGGAAATGTGTGAAGTTGTCCAATATTTGCCAGAAGACAAGTGGTTCCAAGTCTCATTGGAATCAAATTGGTCCGGTCTTACCACCAAGTGGCATCTGGGTGGTGATGGCACTGCTGGGCCAGGGCACACTGTGCCTGCATCTCCACAGGCTCTTCCACGTCCTTCTGCCTTGGCACTGAGAGTTTTAGGGCTCAGCTCCTTACCCCCAGCCATCCTGCCCCTCTTCCTTCCCAAAAATCAAACCAGAGCTTATGACTGTTCCTGGGAGCTCACCCCTGCTCTAGTAGCAGTTCAGGCTGCAGAGCTGTGAGTTCTCCAGCAAAGCAACAATCAGTACAAATTCTCCCAGCCAGCTGCTCCCATCTGCTCCGTGGGTTGTTTGTGTTTGTGGAGTGCGGAGAGCAGAGTTTTTCCTGAACTCACATGGTTCTTGCAGATCAGTTTGACAGAGTGAGATGAGCCATTTAAGTTAAGCCAGTTCCTTCCTATTTTTTGCAAAACCTACCTGAAAGTTTGGGGTTTGGCTGTGTGATGATGCTGCATCTATCAAAACCTTGGGGGAAGCCTAAGATTTTGGAAAGTCTCGGCTGCTTGGCTGACGAGCTGTAAAAATGGAATGAGCTTTTACACGGCTTTGTGTTCAGCCAATCTTTGTGGTTTTGGGTAGTTTTGCTCAAAGGTGCAGGTTTCACTCAAGCTGCACAGGGAACAATTTCCTTCTTCCCTCCCTACTCTCTCCTGCTCACTCTGCACAATCAGCTTTGGCTCATGGCCCTGGAGACCACGGTGGTGCATCAGGGCTGTGGGTCCTGGAGGTGCAGAGCCCTCAGGAAATGCTGTTTTTGGGATGCTTTGGGCATGCAGGGGAGAGGGTGACTTCAGGCAGGTGGTTTCTGCAGAAGCCCTTGCCTCAGCCTTGCAAGGGTTTAGCCATGGCCAGTTGAACAGCCTGGAAATTCTGGAATAGGAAGAAATTCTTCCCTTTGAGGGGGGCGAGGCCCTGGCACAGGTTGCCCAGAGAACCCTGTGGCTGCCCCATCCCTGGAAGTGTTCAAAACCAGGCTGGATGGGGCTTGGAGAAACCTGGGAGAAGGTGATGTTGCACCAAAAAAATAAGCGGAGAGGTCTCCAGCAGTTCCCACGGTCAGAAAACATCAGAAATGTCCCCCAGATTCAAACTGTTCTGTCCAGTGAAGAGTTATTATGAGGTGTTGCTCGATCAGCCTCACAAAGCCGGACCCTGCCGTGCTCCCCTGTCATCTGGAATGCATTTGGGATAGCGTGTGGCTCAGCCCTGCATCTTGAGCCCAGCCAGGCTCTCGGGTCGTGGCACAGAAGGGCCGCGCCACGTGGTGATGCTGCACGGCCCGGGGTGGTGATGTAATGGTGGGAAGGGCCAGGCAGAGCCTTCCAGCAAACCTGCTGGCTCCTGCAGGGAACTGTTACGAGGGCAGTGGAAAGCTGAAGTGTGAACTGGAGATAATAGGTGAACAATCTTCTGATTTTTGTGTGATATTGATGCTCTTCAGGACGGTTACCCTGGTCCTGAGCACAAAGGAGGAGGGGGGGGAAAGGCAGCGTGGGCTGAAGTGAGCTCAGGCTGCTCCAAGCATTGCTTCAGGGACATGGGTGTCCTCCCTGCCTCGTGCCATGTCCCACAGCCCACCTCAGAGCCTGCCTGTGCCTTTTCTGATCTGTATTTGAAGAGGGAACACTTCCCAAGAGGCCACTTCCCACTTGGTTTTGATTCCTATCTCCTGCCAAGCTGCTGTTCCCCCTTTACAGCTCACCATCTGTTTCCCAAGGGAGAGCACAGTGAGAAGGGCACTTTGTCCTGCTGCCTTTTCCATGGAACAGCAGGGCAGTGTGAGCTGCTGGGATTAAAATGGGGCTTTCAAACCCCTTGGCCTGTGGACTTGGCAGGAAACATCCCATCTCCACTTAAAAAGCTCTGGAACACGAGTATGACCAGGCTGTGATCCCTCTGCCCTTTTTCTGCAGATGTTGAGGTGTCCCTGTCCCCACAAGATCTTGTCCTTGCTGTCCTAATGCCCTTTGTTCCTGGGAAACACCAACAGTCCCTTTCCCATGCCTTTTTCACCTAAACCCTCCTCTCCTGTCATGGTTATTGGCCAGAGAGATGTCACAGAACCATGGAATCACAGACTGCTTTGGGCTGGAAGTGACCTTAGAGATCATCATGTTCCAGCCCCCTGCCATGGGTGGGGACACCTTCCACTAGAGCAGGTTTCTCCAAGCCCCATCCACATGTCCTGGTGCATGTTCCTTTTGTAGAGCATTTGGAAGCAGGCAAGCAGCTGCTGTGGCATTTCTGTCCCCACCAGGCTCAGGATGGTGAACCACGAGCCCAGGGAGGGCTGCACAGCACCAGTTCCAGCAGGGCCTCATGGCACTCCAGGGTGGAGAGCAGAGGCAAAGCATCCCATCCAAAAAGACCTGTGCCAGCCTCACCTGTGAGCCTCCAAAACTCCTCTGCACAGCCCAGGGATGCCCACACCAACCCCAGTGTCTGCTGAGGGGGATTCTGGAAGGTGGTTATGCTGACAGGGAATGAATGGAGCTTCTGTTCCGTGGGAAGGGCTTGGATTTCAGCGTGGGGAGGGAGAGTGTGCTGGGGAAGGGAGAGTGTGCTGGAGCAGAGGGAGAGGCCCTGGTTTACAAAACAAATAACCACTGTGGCTTATAAGCACGGGTAATCTGTTATTCCAAAAGGATCAGGCATAATTTACCACCTGATATCAAACTCCTCTGCATTTTGAAAGGGAAGTTAACAAATGGAAGCTGAGACAGAGAAGTGGAAAGGCTGTTTTTTCCCAAAGCTGCTTTGTTTTGGAACTCCCTTAACCCAGGCTGTCCAAACCCAGCACATTACTCTGCCTCTGGGGACAGGGGTGACGGTGGCCACAGCTTGTCACTGAGACCAGGGAGCACGTTGGGGCTGGAGGTGCTGCCATCCCAGCACTGTGCATCCCATTCCATGGGCTGGGGATGATGCTGTACCCCTCACCCTGGTGCCTCCTGTCCCCTTTCTCCCACCTCTCTGAGGCCGTGCTGACAGGAATGCTGATGGGAGCACCTGCATCTGCTTTGGGGTCAAACCCTGCAATTCCCAAAAGGAGGGGGAAAAAAGTGATTATTTTCTTTGGCAGCTCCATCTGACTCCTGACAACAACTGTGGCCACCCCTTCTCCGTTTATGTGACATCATTCCAGCTCAGTCTGCGGTGGTTAGAGTGGGCCTTTTTGTTTGGACTAATTTAATCTTTCCATTTTCAAAACTGCTGATTCCTATAAACAGTTTTAAGCCAGAGGCTGAGCTGGATGCTCTGTTTCCTTGGAGTATGGCGCTTACCCAGCTCAGCTACGTGAAAATGCTGTCTCTGGACAATCCTTGGGCAATTCACGTCTGACATTCCTGGTGATGGGAGCCAGCAGGAGCCTCCTGCCCCGCTGCTCTCGGGATCCCATCGGAGGTGCTGCCGCAGCTCCGGGCGGTGCTTCCCTGCCTGCTGCAGGCTCTGGCAGCAGGATCCATGAGGAGAACACTAGATGGCAGGTTGAGGCCATGTCTGAGCCTGCCGAGCCCAGGGCAGGGCGATGTGGCATCGGGGACGGCTCGGAGGGTTGTGCTGGCTCTGCCCAAAGGATCTTCCAGATGGGGCGGGTGCAGGATCCTTCCGGCTTTATCCAGCTGCACGTTTGCATGAAACTTCTTCCAAACTCTTCCCCTCGGGCCTCTGGGCCCCCGCCAGGTATGGCAGGAGTTGGCAAGGAGGTTTGGAGAGGAGAGTTGGCAGCTCTGCAGGCAAGGGATGGTCTGAGCACTGGATTTGCAGAAAGTGAGGATGGAAACTAGAAAGAGAGGGAGTGTTTCAGCCCTGCTCTGTAATCCCCGTGCCCCTTCATTTGCAACCCCAGTCACTTCTGAGCTGCTCAGCATGACCTGGAATGAACCCCACACAGGATCAGAGCAGGTCCCACACCCCCAGAGCAGAGGGCACAGCACCCCAAAACAACCCCTGCCAGGCACCATCTCACCATCCCTGTGAGACGTGTCCTCTCAGCAGTGCCTGGGGCAGAGCACAGCACCCTCTGCAAGGTGCCCCCAAAACCAGGACAATCTGGGATTTCTGTCCCAGAAAGGGCGACTTTTGAGGAACGGCTTTTCCTGTGTCCCTTTCTTAAATCTGAACAAGCTGGAATAGCAGATTTATTACTATCCAGGGATCCTGCAGGCACACGAGAGACTGATTAGAGACATTCCAGGGCTTTTTAAGGACAGGGACAGGAGGTAAGGACATCCTCTAGCACGACACTGGCAGTTACCAGGTTTTTGTGTTACCAGGTTTTTGTGTATCTAGAGCGTAGTTTGTAGCTGCTCAGTGTCTCCAAGGGCTGCCAGGAGCTGTGAAAAATCAGGAAGCAAAAGAAGGGGAGCAAGATACAGAGGGCTGTGCTTCAGGTCGGTGTGTAAAAATGCTTGTAGCTCTTTGATTTCTGGAGCAAAACATCATTAAAACAAAGGAGATGGGAGCTGTGGGGTGCTGGTTCTGGGCTCTGAGCTGAGTTCAGTATAAACCCTCCCAGACAGAGGCTGGGTTTTTATCTGCTCTTGGGATTCTGACTTTTAAGAGAAGCCAGTGGTTGGACACAGCTTTTCCAGGCCAATTTTGCAGATTGGAGTTGTTTCACATCAGCCATGGCTGAACTCCTGAACTCCCACACACTTCCCAGAGCTGCAGCGCGGCCCTGGGGCTGGTCCTGACTCCAGGGAAAGCCTCTCCTCCAGAGTCCCTGGGGACAGCAGGGATGGGGCTCCTCAGGGCAGCTTTTTCACTCATGGAGCCTCCAACACTCCTGGCACTTCCTAGTTCAAAGCAGACACTTGGACCTGACAATTTTGGGTGCCAAGAGCTGGAGGAGGCGACACCCAAATAATCAACAAAAATGGCAAACCCCAGTGTTTGGGCTGGGCAGGCAGAGAGCAGCTGATTCACTGATGCTCAGGCAATAATTAGTGAGAAATCCCCCGGGATCTTGCTCTGAAAAGGGAAATCCACTGGTGTGGCAAAGGTTTTCTGAGCATTCCTCAGAAGGGGACTGTGATGAGACCTTGCAGCTGAGGGAGGGTGGAAAGGACATTAAAGCCCACCCAGTTCCAACTCCCTGCCATGGGCAGGGACACCTTCTGCTAGCCCAGGTTGCTCCAAGCCCTGTCCGAGCTGGCCTTGGGCACTTCCAGGATGGGGCAGCCCCTCCAGGCTCTTCACCCCCAGCTCTGTGGGCCGTGCAGGTGCTGGGGCTGCTGTCGGGGAGCCGCCGTGGCCGTGCCTCAGCAGAAGGGAATGTTCTTGCCGAGCAACTTAAAGGCGGCCTGGAACGCTCGGTCCAGAGCTCATGAGTCACCTCCCGCTGCACACGTGGGCTCCGACACAGCCAGCATCCCCCAGCGCCAACAGCAACACCACGTAGCCTAGCAATGGGGAGCAACCCTACAATAACAACCCCGAGGGACTCGCAGCCCTGAGCAGCAGACCCGTATCCACTTGTTGTGTCTGAGGAGGATTTTCCAGAGGGCAGCCGGCACGGTCTGGGATCGTGAGGAGGGAAAGCAGAGGGAAACCATTTGTCTGGTGCAGCCCCGAGGTCAGGGCTGTGTCTGCCTGCTGCTCTCACACCTCCTCCAGCCTTATTTTCCATTCTCCTCATCTGTCTCCCTCCGTGAAAGCTTTTTTTTCTGAATCCTTTTCCCGGGGTGTTACTTGCCTGCAGTCACTGCCACGTGGAGCCCCTCAGACCTCCCCTGGCCATGTGATGTCCCCAGAGCCCAGCTGATATCAGTCAGAGCTGCTGGCCATGGCCAGGCTGTGTTGGGAGCCAGGCCCACAAGCTGCTGAACAGCAGCTTGAACTTCTCCAAGGATTGCAGCAGGCTCTGAATCATGCCTTGACTGCTCATTGCATCTTGTCTGGATGATGCTCCCACATGTGGTTGGCTTTAACCAAGCTCCTCCTTGAAACATTTGAATATATGAATATGCTTGAACCCCTTCTCCAGCACAGGATCCCTCTGCCATGGTCAAGGACAGAGAAGTTCCCTGACCAGGGGAAAATTGTTAATCTAAAATATGGAGACTGGCCCAGCTATGGTCACTTGTAATGTCTTTCAGATTTTTCAGTCATAATTTCTGAGGATTTAATGTCTCCACCTGCCTCTAATGGGACTATTCTCACAGCTATTGCCATAGGTAAAGACTTAAAGTCAGACAATAATTACTCCCACCAAAGAAACGCTGTTTTCTTGTCATGTTCCATTAAACTGTTCACACCAGGAGCCAAAGAATTACTGGCCTTATTGTCTGGCCTTCAAAATAAATTATATTAGAGAGGAGAGAAGACACCAGGAGTGCTAGTGCCCAGGACAATGCAGCTACAAGGCTATTGGGATGTTTAACATATTTTATCTCACTATTGGTTTAATCAACAAGGGTTGGAGGGAGATTTTGGGGAAGGACCCTGGCCTGGGGAAGGTGGCTGGGCAGAGATGTTCCCTCCCTGCTGGGATTTGCTGAGGTTTATTTTCCATCCTGGCCAGTGCCATCGGCTCCATCCAGGCCTCACCTGGGGTGGGTGTGTTGTGGGAGCTATTTTTGCTGCTCCATGAGGGCTGGAATCCACAAACCCTCCCGTGGTGACAGATGTCAGCTGGGGAAGCGAAGGTGCCACAGCCACGTGCTGGCGGCCAGAACCTGAAATTCATTTGATTAATGAGCATTATTGTCATTTCCCCTCGAGCTGGAGAGCCTGGCAGGCTCCAAGTGGCTTGGAAGTACATCAAATCCCCCAAGGAAGAGAGGCAGAGTTTCCAGCCCTCCTGTACGGGGAGGATTCGGAGCGGTTCATCTCCCAGACACCTGCAGACACCCTCACGCCTGTGCACAAAGGTGTGGCTCTGGGGGCTCAATTCCTCCTGCCCCAAGGGCTCATCTTCCACCTTTCTGCCTCTCTGGCTCTGAGGATTAAGAGATTTGCTCAGTGGAACAACTCTGAGCTCCTGAGCTTCCTCAATCCACGAGGGAGGCAGCTCACACGGGGACACCGGGACCTGTGTCTGCCAACAGGACATATGGCACAGGGAGATCAGCACAAGCCAAATCCAGGCCAGGTCTGCCTTGGCCCTTCTCAGGGTGCCACACTTCCCTAGGACATGGTTTTAGCAGCAGACCTTGGGATATGAAATGCCAACCCACTGCCACGCACTGGGAAAGCCAAGTCTGGGCTGACTCCATCTGCATTTACCTCATGTCCTGGGAAGTTTCTCTCTGGCCCACACATCTCCCTGGACTCCCTTCCAAACATATCAGGCAGCCCAGAAGAGCACAAAACAAAAAGGAAATAAATCTTCTTTAAATTGCTTCAAAGTTTTACTTTTTTTTTTTTTTCCTTTTTTGGTTTCTGCTGCACCAGTCCTCACAGACCAAATGTTACCCCTCACCTCTGGATGGGCACAGCAGCTGTAACCCTTTTAACAACACCTTCCTCTCCTAAATGCCAGCCCAGAAGGCTCATGTTTATGTCCATTGGTCTGCATTGACTTCTTTACCTATTTCTGTTTCAGGGCTGATATTGCTGAAAAACTTAAACTGCTTTTAAGACAGAGGGACACTCTGCTGCTGATTTATGTTCTGCTTCAGCCCGATGACATTCAGCTGGTTTGAATGATTTTTTAATTAAGGGGTCGAGGCCTAATGGCACTTCAGGGTTGAAAAATGATCTCTACACACTTACAGGGTGTTTACACCACACGGCCCTCGTCCAGCAAATGTAATTTTAGTCGAGGCAGTGAACTCAGCTGAGGACAGTGGGACGTCTTGGAGCGACACCAGACATGCAGGAGCACAGATGCTGTTGGGGTAGGAAATATCTCCATCAAAATCAGGCTCAGAAAGAACCACTGCATGCCAGCAAACACCCTGAACCTGCTTTCCTTACCTAAAAAATTGTTGACACGTGAGGTGTAATCAGCGCGGTGTTTTGCAACGTTTTCAAATGTTTATTTAACATTTAATCAGCTTCTTCAACATTTGTTCAGTTTCTTCAGGCACTGGGAATGATGTGGCTTGGGTTTGTTTGGGTTCTTCTTCTTTATTTTCAAAATGTTCTACTTTTCCCACTCGGAGGGAACAGTTTCTGCCTTCCTCCTATTCCACAGAGGCAATAAAAAGCCAAATTGTGAGGAGGAAAAGAAAGTCAGGCTCACTGTTAGTATCCAAGCTGCCTTCTTATGGCTTTAGGATTCACAGGCTGATATTCCCACAGTTCTACCTGTGCGCTTGGAAACGGATTATTATCCAGAAAGTGTCTTGGATTTCTCTGGATAGGGAAAAATACAAATCTAATGCCCTCTTGTGGCTCCTCCCAGCAGTGTCTGGCTGTGCAGTGGTGGCAGGGATGTCTCACCTTCTGCCCGTTTTGGGGTAGGAACGATAACTCTGAGGTGGGAAAGACAACGGGGGGGGGTGTCCCATCTCTTCACCCCAGGAGGTTCCTGGAATGAGTTGATGGGAACTTCCTTCTCCAAGGGAGAGAGGAGAAGTGTTTTGCAGGATGTTCTCACCGGCAGGGAGGGGGAATGTGAAGCTCGAGGGCAGCTCTGGCTGCAGTGCCCGGGACATGTTCAGCCAGGGCCTGCCATGGAAGGCACCCAGTGACACACCCAAGCACAAGGACAGTGGTAGAAATGCTCTGTGTCTGAGAGCCCTCGTGCCTGTCCCCACACCAGCCTTCCAGGAAAGACCTCCATCGGCATCTGCTTCCCATTAAGCATCGTTGGGTTCCAGCCCAGAATAACTCCAAAGATTTATTGACTTCCATGATTTCTAAACAGCTCCCAAGGAGCAGTGGAGAGCCTGGTGCTGGCTCTGCTAACCCAGCGGGATGAGAGGGTTCTCCGTGCTCCTGATCCCACAGATTACCAGAATATGGAGCCAATCAATCACCCTTTGAATATTAACCTAAAACCACTTCCACTGTGAAATTTTAGGAATTTAGGACTCGTAGAATTGCTGAGCAGATCTGAAATCAAACCAGTGGTCCACATTACTCAACAACCCCGCCCCTTCTCCAGCAGTCACCTCCCACTGCCTGGGAGAAGTTCTCATCCATTAGAGAGGATGTCCTAAAATAGGATGACCACAGCTCCTCCCTGCTTTTGTTTCAGTCCTTGTTCTTGGAATGAGGAATAGTTCCTCATTCCAATTAAGTGCTGAGCATCTGATTGAGCTCTGTGAGTATCTGGTGGTTGACAGTGCCACAACCTCCAGGATCAGCATTGCTGTCGAGGTGGTTTTTCAATATTTATCTTTATTCATGAGAAATTTCAGCAGCACCAACCTCTCTGTCAAAATACTGCTTTAGCATGTCTGCAGAGATGTTTTCAATTTGAAGTTTTCCTCTATAAAGCTTCTGAACATTAAAAAAAAAAAAAGGAAGAAAATTTTAACTTTAAAAGATGAGTTTATTTATTTTCAGCTCTTTGGCAAAGAGTCAAACTTATTTCCTTAGGAAAAGTGTGAGCTGAGAGGGGGCAAAGTTCCTTTAGTGATCACTGCACACGCCATCAGGAGGATGCTTACAAAAATAACAGCTGAAGAGCTAAGACATCTTAGCCAACTGCAGATGTCACATGGGCTTGTCCCCACTGTGGGCAGGGGCACTCTGCTGGGCTGAGAGCCAGGAGCATCCAACATCCAGCTTTCTGCTCTGGAGTGAGGATCCACATGGATCCTCCCTGCTGGGATGGGTCTTTTCTATCCCTTACCTTCTGGCCAAGCAAATCTTTCCCCCTCAGACATCCCCCCGTGGTCTTGGCTGTTCCCTGGCCAGCAGAGAAATGGAACATGTATGGACACAGCTGTGAGCACAGAATCCCAAACTGATTTGGGTTGGAAGGGACCTTAAAGCCCAACTCATTCCACCCTCTGCCATGGGCAGGGACACCTTCCACTAGACCAGGTTGCTCCAAGCCCAGTCCCACATCATTTCCCGTGGGGTTTCAGTGAAATTGGGCTGTGATATTACTGCTGTGTGCTGCATATGAGCTCCCAAATCTGGGAGGAACTGCCCCATAAAACAGCAGAGAAGTTGCCAAGTGAGCTCCTGTTTGCCAAAGAGCAGCCCCAGCTCTGCTCCTCCTTGCCTTGACCAGGTGAGCTCTTTCAAGACCCCACGGGATAGCGCAGGATTACCAGCGTGGGACTGTTTTAGCTTTTCCTGGGGTCTTCAACACCTTCCCAGGGAAAAATATGTGATGCTCACACCCTGAGGAGCCCCTGGAAGTGTTCACCAAGCAGGGGATGCAGGGGAAGAAGCGAGCAGGGGTTTTGGCAGAGAGGCATCATCGCACATCTGGCCCTGCGAGGCTCCATGTGCAGTCCCAGCACTCTCTGCTCATTTCTCACTTTTTCCTTTTTAAATGTCCACTTCAGAGAGAGAAATGGCTGAGAAAAGAAGGATGATCAGCTCTTTTGGCCACAGGCCTGGAGAGGATCTGGCAGCTGGTGGTGCTGGAGGGCTGTGCCCGGAGGCAGCGGGTGCTGCACAGGGGCTTCCAGGGTTCCTGTTATCATGGCTTGTGTTTGAAAGGAGGGATGTGGGAGTGGGAGGGGAGCAGATGGACAGTGTTGGAGGCCTGATGGTGGGTCTGATGGCTGAGATGTCATGACAAGGGGAAGGGTAAGGGGTGCAGAAGGGAATTGGCAGCTTCTCAGGACGTTTCTGGTAGGATTTCCCTCCTTACTTCCAGGCTCTGTTCAAACCAGGTTGTTGTTTTCTGCCTTGAAAGGAGAGGCTCCTTAGAGGGGCTTTTCTTTCTCTCAAGCAAACACAGATCTACTAAAAAGCATGGCTCTGCTCTGTGCCAAGAGCTCCATTTCCGTCAGGATTTCAGGCACTACTCAGTAACTCCATTTCCTGGGAATCTCTTTCCAAGAGCTCTGTGCTGATCCTTCCTCTCTTCGTGGTGGGTGTTTGGGACAATCGCTGAGACTCTGGAGGGTGGGGGGATGCTCTCATCCAGCTGCTGGGCACCACATCCACGCTGTGCCTCGTGTGCTGTGAAACACATGAAGTGGTTCCTCCAGGCCCTGCCACTTTTGTTAATGTAAAGCAAAGCCTTGAGAAGACTCAGGGAATTTTGCACTGGGTGCTTTGCACTGTCTCAGCCTGGGCTGCACTGGAGATGTGCACATCAGTTCCTGTGGCAATAAACACTGAGCAAGTGAGAGTCAGGACACAGTGGGAACATCAGCCTGATCCAACACGCTGAGGGGTTTTTTGCACCTGAGGGGTTTTTGCACCAGAGAGAAGGTCTGGGGGAGTTACCACACTCTGTACAAGTCAGAGCTCTGCTGGGTCTCTTAGTGAGAGGGGCAGGAGGGTGCTGCAGGCAGGGGATGGGACCGTCTGCCAGTTGCTGCTGTTCCCAGACAGAAAGGAGATGGAAAAGCCTCAGTCCTCACGCTTCTTTTGTGGCCTGGACAATGTGAGATTCGCTGAGTGCCTGGGCCACCCGAGGCTGCTGCCTGCTGTCCCTCCCTGCCCCCAGCACTCTGGCTCCCTCTCTGCCCCCTTAACATGCTTCTGCCTTGGGTTCAAGGGGGAATGTAGAGGGACATATGGGAGAGGATGGAGTGACAGGGAAATGGAAGAACAAGTCCCAGGAAGCTCCGAGCAGAGCCGGAGTGTAGCAAAGGACTCCAGCAGGAGCGTTCCCAAGCCTTCGGATCAGCAGTGGGACAGAGGAGTAAATTCAACACATATTTTCCATCCTCGGCTATCCACATTGCCCCTAACCTGATCCCAGTTAGATACACAGAGGCAGCTGCCAAGGAACTTTTATGACTCATTTGAAAGGGAGCCTGCACAAGAACCGCGCGTTCGAATCCAGCTGTCTCCTCTCTGCTGTTGTTTAGGGAGGACATTTGTGCTTGCTTAGCTCACCTAGGAAAGGGCCAGCGGGCCCCTGGATACAGGGGAAACTGGTCTTCAGCCCAGCCTGGGAACACACTGTGTATTCCTTAGAAAAAGGGAGAGCCAGAGTTGAGCTGACAGGGAGCACGGCTCAGCGTAAGGTGGTGTGGGCAGCAGATCTGAGCTCGGGGGGAGCCCTCCTTGCCACATTCCCTTTGCCTTCACAGGCTTGGCTGTGAACAGAGCCATTCCCCACCAACACTGCCCCAAAACCATCTGGGAAGTGGAAAATCCTGGGGCTTGGCAGCTGCCCAAGTGTTGGAAGGGACACGACCCTCTCCTCTCACAAAGGCACCAGCAGAAGGGAGAAGCAGAGAGTGTTTGATGCACCCTAAAAATGGGCTGGTGTTCAGCAGCAAGTCTAATGACACAACCAAACCTTGCTCAGGAAATCCCAGGCTAAATGAGACCTTAAACCCACCTGGGTCTCTTACAGCAGCCAGATCCTGCTGTGCTGGAGCAGGTGGAGGATTTTCACAGCAGAGCGTGTTCCTGCCCATGCTGAGTCCCATCCCAGTCTTTAATAACAACAGATCAACCTAAACCCTGAAGAGTGAGATGGAAAATCCCTTCCCAAATGCTTTCTGTTATTACAACTGCAGTGATTCTTGCTACTGCCACGGTCCACAAATTGCCTGCCTGTCCCCTGGTGTGCTTTAGGTATCTGGGACAAGGTGCATGGGATGTTCTCAGTTGGAATTGGGCAAAAAGGTAGAATATGGTGAATATTTTGTGTCAGGAGTTCAGAGGCTGTCAAACTAGTCTTTGTTAGGAAAATGCATCATTTCTGATTCCAGTCTGGTACCAGAAAGCAGGAGGTTTATCTTCAAAGCTGTGACTTTAAAACAAAACAGACAAACAACCCCCCTCCTTGTGAGAGAGCAGAACAGGTTTTTGGTGTCTCTGCATTGCTCAAAATTCTCATTGATTCTACAAAACTGGCCTGAAGATGCCTCAGTCTCAGAGATCCCTGTCCCAGGCAGGGTTGATTTTTTTGGGCAAACTCCCTGACTTCCAAACATTTTGCTTTCAATATGTAACAGGACACGTTTCCCCTCAATACCTTGAAAATTTTCACTAAGTGGAACCGTCCTTTTACCACCCATCTCTAAAATTCAGTATCTGCAACACCTGTCTTTTCAAGTTTCTGAAGCCCTGCCACTCTTTTAGCTCATATTTTCCCATCATTTCGAATAAGTACCATTAAACAAAAGCTGAGACACTTATAAATTCACATGAGCCTGGAAAATGGATCATTGAGAAAAATACCTGAATGGATCATTAAGAAAAGTACCTGCTATCCCAAAACCCTTCCTAGCAAGTGCAGTCATGTCTCACAAACCCAGGTGGGATCCTGCTGCCACGTGCATCCCCTGCACTTCCAGGGCAAGGAATTTCACAGCCTGAAGCTGGCTCAGCATCCTGCAGAGTTAAAAACCCTCTGCTGCAAAAAAAGGGGTGGTGGAACCCCATGATGAGCTCCCAGGAAGGGCTGTGCCAGAGACTGATGTGAAAGAGTGGGCATTGCCCTCACCAGATGGATGAGCAGGATCGAGGAAGGGTTTGGACCACCCAGGAGGTACTCCGGGATGGGATTCCCTAGTTTCCCTGTTGCTCACATTCCTCTTATCTCTCCCTGGGGCTGGAATGCCACACACAACACCCAGCCCTGCACACTGGCACCCGGCCCAGCACATCAGCACCCAGCCCAGCACACGGGTACCCAGCCCAGCACACCGCACCCAGCCCGGCTCCCGCGGGGTTTTTGGGACCGGCTGGCTCAGGGCCGGCCCGGGCAGCCCGCACAGAGAGGGGACCGCACCGGGACCGCCGGCAGCATCACTAGATGGTGCTCACGCTTGCCTTTTCCCGAGCTCCCGGAGCACCGGAGCCGCGGGCACCCGCAGGGATGCTCAGGTGGCTCCCGGCGGTCCCCGAGGCCTCGGGAGCCGTCGCGGCGTTGCCATTAATAATAGCGGCCACGAGGAAGATGCTTCCCGGCTCTCCGCTTGTTTCCAGGCTGCCAAGGGGGAGGAAAATGCTGCAGGATGAGTCCCTGGGGTGTTCACGGAACCTGTTCTCCCTCTGCTGCTCCCTCCGAGGACGCCACGTGCCAGCCCCAGTGCACTGGGCTCCTCTCCCCAGATTCCTCCACCTCCGTGGGGCTCCCGCAGCCGTGAGTCACCGCAGCCAGCCCTGCACCACATCCTCTGAGACAAACCCACACAGGAGCAAGAGACGCTCAGGGCATTCTCTGGAGAAATTGCTTTCTCATGACTAAATATTAGCATACAAGAAAAAATGATCCGTGGCCATAAATTTACTTAAGACCCATCGTCGACTCCCCAGCCCAGAGGGAAGTCTGGTGTTGCTGCCGTGGTGTGAAGCAGATGAAGGGAGAGGGGTTGGGTGTGTGGGTGAGGGATGCTCCAAGCACCTCCTTTCCAAGAGCTTCCTGTGGCCAGCTAATGACCTGGGCTGCAGGGAGCTCGCTGGGGTGGCCTCCAAAAGGACAACTTCTTGGCTTTACTCTTATAAATAAGGATCTATTTATTAGCAGCTCCTTGCAGCACAAGGGAGAGGAGCAGCTGGGATTGCACTGACACGCAAACTGCTGGGAAAGCTTCAAATCCGTTCTGGCTTTCAGCAAGTCCCCAAGTCCCCTTCCCCAGGCAGAGCAGGAGCCACTGCCTGCCAGGAGCCCTGGGATGGGGTCACCCTAACTAAAAATCCACTCCAACCTGCAACAGGGACCCTCATTTTGCTTTATCATCCCCCTTGTCCTCGGGTCTGAGGTTAGAAAAGTGCCAGCACCACACGAGACGGAGAGTTCTGGTAGGCATAGCTGGGTGCCAGTCACCCTTGGAATTTTGTTAACAGGCTGATCCAGGAGCAAATGAAAACACTGTAAGTGATATTGTTTCTGCACAGTCATGGTCAGAAAAGTTTCAGGCTGTGTCTCCAGCAAATTTTCTTCTGCAGGATATGATTTACCCTTGGTTATGCCAGGACTGGGCTGGTGTTGGGAGCATTTTCAGTTCCTTAATAAAAATGTTGTCTGGGCAAACCAGACCCTGCACTCCAGAGCAGAGAGTAGAGGAGTGGGAAGGGCAGAGAGCAGAGAGTGCTGACCACGGGGACAAGCTGGCTCAGACTGAGCTGGGAGGGGAAGGACAGGGATCCAGGAGAAATTTGAGGGAAAACCTAAGGAGGCAGAAGGGATTAGTCCCTGCCAGTGTTAGCCAGGATGAGCTAAATACCTGGCTTGTCATGCTTTCCCCCAGCACTGCAGCTGAGAGGATCTGCACACATCGCAGGAGGATTTTGGATGGTTTGGGGGAGTGCAATTCCTGTGGGATGTGATCCCCCAGAGGGTGCTGGGCCCTGTGCTCTGCTGAGAGCTGCCTGACCTCCTGCTCCACACCGTGGAACCGGGGAGAGAGCGAAAAGGAGCCTGAGCAACACGAGCAAACCCAAATGTGTTTCCACTTAGCGGCTCCTCCGAGGCCAAATGATGTAACTCCCGCGAAGCTCTGCAATATGTTGGCAGGAGGAGCCTAGTGACAACTCCAACTGTAAGTTCCTGAGCTAATGAGCACAAAAGTTGAATAAAAATAAATAAAAAAAAAGGCTTTTTTTTTTTTTTGGCTTAACACAGCGATCCTCCCCGGGACTGTTTTCTGAGCAGAGAAACAGCACACTGAAGGAAAAATTCCAGCCCCAAAGACCCTGGTTCCTCTCCCCTGGGTCTAATGGGGCAAAGCCAAGGGGTCACCACCCATCAGGGCAAGCATTTCAAAGCAGCAGAGCTGGGGTTTGCTCAGCCTGACGAGATGCTGAAGCAGATCCCTGCTCCAGAAGGAGCTCACTACCATCCTCTGCTCCAGCCTTTATGGAGTTAACCACAATTATTATTACTGAGGTTGGGTTTTTCTCTCTATGTGTGTGTTACCAGCAAAGAATGTTTTACTACAGCTCTCCACTCAGCCACCAGCCTCCAAATGGACCATGTTACAGTAGAGCTAAATATTGTGTCAGGGACCATGTGTTTCTTGTAAGATGGGCTCGAGCCACAACTGTGTAGGAAATTGTTTATCTCTCTCCCCCCTCTCCCTCTTTCTGCCTTTATCCTCCCACGGGCTGCGTGGACAGACAAGGCACTGCCGATGGGAACTTTCCTCAGGATGCTGGCAGGGTTTTTTCCCAACTATTAATCCAGTGAGGGCAACTGCAGGCCATGATCTGTCCCTTTCTGGCTGGTGACACGTCACTCCTGCTCCCAAGGGACACGAGTGGCTCTGTCACTGGGCTTGGGTGACACCAGGCCGTGGCCAGCACCACTGAGGAGGGCTGGCTCAGCACCACAGAGGCCTGGGGAACCTCTGCTGGAGGGTTGGGATGGAGCAAACAGCACAGTGCTGATGTGTGTGTGGACGTGTCACAGAGGGAAATTTGGCCAGGGAGGTGTTGGTCAAGGTGGAGATGAACCTTTGGAAATCTCGATGTCTGCAGGGTGGACTGCAGAGCCAGATGGTTGGCTGAGAAGCAGAGCAAACCCTCTGAAAATGGATTTAGTGCTGCTGCAGCCAACACAGAGCAGAGCAGCCCCTCTGGGTGCTGGTCTGAGCTGAGCCTTTGCCGCCCATGCCACTGGTGTGACTCTGCTGTCACCGTGAGCAGGGCAAAGGCTTGGCTTGCACATCCATTCCGTGCACAGCAGAGGCACCACAGGCAGGAAACTCCCTTTTGCCTTCACTGAGACAAAATCAGCAGATCTGGGACTTGCTTGTTCCCTGCACTGCTCTGCCAGAGGGATGTCAGGGAAACCTGAGCCCCTCGTGCCTTCCTCTCCTTATCCTTCCATCTCGATGCCATCCCCAAACGTAACAAAGCTGCCTTTCCTTTTTGCTGCCTCTGCTCTCTCCTGGCCACTGATCTGTACAAAAGCATAATTGCACATAAACATCTGATTTCTTTTACTTTGCCTCAGTAATAGCTTGTAGCAACCCTTTCCAACATCTATTAATACCATGCAATGTATTAGATCCAGACTTCAGATCCCCAAATGTGACTGTCTTCAAATAAAGTGGGGAAAGGCTGAACCCGGATCAAACATTTGCTCCCTGGTCATTTTTAAATACGGTATAATCTGTGTGTCTCTATAAACTTAGCAAAGGCTCTTGCTTTTAAGCACCTTGGATTTTTCTTTTGGTGAAATATTATGGATGAGGCCCACCTGGATCAGACTGATGATCTCCAAACAGCAGAATCCCGAGTTTCAGCCAGGTGGACCTGGCAGGGCAGTGATGCTCCCACTGCCTCTTATCTAGAGCAGAGCTGTAGGAGATCAGGATGTCTGTAGGGGGAAATCATGAACACAGAGATGAACTGACCCATCCCAAACCACCCAGTAGCCAGGTGGGAGGTAGAAACCACCAGAGATTAATGATGGTCACTCCCTCCAGCAATCCCAGGACCTGGGGTGGGTTTTGGATGGGAACAATGCTGAGATGCCATTTCAGAGATGCAGAGACTTCAGAGGTGCAGTTGCTTCCTCAATCAGCAAGGCTTGCATTGCATTTAATTTAATCTTTGGAACAGGAGGGTTTTAACAGATAGAGAAATTAATGTTTTTCCAGACAGACTTTTTTTTCTGAATTGTTTTGACTGCAGAGAGATTTGGGGGCCCTGTCACTGAAGGTGACTTGCTCTATCCCTGACCCACCTGCAGAGGCAGAAGCAAAAAGCAGCAAATATAGATAAAAATAAAAGCCATATCTAATACCTGCTCCTTCCAACTATAAGACAGGATAACTTTTGAGCAGTCCTGTGCTGGCAGAGCTGCAGGGCCTGGCTGTGCTGGCATGCAGGGCACCAGGCAGGACCAGCACTGTGCCTGACCAAAGGCAGAGCTGGGGAATGGGGCAGCACTTCCATTGGGAAATTGCCTTTCTCTGCCCAAAAGTAAAAATCCACACATCTTATAATAACAAAAAGGCATGTTAGCCCTGACTGTATCTCTGGGAATGAGAAAAACAGCCAGGGTTAAAACTTCCAGCTAAAGTTCCTGGGAAGTGCCCCCTGCCCTTTCTTATCAGGACACCATCAGGGTACAGACCCAATTTTTTTGTGCAAAAAAACCATAAACCTGTGTCCTCAACTGTATTTTTCTTCCCTTGCTCCATGCCATGCACACACCACTGCTGGTGGCAGTGGTGGCTCTGTACATCCCATTGCTCCCTCAGAGTGATCCAACAGACGATACTTGAGGAGAAAAGGACACCGAAGAATTTGGCTTGGAGAGAAAAACTGTCTGTGAAGATCTTCTGGGGATGTCTTTAGGTTTTCAGGCTAAAAGAGATCAGGCTGTTTTTCCTCTTCACCAGAAACAGCAATTTAGGGATTTCCCTGGTTCTGCTTTGCTTCTTTCTGCTGGTCACTGGTCTAAATCAGGAAAGGGACTCTTTCTCTCTTCCTGATGCTTGAGGTCATTAAAAAGCCTGAACTGTACCATGGGCTGGTCCAGCCCTTCAGATGCCAACCTGTTTTACCACCAGCCTGTGCCCCAAATTCCTGCAGCTGGGAATCTTTCTCTTTGATCCATCCCTGCTACTAAACAGCTTCAGATAAAGCCACGAAGCTCATTTCTAGGAAAGGGAACTGAACAACCTAAATCTTGGAGCTGAGCAGCAGTGGGGAGCCGATCTTCAAACTGCGTCTCCTCACCGGCTTCAAAAGCAAAGCAGCTCATTTTAACTCACTACACGACACTTCAGCAATGATTAAAGCACCTTAAATGTGCACCTTTTTCATCACAGCCCCGTCTGCTGACAGGGTGCCAAGTGCAACAAACCCCATCAAAAGCGTCATCCCTGTGATGGATTTAATTGTCGTCGTCTTGTTTTTTTTTTTTTTTTTCTGAGCAAAAAATAGAGCAATATGCACGTCCTCACACAGAAATAACCCCCTAAAAGCAAAGTGAAGCCGTGGAGGAGCCAGTCTGCCAGGCACAGACACAAAGTGCCGAGCCAAGGAGATAACTGGCTGGTGAGCACCGGGAAATAATGCCCTGAAATCCTTCCGAGCCCATTCATCACCCCGGCTCTAGTGATCATCTCAGCAATAAATTCCCTTATCATCCTATTGGAATTTGACATTAATGACCTGCCTGTTATTTCAGAGGGAGATGGACTGTAACCGGCGGGTAATTGGTAGGAAAAATTGCCGGTTATAGCAAAGATCTGATACCGTCAGAGTAGTTACACCACGAGAGAGGGAGATTAGGGAGCTTTGTTTACCACAAGGGGCTTATTCATCCTGAATAAATGTGTTCACTTCCCAGAGCCTTCCTCTTACACCCTGATTGCCCTTCAGTGGCGTCTTAATATCAGCACTAATACAGTTTTTTTTCCCAGTGGCTCCGGTACAAAGAACAGCAAAGGAGCTGCTGTCAGTGCACAGATGTCTGTAAAAATGATTAAAAAGTTCTCATCAAGCCCTCATTAGTTTATGCATTTATTTCTGAGCTGTCTCAGCAAAGGCAACTGTAATTTCTTAATCATTCACATTACTCAGAGTGCTTCTGCAAACACCTCTGGTCTGCAAACTATTTAGCAACCAAACTGTGCCTGGTTTAGGTTTTGTTTCTGTTTCTCTGCTGGAGCGACACAATTGGTTTATTAACATTTTTCTTTGCACCTGCAGGTCAACTTCCAGTCTGCTGTACCCAAATAATCGAGCCCATGTTCACAGGGGGAGCCTGCACCCTTAACCAAAAATAGGACAACTGACTTCTCTGGAGCGTGTTGGGAGAGAGCCAAAAGCAAATCCAGAGGTAAAATCCTGGCTTTGCTGCAGTGAACGATACCTTTGCCCTGACTTGATGAGTCTGTGGCCTTTCTCAAAGGTTTCCTGCTCCTTCCATCCACTTCCCAGCTACAGGACCAGCAACAGAGACAGAACGTTATTTTTTTGTGAACATTCCTGCTTTTTAAATTAACTCCCTGGAGTGTTCACAAGAACAAAGCTGCAAGGCATGGCCACAGGGGGACTGAGGCTGCTGCAGAAGTACCGGCACAGGTTCAGAATAAACCATCTGCATTCTTTGCACAGCTCTGACTGTAACTTCCCAACACATCCTTCACCTTTCTGGGAAGAAAGAACTGGTGATGGTGGTGGGAAAATTGCTTCACAGGAGCTAAAGGGGGTTTTGCAATCACTTTCACTGGAGCCAGGGCTGCTTTTAACCCTCTGTATTCCCCACCCTGTGGGCTCCCACCACTGTAAGCAGTGATGGAGGAAAATCAATGTTCCTTTTCCAGGCAGATTCTTCCTGGAGCGCCTGCAGGTGGAGGGGGTGGCTCCAAAGGCTCCTTTAGAACGAGACTGGCTTTCTCTGCATCAAGCCTGACAAAATTCACCTTCCAGACCCTTCTGAGCACTTGGATGTGCCAGGCTGGATGTGAGTTCAGGATGATCATCACAATATCCTCTGGCCATGGCAGGCCAACAGTCTGCTGCCTGGACTTGGCATCACCACAGGATGCCAGGATTTGGGAACAAAATACATGGCAGCAAAATCCTTCCAAAACAACGAAACTACCCAGAGAGGTAGTCTGGCTGGAGCTCTTCTCAACCACTCTTTAAAACAGAGATTTGAAATTGGGCTGGGAGCAGAGATGGAGCGTCAGACCCCTAAAGAGGGAGCAGAGCTTGGAGGGATGGATGGAAAATTTGAGCTTTGCCTTAGCAGCATCTGAGACAGGAGGCTGGAACAGCCCTGGAGCCTGAGCACACTGCCCTGGAGCTGAACCGTCCCCTGCAATGGCTTTAACAGGGGTTGGGAGTCGATTCCCACGTCTCTGGTGCCGGGAGGGGGGAAGGTGCAGGTAACGAGCTGTGGCCGTGCCTCTGCTGGAGACAGCAGAACCAGAATCCTGGGGGTTGGATTTCTTCCCTGCAGCCACATAAAAGCTGTTAACTGCCACTGCAGGAACGGAGCCTGCGGATCCAGCACTGCACTCCTTTTTGTGGAAGGCTCTCCGTGCAAAAAAAGCATCATCCGAATGAATTAAGCACCCTGGTAGTGGCCACATTCCTGAGTGTTCCTTGTGCTCTTCACTTGACTCACCAATAAGGAAGCCAAGATATTTTGTAGAGGCTGTTTTGAAAACACTCTAAATTGATTGAATTCATTGCCAGAGCCCTTCCAGCCCGCTTGCTGGACACTCCCCCCCCAGGAACGTGCTCAATCCCTGGTTGCCCCATGTCCATGGAGCTGGTGTCCTCCAGCTCGTTCCCTCTTGGCTGCAGCACTGTGCCTGGGGAATGGGGTTTTGCTGCTGGTCTATGAGGCCATGCACAAGAACGAAAATATTGGTGACAGCCTGAAACAAGCCTCAATTCCTCCCTGCCTTGTTGAAAGGCATGTTGTTTACCGCAGACAAATCGGAGATGAACACGCCACAAAGAGTCCAGGGAGTTCATAAATTAAACCCCGAATAATTGCAGTATTCCTCCAAGAAGGCTTCCCTTATCTTGATTTTCTCCCTTTTTCTCTCTCTCTCTCTTCCCTCCTCCATCTTGGACTAATCACTACCAGAGCAGGAACCTTCAAACAGATTTGTTTGGAGACTTGGCCTGAGCTCGTGGTCGCTGAAGCCTTCGCTTCCCCTACGAAAAACAGAGCCTGCTTGGAGGGGAAGGAGAGCCCCAGTCAGAGCTGAAGTCAGAGCCTAAACAGCACACGTTGCAAACCAGATGAGAAGTAGAAAGCTGTTTAAAACATCTCTGGCGCCTGCCCTGCACATCTCCAAGAGAACCACTTTCCCTTCGAGTTGTGCCGGCGGAGTCGCAATCGCGGCAGGGATCGACCCTCCTGTGGTTTGTTCTTTGTGTGTTTGTGAGGCAGCTTCCAAAACAAGTCTGGAGGCATCAATCTCATCTCTCACAGCAATGTGTCAGTCTGTGGGAGAATCTGGGAGTTGATTTGCACCCAAGGACTGTTTTAGCTCCCCTATGCCCTGCCTGGTTCCATGCTGGAAAATAGGGTGTTGTGGGGTGGGATCCTGGGCATGTTGTGGGGTGGTAGAAATAGGTTTATGAAAGCTGGTGAGAAGACCCCCTAAGGGTTGCCGTGGTCTGGAGCAGCCAGACAGCCCCTCAGCCCTGGGGAAATGCTTGCTGATGCCCGGAGCTGAAACACAGCTTTGGGAAGGGGGTTGTGCTTGTGGCTGTGCCCTGTGGAAGAAAACCCTGCCAAGAGGTTTCTGCCCGTGGGGCAGAGTGAGGGAGTCATTTTCTAAGGGTGGGAGAAACCTTTCTGCTCAGCCCACAGGCAGGAGTGGTGAAAATTGGGGATTTAATACCTTTCTCAGCTGGAAATTTCAACCAATAGCAAAACAATGGAAAGCCCCCCAAAAAGATGAGAGTCTCAACCAGAGGGGTTGTCCCCCAACCAGAGGCAGGGATGATGCCTGGGAAAGAAATGTGTTGGCCATATGAGTTTGTGAGTCATCCTGGTTGTGAACAGCACACTAGTCAAGCGCTGGCTCACGATACATCAGGACATATCCAGATAAATCTCCCTCTGAATCCTTCTCTTTACCTTTCTGTCCCAGAAAACAGCCAAGCTGCAAACACTCTGAGGAGGATGACACAGCAAAATAAATGTTTTAGCAAAAAAAAAAAAAAAAACAAAACAGAGAGAAATGAGATTTGCATATGTTTTTCTGGGAAAAACACCAAGTTTTCCCTGTTGGAAAATGAATGTGTTGGAACCCAGTTTGTAAAACTCCAAGCCTGTTCTCGAGCACTGATTTGCCACGGACTGTCACCTACGCTGGATGTTCACGAGAACTCCTCAGCCCTCTGTCCAAAGGGGAGGATTGCTGCTGATATTTTATTGAGGGATTTGTGGAAGAGCAAATCCTGGTCAGGGAAGTGACTGGAGCTTTCTGTGAACTTGGCAGCGGGCGAGGAAAGTTTGTGGAATACAGAATATCCCTGTGCTTGCTGCTGAGCTGTTCCCAAGGAGATTGGGAGACTGGTGATAAATGAATTTCAGGAAGCCTGGGGGTTCAGCTTGGCTAAGGGGAAAACTGCTGGTGTCCATCTGAGCATTGCAAACCTGATTTTCCACTTACACACCCGATAATAAATCAGCACTAAATGCACTTATGGTGACATGCCAAGTTTTCCCTTGGATGTCGTTCCATAGGCACACGCTCCTTCAACCACAGGTGATTAGGTTTGATGAAGGAACCACCAAGAGAGGTGCTTTGGTGGGTATCAGTGGGAGATGTGTTGCATTAGACACCCCAACTGGATGCCAGCAGAGACTGCAACCCAGTGGACACCCAGCCAGCAGGAATCCTCTGTCTGCAAAGCTCCTCGAGTCTGGAAAAACTGGGCTGGAAATCTCTTAAGAGGTTTTTGATTAATGTAAATTGAATTTTTTTTCGCAGCAGCAAAGCAAAGCTTTGGTTTATATTCACATCCCCTTGAGGCTTATTGAGTCTGAGGTTTCCTTGCTGAGGAGTGTGCACAGCTCTTCTCCCTGCTTTCTGTTAAGAAGGACAAAAAGCATCCCAGTGCCTGTATTCCCAAAGAAGTCAGGTCCTGAGCCTGCAAACCAGAGCCACCAAATCACAACTAAAGCCACGAGAACAAGTTCAGCACTCCAGGCTCCTGCGAAGGGCAGGAAAGGAGGCGCTTGGAAACTGGGGCAAAAGTTGAAACAGGATTTAATTTTATCTGGATTGATTCATCTGTCCCTAGTTACTAATAGCTTCCCAGTGCATGATGTAAGAATATGCAGAGGGTTTTTAATGAATAACTCTCGGCTAAGATAAAGTGTAGCCATTCTCAGAGAGTTCTTTTATACGCCAGCAGAGATTTGGGCAGTCAAAGATGAAAAATAGATGAGATCCCACAATCACACATGTTGAAGGTTAAAATCTTTTAGGATATAGATCCTGTCTTCTTACCAATTTATTGTGGAAAAAAGCAGTAATTTTTCCATATCCCCTGCTTTAATAACTGTATTTATTTTTACTGAGAGGACTGTTAAGCTCCCAAAACTACACAGCACATGATGCTGTACAGAGGGATGAGGTACAAAATCTCTCTATGATTGTTCTGAAAGTTCCAAAAACAGCTGGCAAAAAATGGCCATGTTTAATGACACGTCAAAAAAACAAAAAAAACCAAAAAAACAAATGAAGCAATTAGTTAAATTAAAAATCCCCATTTTCTAGTTTTTCATGAGACTGGGCCATGTCGATCATCTCATACTGCACAGTCCTTCCCTCTTCCATATCATTCCCTTGCTCCCAGTCATACCTCCTTGTACCATCCCACATATTTCATCTCAGTTCTCCGCGCTCACACCCTTGAAATCCTTCCAGGCTGCCTTCATGTGCACTTCTCTAACTCACCTCTCTGAGCCAAGCTATAGATCCAGGCTCTAATTCTTCCCTCTAAACTGATCCCTCTGAGGCCCTGACCATTCTCTGATATTTCCATGAGCCGTGCAACGTGTGAGTTCCTTCTCCTCTTCTAACATCAATAAAAGCCCAGAAACTTTCACCAGGGCGAGAGGAGAATCAGGTTTCTGGGTTCCTTTGAGCAGCTCGGGGATGCTGCTCATGGTCCTCACCCAGCGGTGAAGAACCGGGGCAGGACACGTTGAGCAGATGGTGATTCTGGACTGCAGATGAGGGCTGAGTTGCTGTGTTCAAATCACATCTTTGATACCCTTCCAGCTTTTATCAGATGGTTCCACTCAATGCTTGGCACAGCTGAGGCAAAGGGAAGGCCAGGAGAGCACTCAAACAGCGTGAGCAGCTGAAGCAGCCCCGCTCAGGAGAAGGGCCCTGTCCCTGAGGTGCTCTGGCTGTCACATCCATCCCCACTACGCTGAAGTGGGGACTTCCCTGACCACCCCCACACTTCCAGCACTTGCAGAGCTTAAATATTTACCCCTACATGCAAAAAAAAAATAAAAAAAAAATCCCAGTAACTCACTGGCTACAAATTCTCTGCTCCTCCTGCCACATCGCTTCATGTTGCGAGGAGCAATTGATTGTAAATCAAAATCTCTGGGAGGATTGATGGCATGTGAGCAATTTCTCAGAGTTAAAAGACTTCCCTCCTCAGGTTTTGGCTTTGGATGACCCGTGCTCCTAATGCACTCTTCACTTCATTCACCCCTGCCAGTGCCAATGCTCTTATTTATGAGGTCGGTAATCGCTTTCCATCAACACGCTCTGAAAATCTGCTCCTTCCCCAGAACATTCCTGCAAGTAAATCCTTCCCCATGAATATTCTCAGTACAAGCTGAGTCCGGGGCCTGCTCAGGGCAGAGGAGAGGACTTTCAAAGGACTCCCACTGAGTTCAGTTGGCTCAGACCCCAAGTGAACACACACCCACACCCACAAAGCTCTGTTATAAATGGTCTTGTGGAAGTTCACAAGAAGGAAACCAAACCTTTCCCAAAGCCCTTAGGAGGGCCCAGGGTTGTTTTGCCATCCTTCTGCTGCACGTGGACCCCAGGGTTTTACCTCTCAGGAGGAACCTCAGGCAGCACCACAAAGCACACAGTTGAAGGGCTGTGCTGACTGAAAATCCTTCCAGAACACTGAGCCTGGTCCTCTTTTTTCTCCCTTAACTTAAAAGCCAGAAAAATATCTAGAAATGCCTGTGCAGGAGAATCAATCACATCCAAAGGAACCTTCTGGGTCCCATGAAAGAGCCCGTGTTTTCAGCCTTGGCAGTTTATTCTTCCTCCTTTTGGGAGGCAGCACAGATATGTTTTCCATTTGGAATATCCCAGGGGTCTTGCAGCTCACGCTGAGCCCTCAGAAGTAAACGAGCCACTTTTCCCAGCAGCAATCCCAGCTACAATTAAGAAATGTTATTTTTTTTTTTCAGCATACCCAGACTGGTACTTGGTTCAAGCCATAGGAAAGCAGAGGCACAGGGGCCACACCAGGGCAGAACCAACAAATACATAAATAAGAACATCTTTAGCTCAGCGTGTTCTGCTCCATCTCTCTCAGCTGTTTCACAGCCCAGGTAAAGCTCTTTATTGGTGTCATTTACTCAGCTGTCAAATGGGGTTTTTATCCTAAAGCTCTGCAGTGGGGAAATAGGAACCTGCAATGAACTTGCCCCAAATTGAAACAGATATTTAACTAGAATAAACCAGTGGCTGGACTGAATAAACACAGCAGGCACTTTAGAAAGAATGTGAAGTTGACATAAGATCTGTTGGGTGAGTCCAAGAAATGGGAGACTTTGTGCTGGAGTCATAAATCTTCTGGGTTGAAAAGGGGATAGTGCTGAGCTCTGCACCTTGGTGCCCTGCTGGGAGAGACTGATGCAGGAGGTTTGCTGTCCCAGAGGCTGTTGGTGTGGGTAGAGAGGTTTCTTCCCCATCAGAGCTGCTGGGGAGTGTGGACTTCATCTCTCTCTTGAGCTCAGTGAAGGATCCTGTCCCTGGCTGTGTGAGCCTGGGTGTTCTGTGAGGAGCTGAATCTCTGCTAAGCCCTGACACACAAATACCTTAAAGCCCAGGGTCTCTGGGCCAACAATATTTGTCCCAGCTGGGACAGCCCCAAATGCTGCTGAGGGTCCAGGCAGCGATGAACCCCAGTGGGGCTGCTCTGCAGCTCCTGCTGTGTTTGGAAAGCACAGTGCCCTCACATGACCCTGACTCTGCTCTCCTTTGCCTCTGAAAGGCAAGGATGGGTGAAAGGGTGGATCTCGGTCTTGGCTCTGGATCTCCTCCAAGCAGCCTGGATGATCTGAGGGGCAAGTCAGAGCCCATTTTCTTCCCGGCTTTGCAGCTGCCGGAGGTGTGAACTGCCCGGGGCTGGGCTGGGCACGGGGCACCCAACCAATTCCTGCCCCTCCGAGGGCAGGCTGGAGATGCTGACAGCCCTAGGTAACCTTCAGCTCTGTTCTGAGCAGAGCAAAGCCTTCCACAGTGCTGAAATCCCAATTAATGTGGCTTTGCCAGGACAGTCAGCCCTGCCATGGGTGGCTGTTGTCACTGCGTGGTGGCAGCCGGGCACAAAGAACCTCTTGGTTTTGTTTCCCTTTTTTTTTTTTTTAAAAAAATTGTACTTATTAAAGAAAGGTTTTAAAAAAACTGGGTATCACTGAAAACCTTGACACACTACCCTACCTATAGTGATGGATTGCCTGGGCTGGCAGGACCTTCTAGTGGAAGGTGTCCCATGGCAGGGGGTTGGAACAACTTGAGCTTTCAGGTCCCTTCCAACCCAAACCACTCTGTCATTCCATAACCTGTGGGCTTTGCTCAGCCACACCTGGCAGCTGAATGCCTTGGGGAGGTTTGGACATGCCTGCAGCTCTGCCTCCATCTGCAGCCCCCACGTCCTGAGCGTGCAGGTCACGTTCCCTGGGGAGTGGGCTGATCTCAGCAAAACGCTCTCCACGTCCCTCCATGGTACCTGCAGGGTGGACTAATCCATGGCCCACGGGGTGAGAGCCCTGGTAAGTCAGCCTGTGCTAAAGAATCCCAGATGTTTAATATTTCTGGCCCCTGCTCCAAAGAAAGGCAGAGAGGAGCTGCAGAGAGCACAGCAATATTTTTTTTTCAATACATTCCATATGTTTCCTCCATAAGTCAAGATTAAGCAGCCGTGCTGGTCAGAATAGAAATCAGCCAGCCGGCTGTTCTGCTGTCTCTGGAGGCAGAAGGAGCCCCAGCACGGGCTCTGACCTGACTCCAGAACACATTTCCATGGGGACAGGTGGAATTGTCATCCGTGCTGTCACCGCTCCCAGTGGTGCTGTTGCCTCTGCAAGAAGGACTGGTCAGCCCTGGCCCCACCTGCACGGTGGGGAAACCTGAATTCGGGACAGTTTCTTGGAGGCTTCACACAGTCCTCGTGCTGCAGCCCAATGTGGCATTCCCAGGAAAAACTCAATGTCCTTCAGATCCCTCAGCTCCAGGCCAGTGTAGCCAGTTATGTAAAAACAAAGGTGGCACAAGGCTCCTGTACCTTGAGCCCTCAGTTATCACCCATCCCGCCAGCACTCACAAGGTTTTATTTCAATAAAAAAAAATAAATTAAAAATGATATTTTTTTTCTATTTCCCCCCCTGGTTTTCTCGCTCCAGCAGCACATTTTCAGTCTTCTTGCCACCACCCCTCAGGTTGCTTAGCTCCAGCCACTGCAAAAGCCATCTCTGAGGATGGCAGGTCCACAGGGAGGAGGAAAACCCAGCAACCAGGAGGGGAAGGAATTTGCTCCCTCCTGAAGGGCACACTTGGAATAATTGTGCCAGCCAAGTGTGTGCAGAAAGTCCTCAGTAATTGCTATGGAAATCATTTCACATGTGTGGGGTTTTTTAGGCTAAAGTATAATTACAGCTAATTGCTGTTTGATTTTGTTCCTGTTTATATACCCATTAAAGGAACTGTTGAAATGTCTCTGCTAAAAGACTTTCTTCTTTCTTGTTTTTTTTTTCTTCTCCTCTCTTTCTAAAATCATAATGGGAAAAAAAGGGATCGTGTTGCAACACTGGGAGTTCATGAATGGCCATTAGCTCTCCAATGATCTTACAACAAAGAGCCATGGAAAGCCCACAAGAGCCTGATGTTTTCCCACTGTTGGGAACCAACGGGCCTTGAATTTGCAGAACTAAGGAGAATTTGCAAAGATCTTGGCTGTTTGTTAAAGAAACCCTTCTGGGCAAGAGGCTGAGGGGAGATGGGAGGGTTGGAGAGGTTTGCAGGCAGGAGGAAAGGTGCCCTCGACCAGCTGGTTTGGGGAGAGAAATAAGTGACATTTCTGCTGTGTGTCCCCCATGGGAGGCTGGTCCAGAGTACAAAAATGATGGCCTTTGTTTTGAAGTGTCTCATTATTTTTCTTTCCCTGTCCCACACTGATTTTACACTTTGTCCATCTGTTAGAGCCAGCAGAGAGAGAACTGATGCTGGCAGAGCTCAGTGTGTGTGTCCTGGGATCCACTGGGAGCTTCTGTTGGCATGGCTGGTACCGGTACCATCACTGATGATCTTTTCTCAGCCCTGGTTTTTAGCAGAGTTGCTCCAGGGCATAACTTGGAGAGAATTAAACATCATGTGTGCTTAAAATCTGGCAAGCTCTTATGTTTTAATGGCCTGCAGTGAGGCCAGAAAACTCCCTTATCAGTTCATCAAATTAAAAATATATATATATACATATATATATACATCTTTGAGCCATCCTGCAGAATGGCTTTTCCAGGTTTTATTGTTCTACAGGAAAATTGACTTTATGTAGAGGTGTCGAGCAGGTTTTGGGAGAAAGAACAGAAGGAGTTAGTTTTCCTGTCCTGGGAGAATCCCCCCACCCCCTTGTTTCATTTGGAATGAAAAATGGAACTGGGAATGATGCTAAAAGTTGAATACATTTTTGACTATGGCCATAGAAGTGCTTTAGGTTCATTCAGCATTTAGCAAATAAAGAACATGCACAGAAAAAAGTGTTGCTTCCTGGGCTCCACTATTTCAGCATCCTTTTCCCAGGAGCTTCTCCCTTACCATGTGATTCTTTGGGGGCTGAAGCACTTGGCAGAAGCTCACGAGGTGGGTGCTGGTCAGTGGAAAACTGCTGGAAGAAGGGCTGGAGAGGGGCTTTTATGACTCCTTCAAATACACCCTGGAGGAGGTACCAGGAGACCCCCTTCCAGGCTCTCCTACCTCACCGAAATGCAATGTCCCTGTGGAGGAAGGAGAGGCTGTGCCTCACAAAGCTGTAATATTCTCATTCCAGAGATCTGTGCTCTTCAGAGAGGACCCAGACCACATGAAAAGTGTCCTGGCTGTGGTGAGCCACAGGCGATCGCTCCCGGCCCTCGGCAGCCACACGCAAAATCCGGAGCAGGGAGAAAGCACAGAAAATACAGGATTACGTTGCTAAGGGACGGGATGGAAAGAGGGGCTGGTGCCATCACAGCCCTTTGCCTTGGAAAACAGGGAGCTTGTTTGCTCTATATTATTTTTTCCTTTTTTTTCCCCCTTTCTATTTGGCTTCTACCTCTGCTCCGAGGAGCCAAATTAGCTCATGGTCTGAGGCTCCAGAGCTGCACATAAGCGAGATGACACTGGCTGGAAATAGAGGCAGAAATAGAGCTGTTTACCATCCTGTTTCACTTCCACACTTGGAGGGAGCAGAAAACAATTCCAGGGCATGGACACTCACACTACAGCCACCAAAAGCACCTCTGTAAGCACAGTTGGTTCATGGAATCACAGAACCATGGGATGGTGTGGGTTGGAAGGGACCTTAAAGACCATCTTGTTCCAGCCCCCTGTCATCCACTAGACCAGGCTGCTCAAAGCCCCATCCAACCTGGCCTTGAACTGGATGGGGAATCCAGTTCAAATCCTTGAACTTCTCTGGGCAATGTTTCCCATGTGGCAGATGCTTTATGGCTGCTGCTTATCCCCACCCCAAAATTCTATGGGACAGGACATCCCCTGCTTCAGTTGGGATGTTCCAGCCCATCCAATGGATGTTGAGATGATTTCCAAGGGGCTGCATTTCTCTCCCTGAGCAGATGGAAGCCCATATCTCAACTAGGAATTGGTCAGGGAATATAAAACAGAGATTAAGACACACAGTATCCCAGCTGACTGCTTATCCCAAATTGAGATCCTGAGCTGGTGACTGCATCTGGAAGCTGCTGCCCCTCTCAGCACCACAGCCTGTAGTGTATTTTTAACAGGCTCTTCTGAGGAGGATAATGATACAGTGGTGCCTCTTCCCTGCAATTTTGTGAAGTCTCTGAATTTGGAAGATGATTTCAGCCGTGGCACTTGCAGGCTAAATAGCAGGAGGAAGAAGAATGAGCTCTTGATTAAAATACGTCTAGACAGAGAGAGCCTTCTGTATTTTTAGGTCCTAGTTTAGCGAACACAGGTATGGAGGGATTTACATCATTTCCAAAACCTGATCAGTTGATTCTGATGGTTGTAGGACAGTTCTCTTGGTCAGTTCTCAATTTTAACAACAGTTTTGGTGTTTGGTGTTTTCCTGGTGGCCCAAATGGATCCCAGAGTAAACAAGACCTGTAAATGTTGAAGTTTCGGTGGGGAGGGAATCGTAGAATCATAGAATGGTTTGAGTTGAGAGTTGGAAGAGACCTTTTAAAGATGAAACAACACTGCCATTAAATGGGATATTTTGAGCCATCTCATGACTTTTGAAGGCTTGGGGTTGCTGTGCCTACAGAGAAGACCCTCCTAACTTTCAGACCACTTGTGTAGCTTAAGATCCCCAGTCCCAAATCCAGAACTGCCAGCAGCCTGCAGAGTTTTTTGACCCAGCATCCACCAAACCCTCTGAAGGGAAACTGTCACACAGGAATGAGTGCCCCTGGGGACTAATGTGGCAACTGAGCCTTTCCACTTGAAGATCAGCTTGTTCCAATTCCAGCCATGTCGGCAGCATCCTGAGGATAAAGCCAGTCTGAGCCGGGAGCTGCTGCTGGCAGGACACGTTTTCCAACAGTGTGAACAGACTCAACCTAAGAGCAATTTACTCTGCCTGGGGAAAAGCCTCAGAATCCCAATCAGCCATGCTCCAGGTAGCTGTGACAGCACAAACCCCCCCTGATTAGTGGACACATCGAGCCCACATCCACTCCACTGTAATTATCGCTGGCACTCAGCGTGATTTGGAAATCAAGTTACCTAATAGCCTTATTATTTCAGCTTGTTGAGCAGACCCAAAGTTGAGGCTGCACTTTCCATCCACTGACAATCAGCCTGAGTGTTTTTGCACCACTCAGCCCTGTGTTTGGTTACAAACTCTATTGGAGAGCTCCACAATTATTGGCCTCTCGAATGCAGACACAGTTGATAACCAGGGTTAATCTTGCTGAAACTCTTTGCACTCCACCAAGAACAAAGAGTGGCATGTGAGTGTATTTTGCAGAGCTCTAGAGAAAAGCAGGGTCTGGAGTGTTTGGGTACAAAATTACTTCTGCCAAAGTCTATTTCTTCTGCAGGAGAGCCAGATTCTGCAAGGCATGAGGATAATGAGAGTTGGACAGCTTTGTCAGCACCTCAGAAAACAGGTTTGAAAATGGTCACTTTTTGATCCGGTGAACTAAGCAAAGGAAAAGGGAGTGAGACACTAACTGAGATGTAGTTAAGTTTGTATTAATTCCTAAAAAAGCTTGATGGAGAAAATCAGAGATTTTGCTCCTGGTAGAAGAGCTCATTTTCAATTACTCTCTTGCCCAGAAGCATTAAAATAATGACAGGATAAGAAGAAAAATGAGAACTTCTGGGCTTTTTAAAATCCTCTGTTCAGTTGGGCTTAATGGCTCTTTCTTTTTGAGAAATGCTTCATCCTGTGAGCGTGTAACCAGCCTCAGGACGAGGATGGCATTGCACACATCTGGAATAATGCTTCCTGACAGCTCTGTGGAGGTGGTGGGACTTGGAAAAGTTAATGAGAAACACAAGCTTTCAAAAAGTGGGTGGGAAAAAGGGTTAGAGATACAGCAAAGTGGTCTGCATCCAGATCTCAGGAACATTTAATGACTCAGTGTGTGCTGACTTTTGAGCTAGAGATGTTGTCAACTCCTTAATGATTTCTCCATCCACGGGCCCACGAAGAAGGGTTTAATGTACTGGAGATGTGAGTCACTATTCCACCCCTTACAAGGCAGAGAAACTCAGGGAAAAGGATGAAATGGATCTTTATTGTGTCTGTGGATGAGTAACCCCAGGAACTCTCTAACTTGCATCTCAAGGGTATCATTGAAAACCAGTCTGGGAACCCTCCCAGTGCCACACCATGATGGTGGCTGGGCAGCCTGGGCCACGAGGCAGGGTTTATTTTGGGATGTGTGTCTCGCTTTCGAGGGCCATGATCCCTGCTCCCATGGCCTGTCAGCCTCCTGGGCTTCTTCTAGCCCGGGACCATCCCAGTCCCTTGGATGACTACTCATTTCAAAGGCAGACAAGGCTTCCCACAGCTATTGTCCTGTGGCTGTCTGCATATTTCAGCCCTTCACTATTCCTGCTCCCAGCAAGAATCCAATCAGAAGCTCTGAACTTCAGCTGAAAGTACACAAATAAAACTTTGAACTAAATAAAAGACACCCCCCTCCAACTTTTACTGAAACACTCTTTAAAAACAAATCCTTATATATTCTAAACTCAAAAACATCTGGGTTTCCAAGCCCCAGGAAATTACAACTCCCATACTGGAAATAAAATTCATGTTTGTCCATATATCATATTAATTATACCCCATAATATGGAAAGAGGCCAGTGAAATGTTTTCCTGCTGGTTGGCAGATTTGCATAGCAATTTATTATATTACCAATTGTTATTAATATTATTATTATCATCATCATGTATTCCTTCATGTCAGCTGTGAGTAGAACTACAGAGGGTTCTTTGCTGATCAAGAGAGAAAATAATCTGGTCTCACAGCGATTTGATTATTATTTATCTGCCCTGGTTCACACTGGGGAATCCCAAAGCCTTGTGGACATGCTGGCTTATTGATTGTAGCGTGTGATTTTGGCAAGGAAGAGGTTCATAATTGGATGTTGACACCGGTAATTTATAAAAACAAGCAATGACAGACTGAGGATGACAGATCTGTCCTCCAGTCTGCTCCTGGAAGGGCTGTGGTTCCATCCCTCCACTCCCAATGTCCCATCTCCCACGGGGAAGTCCCTCATGGATAGAATCCACCCAGTGCCACCATTCCTGCTCCTGAGCCCTGTGCCTTCAGCTCCTGGCCTGGGATCAGGGTGGCAGGAAATGCCACATCAGAAACATTCCAGCTACCGAGGAAAATGATCTGGGGACTGGGAAAAGTGCAGACTCCGGTTGTTCTTCGTGGGTTTTGCATTTTTTCCTGGTGAGGTACCGTGCCCAAAGCCTGTCCTGCTCCATGTGGTCAGCGTTTTACCATAAACAGAGCAGTTGCACGTTGTTAAATTATTATTAGCTCAGCTACCACTGGGAAGGTTGTGTCAGCTCCTCCAGCAGAGCTAAACCCACTGGCAGCACGAGCTCTTGTGTGAGTGTGGATGATGGCACTCCGTGAAAATGCCCTGTGTCCCCTCTGTCCCCCCAGACACTGACCCTTCCTCCCCCCCCAGCCCTTGGAAAGGAGTCCAAGCCTCACCAGAGGGAATTATTTTCAAAGACATGGGTTGACCTTGTGGATCCTGAGCAGAGGCCAAATTGCCTCAGACTTCAATACATGCCTTCATTCCCCAAGTTGTGTCAGCCCATCTTAGGTTGAAGAAGCCGCTGCCAAAGGAAATCTGGATGCGAATTTTGGATTCCAAAACCCCTGAAGCTGGCAATAGCTGTATCAAGAAATATGAAAGAATTCGGGAAGATTTTCATGGCTGATTTTTTTCTGCCTGGACACAGCTCACGCTGTTCAGGTGCTCCAACATCAACACTGATTTTGTGAGGTATTTTTATGGCATTTTGCCGTGCCTGTGCCACGGGAAAGAAGAGCATTACTTTATCAGAAATGATCCGTAGAAAGAGCACGTAGCAAATCCAGCTTCTCATCCCCATCCAAGGGGCATCCATCAAAACAAGGTTAGGACTAGAAGCAGCTGCGAGTCTCAGCCTGAACCTGGAGTGCCCATCCCAGTGCTGTTGGGGAAGGAGGAGACAGCCAAGAAACGTGGCAGTCTCCAGCCATAATCTCCAGCCCAGCTGGTCACAGTGTGTTATCACCACTGGATGGGAACGTGCCCTGCATCCCAGCCCCAGCTCACTGACCTCCCCACACCTCCTCAGCCGGAGTTCAGGGATGCAACTCCCTCAGCAGCCCAGGCAGGTCTCATCCTCTCCAATTAACAGTTATTTGCAGCCAAGGAAGTGTATATTCCATCTGTGACACAATCTGGTGACAGCAACCTCCCCTCACAGGGCAGGGGATGTCGAGCGAGACAAAACATCCCGTTGCCTCTCCTCCCTCGTTAAAATAAATGTCATATACTCTGATCAGCCTCTGTGTACATGCACACAGCCAGCAGGAGAAAATCAAACATCAAAAGGATGAAAAAAAAAAAAAAACAACAACCCCGAACAGGATATTGCCATCAATAGGAGTTCTGTGGAGAGAGATGAAATGTAAAATTGAGTCGCAATCCGGCTGATGGAAGTTAAAGACGCCGTTAACCCTTGAGCAGATCCACTGCTGACATGAAAGGGAGGAGAGTTTGGGAAAGCTCAGAGCTACTTGTTCTTACACAGGCACCTGGGCTGTGCTTTTCTTAGGAATCTGGAGGGAATCTGGCACTCAGATTCCTTGGAAAGCCAAACACATAATGCCTTAAGTTCCCTGGGAATTGGCACTTTAATCACTGTTACAGGTCCAACATGTCGTGGGGGAGAAAACCAATTTCCTTCATTTTTCTCTCACCATAGTTTTTCCACTGCTTCTTTCCTAATGGAAAGAGCTCTTTGTTCCAGTGATGAAGGAGGGGGAAAAAAATGATGATAAAGGAAAAAGAGAGCAAAGGTGCAGGACAAACGTTTCTGCCAGATTTTTTGGTTTGGGATGAGAAATAAAAAAAAAAAAAAGAACTAAAAGAAGTTCCTGACGGAGAATTCTTGGCAGCTTTAATGTCACAACCTCTGACCTTTGGCCACATCAGCCAAAAAGCTCCTGCAGACACTCTGACGTATTCCCAGCACTGTGGTCTGGGCACTGGGTCTGGATTAATCCACCCTTGAAGAAGCAAAGCTCAAGTTGGGAAATCAGAGCCCAGATCCAGTTCTGGGGGGTCAGCAATCCAACCCCACTCCCACTGGCTTGGACATCCCATATAATGACTGTGCCCTAAGGGGACATGACCTTCAGCTGCAACCTGAAATGCCTGTGATGTTCATACTTATCCTTAGAAAACTCAATTTATTTTCTTAACATCTCTTTTCTGTTTATTTTAAGAAATAATCAGCCGTAGAGTTTGTATTAAGGACAGTCTCTTCTTGCACATTTTTTTCTGACAGAACAAAGGGATTTATTTCTGCAGTGAAGAAATAGCAAAATAACTTGTAAAGACAACTGTAATTCCATCTATTTGAAGTTGTTTCTCGCTCTGCAGCAGCCCCAGATAACTTCAGAAGTAAGTTTAGAAGGGATTTTTATCTCATTGCCTGGATAAGCATCTCCTTGACTTTATCCTTGGTTTCTCAACTTGAAACTGTTGTCGAAATAACAGGAAGCGACATCATAAAATCATAGAATTATTAAGGTTGGAAAAGACATCTAAGATCATTGAGTCCAAATCCCTGGGTCCAAATTTGCCCCAAGATGAAAGCCTGGCTGAATGGCAGGGGACCTCTCTCCCCAGAACAGATCCATCCCATGGGCTTTCATGTTGTGGATGAAAATTTGGGAGAGACTCAAACGTTTTGCTGGGTCTGGACATCCCCACCACTTCAGGGGACAGAAGTGTACAGTGAAGCCTTGATGGAATAAAGCAGAATAACTCCATGCTGAGGCTTCCTGGAGCAGGGCAGGGTGAGCAGGTCCCATCCCTGCCCCAGACAGACTCATCCCCACCAGGACTTGGGTCTGACCCTCCGCCGCTCCGTCTGCTCCGATGGTGCCAGTTGTTAACCAGCACCACTTGCTTGGCCTGAGCTGACCCGGCCTGTACCTGGAAGCAATGAAGCAAAGAGGCCACGAAGGCAAAGGGATTGTTATTTAACAAGTTTGAACAGGAGGGGAAAGGCAATTTGCACCATCACTCCGAGGTTTCCAGGCTGCTGGTGCCCGGAGCTCCCCACGCCGTGATCCAGGAGCCCAACCTCTGTCCCCTGTGCATCCACAGGTGCCTTCAGGGCTTGCTGCTTCTCAGCCTTGGGTGTTCAACTTGCATTTCTTCTCCTGTTCTGTTGAAATAGAATTAAGGCTATTCCCTGTTGCAGCAGGATTAGGACAAAGTTGATGAACTGCAGGTTTTCCTGCACACGAGCTCAGGCCAATTCCCATCTGAGCCATGCTGCAGACCTGGGCATTAACAAGCAGAGCAGTTGGCTTTGGATTTGAACTTTTGGGACAAAATGCACGTGGCCCCTGCCCAGAGGGGCAGGCAGGGATCTGGGGGTGCTCAGCTCCAAGCAGGATGAGCCGTGGGTGCATTCCCAGTCCGGTTCTGCCCCTCAGCCCGGGGATGCCGGTGTGTCACAGGGGCGATGACACAGGACATATGGAGCTCTGTGTTTCAGCATACATTTTCAAAAAGCTATTTAAGACATTCCTTCGCACCGAGTAATGTGCTGGAAAGGATCCAGGCTCGGGGATGTTTCTATAAACACGTCATCTCTTGCTGCTCTTCTACCTCTCTCGCTGCGAGCCGAAGGATATGGTGTTTCCCTCTCGTGCTGTCACTTGGATGTCACTTAAGAGTTTGCTGGTCCATTAAAGCACAATTTTTCATTCTTACTCAACTTTCCAGTCAGTGCAGACCACGTCAGAAAACCTCAGGGTCTGTAGCTTTTCATATAGTCTGTGCCTCGAGGAGATGATTTCCTAGAAACAGCCTTCGATTTCTCCAGCTATGAAAACATTCCCGGCACATCCTGTGTGTGGAGATGATTAGACACAGCACACACACACACACACACACCCATTAGATTGTTTTTCCTAGCTTTTTTGTTTGTTTGAATTGTTACTCGAGATAGGTGACATTTCCTCACAATGCTTGAAAACAACCAGAAAATGCAGGTTCTGAAATACCAGAGGGCTTTAAAAATGTGCATTGAGCCTCCAGTTTCATCAGCTGGGAGAAGATGAGCACACAAAGTTATTTTGAGATAGCAAGTTGGTAGGAACAAGCTTTAGATCTGTATCTCTATAAACCAGCAAACAAATATGGATGACTGTTGAAAATATCAAATCCGTTAGGTTGGGATTTTTGCTTTAAAAAGAACAAATATTTTAAAGCTTGGACTCAAACCTGGATGCTTTCTTTAAACCCAGACAGATGTATTCCAGTTGGGAAGGAGCTATTCCAAACAAAGTTTGAATGCTTTCCCACAATTTCTACATTGCCAAAAAGCCAAATTTTGGTTGTTACAGCCTGATATTCAAATCCACCCTTAACTGAGTCTGAAACTACAACAGTGGTTTATTTCCTACAGAAGAAAAACTCAGTGTTTAAATACAGTGGGACATGGTATGGAAAAGCTTTCCTTGTCTCTGATAGACTGGAATCAGCTTCTGTCCTCAGCAGCCCAGAGACACCCAGAGCATTCTGAAGACCGTGCTGAAATTAGGGATTCAGCAGTGAGACTGGTTGAAAATCACTATTTTTACAAAACAGTTTGCATCTCTAAAATGCAAATATTTCAGAGAAAAAATATTTTTTGGAAATCATATATTTAAAAAAAAAATGGATTTCCCCAAAATTACATATTTTGGGGGAAAAAAATTCTGCAGGGGTGGGGTGGTGGTTCCTCAGTACAGAGTGGAATAGCCAGTGGAAATGGGAACCACCCCAGGGCGCACACTGGGAGAATGGGGGAGAGCCTGATCCAGGTCTAACTGCCCTCAAGGGTCCGTCCAGTGCATTTTCTCCTCTTCAGTCTGCTCAGTTTGGGCCAAAAAGACACAAATTGGGTAGAGCCAAGGCCCTGGAGCTGAGGACTCTGAGCTGAGTCACCCTCCAGCCCTGTGCTCTCTCCCAGGGAAGTGGTGACGGATGGAGAGCAAATGCCATGGCCATGACCTTGCCACTGCTGCAGCTCTTGCTCTCTCCCCAGCCCAGCCCAGCAATTTTCCTCATGGCCAGGAAATCATTTTCACAGACTTTAACTTACATTTTTAGTTAAGTTTTCAGAGATTGTCCTAAATAATTTGGACTTTATTTTCCTATCAGTTCCTGGCTCTGCCCCAGCCCATCATATCTGAAAAGAGCCTTTACTCAGCAAGTCTCCTCTTTGTCTGTCTTTGTGTGTGTGTTGAGGTTCTTGGTCTCCAGGACAAATTCTTTCAAAGCAAAGCAAAATATAGGAGTTAATTGGAACTTAAAATGCAGAGTGTCCTCCATGCACACAGAAATAGCCATTGCTGGTCTAAATTCTTGGTCAAATCACTCAGAGTGAGCAGCTCGTGGCACCAGTAATTTTTTAGGTGTCCAACAAGCCAAGAACTACACAAACCCTGCTCATTGCCCATTAGATCTGCTTAATTAGAGTCAGAAGCATCAGACAATAAGTTAGGGTCATGTTTCCATTTTACTCTAAAATTTCATTGATGTCTTTACAGCCAAGATAAGCAGGTTGTGCTGTGCTTTGCTCTGCCCCCTTTGCAAGCACAAAACATTTATTTTAATAGATCTTCATCTTCTTCCCCAGAAATGCAGAGTGAACAGGTGTAATTAGAGCAGGAATCACACGTCTGCATTCAGAGAGGAATTGCAATAGATGCAGTTTGCATTCAGAGCAGCCTGGAGTTAAATCCAGGTGCTGGATCCAGACACCTCCAATTTTATTCTAAACGCTAATTGGAATCTGGAAGCTTTTTACTTCAAGGAACAAGGAAAACTCAGTGTACACCATTTTGCACAGTTTCCACTAGGCACAAGAACTGGCCTCCCAGTTTAATTTATGTTGTGAGAATCCCTCACTGCATGATGCCTCTGTTTCCAGATATTCTTAACAGAGCTGGAGTGTCCTTCCATGTGTTCTGGTGGAAAGTAGCTATAAATCAAACGTGCTTCTGGGATGATTGCAAAACTTCCATGAAACTTGACTCACAGTCTAAAAATGTGCCTGTGGAATGGTGGTTGCATCATGTAGGTGCTGCAAAGCAAACAGAAATTGAGGAACCTCCTCTCCTCATCCGCACTCTTCCCTGCAGCACATTGCCACGCATTTCCTCCCTGAGGGATTGGGAAACACTGGAAGTGCATCCCCAGGAATCTGCAGTGCTTCTCTTCTTCTCTGCTTCCACTTTTCTTAACAGCAAAAGGATCACCGGAGCAGGGATTTGAGAGCTCAGTTGCAGCTTCTGAGCTTGTTCCTGCAGTGGAGGAGACCAAGGGAGAAGGGAAGGGAGAGGAGAAACATCTGGAGGCTGGTGCGTGGCAGCTTGGCCTTTGCTTCCAGGGAGCAGCCTTTGGAGAGGAAATTCCCTTGTGGATAGCTGATAGGAGTGTTTGCTCAGGGGGGAGCAGTGGACCTGGGCGAGGGGGGGGAAATTCCTGAGTGCCAAGTCAAATACAGGGAAAAAATCTGGATTTTTCAAGAAAAAATCGCCACTGGAGCGAGGCAGCCAAGTGCTGGCTGGGCACTGGCATGGGCAGCCGAGGTCCTGGAATGAAGCACGTCCTGGTGCTCTGGCATCCTGCATCCCGTTGCATCCCTGGGCTCCATGCGTGGTCCATGCTCTCCCTCTGGCATGGCTGTTTTGCATGGCCAGCTCTCCACTTTGGGAGTCATCTTGTGTCATCTTCCAGCTTCTTTATTACATCAAACAAGTAGTGAGGGAAGAAGCAGGGAAAAAGCAAGGGAAAAGGAGAAAGGAAAAAAAAAAAAGCAAACCAACACAGTTTTCTGTGACCCTCCTCTGGCTTCTGCTCACTAAAAATCCTGGCATCCACAACCATCAGGTCTCTGGTTGAACAACATTTTAATTTGGGCTGTATTGCAACAGTATGTTTTCCATGAACAACCTCGGCACAAAAGGGGAAGAGGAGGCTCTCAAGAACCTCTTCAGCTTGAGAGTCCCAACATGTGCCCCAGATGCCCTCACGACATCTCTGACAGGCAGGCCAGTTGATTTAAAAGGGAGCAGGGGGGCTCAGTTAATTGAAAGCAGGGTTTTAGGATAACCAAGTGTCCTACATCTTGTGCATCCCCCAGAGATGGCAACGCAGACTGCAAAAAAAAAAAAAAAAAAGAGAGAAATAATAATGCTACGTCCGTTTGCAGGGAGAGATCAAAGGATCTCCTGGAAAGAAGAGCCCAGTTGTCCCTTGAATGCATCTGGGCTGCAGACAGCCTCTGGAAAAGCCTATTCCATTCATTCACGAGGCCGAGGAATGCTGTCTGGATGCTTTGAAAAGTGCATGGGCTGGTTGAGGGAGGAGAAGGCTCTGTGTAAAGGCAGCTGAGGGACCTCAACATGGTTTTATGACCAGCCACGGGCAGGTCTCCTCACCCTCTCTTGCCATTGCAATGGGGTTCTCTGCTCTGTGCTTTCAGCACAAGGATCAGCTGGTGCTGTGGTACCTGGAATGCTGACTGGAGTCTGAAATGGGAGATAACTGAGGAGTAGGAGATCCAGCGTGGCAAACACCCAGGTATTGGAAAGCCAAAGCTCCCTTTAATTCCTGGGATACCTCAGGGTGAACAGCATTCTCAAACTATTCCCTTTCTTTGGATAATTAAGGCCCAGGAGCCAATGTGTTCCTTGAAAGCACCTTGGCAGAAACACATTTCTTCCCCCAGCCAGTGTCCTCTGAGGTGGCTCTGCCCACACCTGCTCTCACCTTGGATTTGGACCAGGGTTGGTGGGTGCAGTGAAGCTTCCTCTGCAGTGGAGGAGATGCTGTCTGGGTGAATCAGGATCATCCCAGCTCTTCCTCCTGGGATCGCCCCGACACGTTCCCCTGCAGAACATCTGCTCCTGCACACCCAGCTGCTGCTGGGGCCACGCTCACCTTCCTGCTCCTGGGGCTCTCACCTCATCCAAACGGCTCTGTGTGTCCCAGAACCACTTACACAACAGCTTTGGCTCTTAACCAGGGGATATTCCCTTCATATAGAAGTTCTCACTGTACCTGCAGTAAAGGAAAGGGCAGTGCCCGAGCACCAGATGATCTGAAGGAGCCTTTGATGGCTTTAAGCTGAAAAACAGTGGGTTTAGATGAGATATTAAGAAGAAATTCTCCCCTGTGAGGGTGGGGAGGCCCTGGCACAGGTTGCCCAGAGAAGCTGTGGCTGCCCCATCCCTGGAAGTGTCAAAGGCCAGGTTGGACGGGGCTTGGAGCAATCTGGGACAGTGGAAGGTGTCTCTTCCCATGGCAGGGGGCTTGGAACAAAATGGGCTTTAAAGTCCCTTCCAACCTAAACCATTCTGGGATTTTATGAGCCTTGCTGTGTCCCAAAATGAATGGACCCAATTTCCCACCCCCAAAAGCCAAACAGATGCCAATGACCTGCAAACACAGCTCAGACAGCTGAGCACTCATTCCCTCCTATAACCGTAGGACCAGTCCTTTTCCTCATCAGAGGGTGAATCCCACCACAGGATAAATTAAAAATAACATGGACATGATTAGTGTAAATTAGAAGCAGGATATGGAGGTGAGAGATTTGTGCCTCCAAATTTGCTCCTCAATTTGGCTCTTCTCTGGTTGCCTCCAAGGCAACCTTCCCCTGCTCAGGAAGGTATTTCTGAGGAAAAAAGGGGAAGGTCTGGATGATTTTGGAAGGCATCTGATTGCACCAGATGGTAAATATATATTTTTTCATTCTCCTGGGAGGATGCCCTGTGAATCACCTAACAGGGTTTTATTGCTTTCTTCTGCATCCCCTGGCAAATTTCTGAGTGCAAAAACTCTGTTTTGTTTGCATTTGTAATGAGGCATTTGGAAACATCTGCCAACAGCTCAGCTTCCCAAGCAGACAGAAAGCCCACTTTCATTTACGGGTATTTCAAACTGCAATTAAAATTACAGACCATCTTCTCATACTAACACCAGCAAAAATTGGGGAATGGCCTCTAGAAATTCAGAGTAACTGGAAGCAGAGCTTGCTCCCATGCTTTGACAAGCGTTATTGTGAATACAGAACACAGCAACCAAGAAAAAACCCACCCTTTTAATAAATGCATAGCACCGAGTGGATAGTTTTGTTAAACATTTATGAGATATTGGAAAATTCAAGTCCAGCCCTCATGTTTCATCAGCTGCAGCTAAATGCTTCAGCACAGATGGACAGGACCCAGATGGCAACCTCGGCTCTGGAATTTGTCTCTGCCCTGGACCATATGCTGCTCCGAAGGGAAAAGGACACGGAGCTCGCTTTGAAGCCTGGGCCGGGATGCTCTGAGGGTGGATGGTGCCACATGGACACTCAGAGCTCCTCATCTGCATGTGACCAAGGCATGAACTGAGCCCTGGTGACATGGCAGGGGCGTGGGGCTGGCACTCCCATCACCGTGTGCTCGTGGAGATGCGTCCCAGCGAGGAGCAGGGAGTGCCCCAGGGAGCTGTGGACATTCCCATTGGGAGTTTGTGGTGCTGTTACTGGGATGGTGAACAAGACAAATGGGAGTGTCACCAGAGCAAGGCACGCTTTTAAAGTGGAGTTATCAGTGAGAAAGCTTTGGGAGTTTGGGATGAGCATTTTCCTAAAAGCAGGGAGTTTTTCTTCTGTTTTTCTTTCTGGAGAAGGTGAGATCTGAGCAAGCACCTTCAGCAACAGTCTTCACAGAGCCTCTTTTTGTCTCCTTCCCGAGATGCTGCTGCTCTGCATGTAGGAATCAGCCTTCTTGATGCCTTCCACATTCCCATGACATATTCTGTTTGAGGTGCCAAGCTTTGGATGAGTAACACTCCCCAACTGTGCACCAGTTTGATCATCTCCTGGTGAGCCAACCAGCAGAACCAGTGTGAGAGGAGGAGGAGGAGGAGGGTTCCCAGACACCAGCCTAATTGCTGAGTTGTCACCCTCACCCCTGCCGTGCCTGGCTTGGCACCCGGTGGCAAACTGGGGGCAAGGCTGCCTTGCTTCAGCACAGAGGAGCACTTTTAATGAGCCACTCAGTGCCCAGATCAGAGGCAGGATTTGGGGACAACAAGAGGCAAGTAGATGCTTGATAGAGACACTAATGGCTGGTGGAGAAACCATAAGAGGGAGAACAAACAGATTTAAACAAGCTGTGTTTGCTCTCCTCCATTTCCCTTTGCTCCTGGGCACGGGATGCAGCTCATGGCAAACTCCAGAAGACCTTCTCCGTTGGCATCTGCTGTCCTTGGAAAGGCAAGTGCAGAGCAGCTGGGTGGGCTCCATCCCACCCTGCACCACGATTCCCAACTCCCTTCCCTGAGCTGGGACCAGACAAGGCCTTCAGAGAGCCCTGAGCTGTGCTTATGTTTCAGAGACATATGTTTTTAAAGGTAGCAGATGTTAGAGAATGCTGTTTGCCAGCTCTCTCTGGTTTAACCAGTGCTCTGGGAGCTTTTCCCTTATTTATTACCTTTGAAAAGCAGGAGTGTGGGATCAGCCTTCGTGGAGATGCAGTTTATTGATCCCCCTTTTTCATCCTTCCCTTGCATTACACAGTTGTTTCTCCTTTCCCAACCCCCTGGCATCACCATGGGCACCTGGATCTGGGCAGTGAGGGCAGTGCTGGACCCTTCCTTTGCCATTTTTCCCCTCCTGTTCCCCATCTCACATCTTGGCATGGCTCTAATGGAGAAGTAGAGAGGCATTTTTATTGCACACACAGCTCTGTGTATCTTTTCCTCAGCATTTGTTTTTCCTAGATATACATGTGTTTATCCACAGCCACTTCTACAGTCAGAGATGTTAATTTGGCATCATATGTGGAAAGTTTTAGACATCTGATCAGAATCAGCATAAGCTTCTGGGAGCTGCTTGCCAGCTGAAGGAGAAAGAAAGGCCAACATTAAAAAGAAGCCTTCCCTTAATAAACATAAGTACTGCAAACATAAACACTTAAAAATGCTATTAGCTGTATTTGGAAAGTTTTGGTGAATCAATGGAGTGTGGAGGTGAAAGAGTCAAGCAGAGGCAATGAAATACAAACTTGGGGTTTTTTTATTTGAGTGCCCTGAGAGATCCAAGCTTTAAAAATCCATGCCCCAGCCTGCAAGTCTGATTTTCTTTGTGCCACCTACAGTGTCTGCTTCGGGCATGACCCAAAGTCCCTCAAGGTCACGGTGATGGGCTGCAGTGGTGCTTCACCCCAGCACTTGTTGCTGCATGAGCTGCAGATTGCTCAGCCCTGAGGCAGAGAATGTCTCCAGGAGGCCTCAAGCCACGGTGCCACCCAAGAAATGCCACCAGGTGAGGGCTTGGCAGCTGTTCTTCAACAATTCCTGCCTAGGACTGAGGTGGAGACCTCTGAGCCAGTCCTTCCTGCATCTTTAGGTTTATCCTGGACCAGGCCGTTGGGCCAGAAGGGGAGTCTCATATCTGGTCTGGTTTAGGTGAGATATTGGGAAGAAATTCTTCCCTGTGAGGGTGGGGAGGCCCTGGCACAGGTTGCCCAGAGAAGCTGTGGCTGCCCCATCCCTGGAAGTGTCCAAGGCCAGGTTGGACGGGGCTTGGAGCAGCCTGGGCTAGTGGAAGGTGTCCCTGCCATGGCAGGTCGGCCCGTGGTGGCCCAAAGAGGAGTGAAAAACCTCTCCAGAAAGCTCATTTGGAAGTGTTCTTCTATATCCCTGCGATTTCGCAGGTTGTGGTAGGATTAGGGTTTGTCTCCTCCACTTAAGCTCCAGCATATGTGTTCCTGGCTCCCAAGGAGGCACCACTGGACAGTCCATGCCAAAGACTGCGCCAGAAACTTGACCTTCTCGTGAACTTCGGGGCTATTTTCTGTTCTGCTCCCAGCTCTGTGCAGGCAGGACTGTCTGGCCAGTGGATTCTGGCCCTTTTGCATGGAAAATGAGCTGTGTCAGCCTGCATGGCTGGGTGACTTGCCAGCTGTGTCCCTGACAGCACTTCACAGCCTCCTCCTGCTCCTCCCTTGTCCAACGAGTCACCTTTGCTCAGATTCTCTTCTCACATGGGGCTGCAACAAGGGGATCACCCCTGGGGGCCTGGCACCAGCTGGACGACCCCCAGATTCCCCACTGCAGCAACCAACTCTCTCCTCAACTCAAGAGAACTTTGTGGGACTTTTCCCTTCTTCCTCTTTCCAGAATGCTCAATGTTTTGGTGACATTTTTCCTGGTTTCCCCACTTTCCCCTCCCAGCAGCTGGTGCTGGATAGCTGGTCAAGGTCCAGCTTGGGCTGGACATCAGCCCAGCAGCACTCCCAACTCAAACCAGGATTATCTACCCAGCCTAAAGCCATTTATGCTGATATTAATAACAAGGCACCAAGTTCCAGCACTAAGGATCTGCAGTGAGCTGTAGTTGAATTTCACAGCAACCTCTGTGTCGTTCCTGGGGTCACCAGCATCCTCAGGGGCTCCCAAACCTCGCCTGGCCAACCCCACCATGCAGCCCCTTCCTCCCTATCTGTAAAATCAGGGATAATCTCAGTATTCCCAGATCACTTCCCTGTTTCTTCTGCACTCAGTGCATCAAAGGGAGATCTCTGGTTAAGTGGCTCTTCCAGTAACCCCATTAACAAGCCTTTTAATTAGTATTTTTTTTTCCTAAGTAATTGCTATAGCATGAGATCCACTTGGGAGATGCAAATGAACTGGAAGCAGGATGCAGGAAGGCAGTGGAGGAGCTGAAAGCTGCTGTTAATATCTTCTGACAGGCTGTGTTAGGAGGGGCAGCCCCAGCCCTGGACAGGCAGGTACCTGCCGGGGACTGGGAGCTTCCCTTCTCCACCACACACCTGCCATGGTGCCAGGGGCTCCTGGGCAGATGCCACCTGCCTGCCAGTGGCCCCTGGCTGCTGCTCCAGCCACCTCACCGACCTGGAAAGGTGTCACACGTGGTCTGAGTTGCAACAAAGGAGACATTTTACCTGCATGAACCATTGTTCCAGACAGAGGCCAGGTTAGGCCACGGAAATGAGCAACAGCTGCAGAGGGGTTGCTGTTCTCAACAAAATTAGGTCGAGTTTGTGCCTGCACAGCTTTTCCAGCTCCACTTTGACATCCTCTCACATCAGGACAGCTTGAATGTGGATATTACAGATGTCACTGGTCATCACCATGCAAGTGTGGAGGGGAAATTTGGGTGAGCAAGTGAGCAGCCATGCCCCAGGCAGGAGCTAAATCCCATCCCTAACCAGGATCTCGTCTCATTTACTGCACAAAGTGCTCCTTCACAGGCCTGGCTGTCCCAGCCCTGCAACAGCCACACTGCTCACGTGCTGAGCTGCCTCTTGCTCTTGAGCCAAGTGACTCTGTGTGGAATGAGCTGCTCAGCACCGCTGGCTGAGGCCTCAGCAGGTCCAAAGTGTGACTTCCCCCAGCGTGGCTGTTCTCCTGCCAAACCAGGAAAGCAGCAGCCTGTCCCTTCTGGGAAGTGGCTGAATGAAACTCAGCCAAAGCTGCTTTCAGTGTGAAAAAGGAGCCCAAAGGGGCTGTTCTGGGGAAGGACAGTCCTTGTGTAGAACAGGAGAGAGATGTTTGACTTCAGGCAGCAGATACTTGGTGAAGACAGTCAGTCAGATCAGCAGGATGAGCCTGTTATCAAATGAGCATCACGCTCTTGGCACATGGTACTGGATTCTGGGGAAGGCTCAGAAGAGATTTTGCCCGCTGGCCACATCCTTCAGCATCCACAAAGCAAAACACACCTTCAACAAAAGAGGGTTTAGGTGAGATATTGGGAAGAAATTCTTCCCTGTGAGGGTGGGGAGGCCCTGGCACAGGTTACCCAGGGAAGCTTTGGCTGCCCCATCCCTGGAAGTGTTCGAGGCCAAGCTGGACAGGGCTTGGAGCAACCTGGGATAGTGGGAGGTGTCCTTGACCGTGGTAGAGGGGTCAGAACAAGATGATCTGTAAGATCCCTTTCAACCCAAACCATTCTGTGATTCTATGAAAAGAGGCAGCATGAAAAGCCTGACAGATTTGATTCTGCCCAGGCTGGCTCTCTTTGTCTGTTTGTCTGGGTGGTTCCTGTGCACCACTGTGCCACTGCAGTTCTGCTCTGGCTTCTTTTGGGGGCCCAGCCCTGCTCCCCCACGTGTGTGCTCCTGGAATAGCCATGTGTGAAGTCCAGCAGGGAGGTGCAGCCATCCCTGCTCCAGAAAAGCTGGGCTTAGGACAGGGAGGGCTCTCCAGGCAGCAGATGAGCTCACTGGGTCGAGCACCCTGGCATTGCCACAGCAGCTCAAATTCACAAGGAAAAGCAGAAAGAAGGGTCTGAAACCCCACTGGGAGCCAGGGCTGGAAGTGCTGCCTCAGCTAAAGATGTCTTTGGGAAATTTCCAGCTTAGCTGAGTTCTGCTGGTGCACAATAAATGGGGACCTTTGTAGCAGAGTTGTTCAAGGGCACATTTCCCCCAGCACCACGACCACTGTTCCCTCTGTCAGTACAGCAAGTTCCCCATGAATTCACATCTCACCTCTCTCCTGGAGGCAGCACCCACGTGGCCATCAGCTCTGCTGCTGTTGCTGCCTTTTATCCTCTGCATCCCTGAGCAGAGCTCACAAGTGATGCTTTGTGCCGGGGCTGGAAAAAAATGAAAGCCGTGTGCCCTAACACACAAAAGGAAAAAGCCCCATCTCACCTCTTGTGTTTTTCCTGGATGTGTCAGTGCCTTTAATGCATCAAATAATTAGGATCACTTCTCCCCCTTTGTTTGCCTTGGCCCTTGCAGCTCATGTTGAACAGGCCAACATAAACCCACGTGTGCCGCAGGAATTTCGGGCGCAGCCTATTCCGTAGCTTTGGGCTCAGGCTGGGGAGTGACTCCCAAAAGCTCTGCTTTGTGGGTCTGAGCAGCTCTGGGTGTGGTTGGTCACTGCCCTGAGGAACCAAGATCCTGCTGGTGGGTGTCCTGCTCCATCTGAAGACTTGACTGCAGGTGGAATATTTTTTCCCAGGGACCCACCTCTAAGAAAACCCTCTGGCATCAGGAAGGAGAAAATTGAGAATGGAGTTTGTATATGTGGGATATTTTGACTGGAAGCTGCCAGGACTGAGGGGCACGTGCCTGACTCAGAGCAGCCAGGGATGTGCAGGAGAGTGATGGGATGTACCAGGAACCAGCAGGTTCAGCATCCCCTCCACACCTGATCTGCCATCCATAATGGATGGATGGATGGATGGATGGATGGATGGATGGATGGATGGATGGATGGATGGATGGATGGACGGACAACAGAGCCAGAGTTAGATCCAGAGGGAGCAGACAAGAGTGGCAGCACAGACCTTGCACCTCTGTTCCCAACACTGGCTCTGATGCCAGGTAAAATTAGGCCAATAGATCATTAAATAAATACTTTGAGGATTAGCTGAGCTGTAGGTATAGACCCCTTTCAGATTGGCTATGTTTCAGCAGGTGTAGTTTCAATAATTAGCTAACACTTTTAAAACCTATGCTGCATAATTAGTCCTTCACTTATTATAAGACATTTATAAAGCAGATGTCTGAAGCAGAGCAATATATAAGGATCTCTTTTTAAATTGTAATACACGTAGTTATAATGAGAATTATTAGCTAACATCAAACATACACTAATGAAATAAAGAAACCCCATCACTAGTAACTTTATAACCAGACATACTCCAGGAATAAAGGCAAATAGGGGAATTTCCCCTCATAACAGTTTGAGATTTCACAAGACAAATGTGTTTGGGTGTCTCTGCATCTTTGAGGATATTTACAGTCAAACTGACGGATTTCTTGGGAAGTTGTGTAGTTTTGGAAGCCAGTTTTTCTCCTGATTCCTGGTCATCATGTCCCCTTGAAAAGCTCAAGTTGGAAAAGCACCTTGCTGCTGCTGTCACTGCAGAGGCTTGGTGATGGGTTTTTGCAGAATTACATTCACTGGGAGATTTATTTGTACAGAGATACCAACATTGCCTTTCTTCCAGTGAGGAAATAACTGTCCAAATTTTCGGTGAGAAGAGCCACGTGGTTTTCAAATGATTTTTGTCTGAGAATGCGATCAGCTGAGGTCAGTGCTGCTCTCAGAGACCTGAGCAAAGCTCTTAAATATTACTCAGGGAGTTATTTTCGTATCAAAGGGAAGAAAGTGGCCCTTGCTGTGTGCACCTTCCTAATGATCTTCACAGCACTCGGTCCATCTTAGCTCTTCCTCCTCACTGCACCACACTGAAAACACATATACAGAAAATAAAAGCTGAAAATAGGCCATCCTTCCCTTACAGTGAGTGTAATTAAGCTTTGGAAGAGGTTCCCCAGGGATATAATGCATCCACAACTGCTTGGAGAATTTAAATTGAGTGGAGTGGAGATGCTTTGCTCAGAGCAGCTGTGAGCTGCAGGCAAGTCCCCTGGGACACACCACTGGCTTTTGGGGTCTCCAGACCAGCTCTTACTGGGGTTTTGGCAGCTCTTTGGATACCAACAGACTCAACTGCTCCCAGTTCAGCTTCTGATCTTCCCAGTTCAGCTTCCTGTGCAATGACTTTTGTTACAGGGCCAAATCAGGGAGACTCCACTGGTTACCAAGCCCATTGGCTGTTTTGCCTGGTGTGTTTAATGGCATCTGTGTGGGAATGGGAATAACCTGGAGGCAGCCCAGGCTGCTCCATGGGTGTCTCACACCACAGCTGGGTCCTCCATGCTGTGCTTGCTCATTTTGGGCTGGAACTCTGCTTGCATCAGCTCCTTCTGTTCAATGGAACAACCCCAAATCCCCTGAGATTTGACCCAAACAGACAGAGCTGGTCCCTGTGTAGGGAATATGATATTCCCTGATATTCCCCATGATATTCCCTGCTTCCAAGTCCAAGGACATCAGCCCTCAGACTTCCCAAGCCCATGGATGCCCCACAGCTCCACAGGTTTCAACATTGTTGTCACCAGGTGAGCCTTGTCCACATCAATTTTGCTTTCTTACTTTGTTTCTAAGCTGGTGTTCGAGCTTTTTGGCTCAAGGACAGATTTTCCCTTCCAAGATTTCAGTGCTGGAGGACTGTTTCCCTAATCCCCAATGGTTTAAGATTATCTCTGGCCAACTATTAATCAAAATCAGAATCTAGCACTGTTTGTTTTTGCTGTTGCACTCGAGCACATAAAAAAAGAAATCTTTTTCCTCTGAAGAAACACAGTTGGTATTTTTTTTTCATGTGTCCCTGATTTCTTTAGCACCAGCTCCTCAGACACAGAACAGCCACATTTCTCATTCAGTACTCAATATCATACCAAGATGCCACAAGGACCAAGGGGGCCTTTAAAAACTCTGGTAAAACGAGCAAACACCAATTCAGGAAGGGCTTAAAACAAGCAAGAAAACAACAAAGAAACTCTGTTATATTTTCTCCTTCCACAGTGTCTCCTTCGAGTGCAGAAGAATGAATTGCCCTATAAAACCCTGGCATATTGATAGTCAATTAGCTCCTGCACTGACATGGCTTATAGAGCAGAAGATGGATTTTTACAGCACCTCCCATATGCCAAGTCTCCGAAAGCCTTCCCAGAGAAGTGAATTAGATGCCACTGACTTTTCAGGGTCAGGAGCTGGAATGGACCCTTTGCTTCACTAGTGTTTCAAGCCTGGCTGGTGTATTGCAGAGGAGGAATCCCGCAGGATCCAAGGCACAAGAAATCCACTTAAAGGACAGTCTAGCTCCCCCACTAACATGGGAGCAAATTCCAGCTTGGCCACGCACAGGGTTTGTGCCTGGGGTAGGGATTTCTCCTGTTTCCCACCCTGTTTTGTCATTAAATCAATTTTGAACATCACCGTGGATGGCAGACTGGCACCCAGGGAACTGGTACTTCTATAGTCACCCTAAATAATTGATTTTTCAGTGCACAAAAAGCCAAGAGGTGCTCTCTGGACACTGCACCTTGGAGAAATGTCAAAATGCAATATAAATTGCTAAAGGAAAGCAGCATCCTTCCTCCCGTGCCAGCACCTCCCTGGGACTGCTTGGCACAGGGAAAGAGTCAATGATCCCACTTTGGACTCCCACAATCCCAAATCCTCCATCAGGAATTCCTGCTCTCAGTGACCCTGGAAGAGGTTCAGCTGCATCCAAACTTTCCATGCAGACCCACTGCAGACCCTGCGAGGGGAATTTTTTTTCCAATCCCACAATCTTCTGATGAGGCTTTCACCAGCTCAAGCCGCCTCTCTATTTACATCTCTCCAGGCTAAAAGGAAAACACACTCCCCACAGCAACCCAAACCAGGGAAACTCGTGCTGCTTTGTCAGATCTAATTTCAGGCATCTCCTTTCCTTAAGCTGGTTACGAGCGAGCGAGGATAATGCAGCACATAACTCGCTTCCGAGATGATTCTCCCATGCTGAGCCCTGATCTACTGCTGTCTGAGGCACTCTGCTCAAGAGATGACAGCACGATGCCAGCTCTGGCTGGCAGACAGCACGGAGCTAAAGCCACAAAACAGGATGGGATTTGCATTTGTTCCACTCATCCCCAGAGCTGTCACAGGGGAGGACGGAGCTCTGAGCCGGCGCTCGATGTGTGCCGAGGAATCCCACGTTATCACCGCTGTCATCTCCCGAGCTGGGTGTTACACAGAGCAGGAGAGCTGCCAAGTTGCTCCTTAAGCCAGTAGGTATTCCTGGAGGCAAAACCCAAACTGGGTCCCAGAGCTGTTGTTTGAGCTTTGCTTGGGTTTTATTTTCTTGAGAATTGGACGCCCCTCTCCCTCTGTCAGCTCGGACCAGGCCTTGTTTCAAACTGAGGACCTGATGTAGAGCTCAGCAAGGCCAGAGGAGCAGCTCCCACTGCCACCAGGGCTTTCTGGGTCAGGCCCTGAGGATGCTGCTCAGGCTCTGCTCAGTCATGTCCCTGAAGCCCATGGCAGGAGTGTCAGTGCTCAGAGCCCCCCAGCCCTCAGCTCAGTCTTGCTTTGAAGTCAAGATGTGCCTGGACCTTCTGCTGGGGAAGTTTTACTTAGGCTTTACCCAGCTGAAAATGGAAAGTTCACATAAAATTGTCATATAATAGCCATGAAGGGCTCAATTTGTAAATGCACTGTCTGCTGGAATAGTTCTGCCTCCTCTATTTACCAGCCAGCAATTATCCTCACTTGAGTTACTTCTTATTTAGCTGCTCCCAAATTGAAATGAGCAGGAATGGCATTTCCTTGCTGAAGTATAAAATGGAAATCTTGTCTTCACTGAGGAAGCACCAGATGAGCACCGGCTCTGGCTGCATCCTCCACTTCCAGCACTGACGTGACCTGGGCAGAGGCTGCAGGGAGGGGGGTGTTTTTAGGGAGTGTGATTATCTTTTGTGTCTCACCAGAGGCACAAAAATCCTGCTGGGCTAAACAAGCTGAGCTGCTCTAGTGAGGGCAGTTCTCCATCTGCAGGTGATCCATCTGTTCATCTCTTTTACTGAGGGACATCTGAAGATGCCTTTTGGAACCCACAGTGCTACATGTGCAGGGCCAGAGAGAGCTGCCAGGCCAAAATCAGGTGGGAGTTACACAAACGAGATAAGGAGTGGGAGAAAAGAGCCATTGGCTCGTTTGCAGCCAAACAGCCCAGGCATGGAGCAATTAAACAGCTTAACAAAGGTCATGTAAAGAACATGTGGCAGAGCTGAGATGAAATCCAGACCCAAGCCTTTAACCACAAGGCTTCTCTAGTGTGTGCTGCTGCAGCACAGATCGTAATTGATCCTGAGCTTTGTCCCATTCCCAAATAAATGTATAAAAGCTGAGGAACGACTTTCACACCCCAAAACTGGAAAGGACACGTGTGGCCCTGAAGCCTTCACACTGGTCTCCTCTTCCAGGGTGGCTTCTGATGTCCTGATGTACGATCTGGAGAGCTGAGTTCCAGCAGGAAAGAGCCAGACACCTCTCCAGTGGGATCTGCTGGGGTAGATGGGAGCTGGAGGGGCATGGAGGGTCCCAGGGACATGGATCATCCCAGTGTTTGCTGTGGCTGCAGCAGAGCCAGAGGTGCAGCCCAAGGTGCCAGGGAGGCCCTGAACCCTTCTCCGAGGACATGCTCCACCTTCACATCTCACCTACGTCAGAATTACCTCATGTTCATAACTCCAGGAATTTCCAGCTGGTGCAGCCAAGCCTTTAGCTGCTAAATTAAAGTTTCTACCTCTTCCCCAGAGAGTTATTTTCCCTCCTTTCTTTTTTATTAATAAATTAATAATAAAGTATTGTGCTGGAGAGACACGGTGGATTCAGCTGCAGGCGTGGCAGAGCAAAACAAGTACAAACATCAGCTTGTTTATGAGCACATCTGTCTGCAGGGTTTGGGTACCAGAAATCAAATCCTCCATTTAGTGCTTGCCAGAGCAGCTGGAAGGTGTAATAGATGTTTTCACAGGAAAGAATCCTCCTTCTTTCTGCCCAAACCATGGCACAGCTTATCCAGCCCGGCAGCCAAGCTCTGCTCTGTGGTCAGTCCATGGCACCCTGTCCCTGTGGGTGCTGGTTGGTGCTCCCTTCATCTCCTAAAACTGGAATTTCTTCAGTGCAGACACAGAAAACACTTAAATCCTGATGGACCCAGAGCAGCAAAGCTCTGGGCTTGCTCACCACTCATCAGTGAGGTTTGTTTAGTGACAAAGACCTGCTTTGTCCCTCTGCTCTGCCCAATGTCAAGTTTCCAGAAGTAAAACCAGTCCATCCCCTCCGTGACTGGCAAAGCTGGTAAGAAGCAAGGCAAGGCTGGGAGTCAGCTATTTTCCTATTTTGCAAACCAAGGTCTCATCCCTTTTCTCTATGAGAGGAGACATAGACTTACTTCTCACACTTTTATTTTTTTAAGTCACCAATAATCAAATTCAAGGACTGTTCCTGCAAGGTTGCTTCAGGTTTTGACTTAAACAATTGTATTTGCTGCTGAATCAAAATATTTTTTCTCTTATCTAATTTCTAGCCCTGGAGGGAGCAGCAGGCAGCTGAAACATCGTGGTGGAGGCAGGAAATTTTAGATGCAGCCCCTGACCAGCGGGGCTGGGCTTTGATTAGGCACCGATGGCAGCCCCTGACGAGTACAAATGGGTTGGTTGGAGATTAAGAGAATTCCTGAACATATGGAGCCTGGGCTCAAACTGGAGCCAGCCCAGAACTGGGATTTCTGCAGCTGGTCCCCATGCCTGTTTTCCCTGCTCCCACACACTGTTGGTGCTGCAGGAGGGTCCTGCTTCCCACGTGGAGGGATGGGGAGCCCCTGCCCCAAACAAACCCAGTGTTGAGGGGTGTTCAGGTACAGGATTGTACCTCAGGGGAGGGAGAGGGCAAAATAAGGGAGAGCAGGTGGGCTCTGTGCCAAGGCTCATCTTTTCCATACTTTCATGGCACTCTGTAACATGGTGTTGCTGCTGGTTTCCTAATATGAACCTGGAAAAACCAGCTGAGATTCAAGGCAAGGAAAAAACTTCTTCTGTCTCCCATAAATAATCCCAGCCTCAATGGGCAGCTCTGTGCCAAGGGCTGCACCTGCAGTAGGGCAAGGTGGGCTTGGGAGGGTTAATAAATCCCTGTTTTCACCGTGTCAGTGAGTTAAACAGCACAACACACAGTAAACAGGGGTGGCCCCAAACACAGCAGGTCCATGCAGATGTTATCACCCAACACGTGGGCAGATGTCCATGAGGGCAGGACATATAGAAAGCTATCTCTGGTTCCTGCTGTGATCCCATCCCTGATGCCAAGGCACATCTCACAGCTGTAAACACAAGCAGAAAACTGCCCAGTCTGCAACCTGCTGGTTCATTACAGCCTATATATGATTTTATCCATTAACCTGGGACCTGGTTTTGTAATCTCTGCACAAATCTCCAGCTGAACGTTGATTTAGGGTGGTGCCTTTCCCCCCCAGCCTTTGGGGGCTTTGCAAGAACCACGAGCTGACCACACAGAGGGATTTTTTTTGGCACTGGGATGTGCAGCCATCTTTGGGCTGCAGCGTGGAAGGGCTTTAATGATGTGCAGTGAAATGGCTGAGCCCTGGAACGTGGAGATGGGAAGGGAAGAGAAGAGGAACAGGCACTTCTTGAACCTGTAAAGCTGTGACATGGCAGCAGTTGATGTTCCCTGAAATGTCACTCTGTGATGAATTATACATGTGATGTTAGGGAGGCAAAGCTGCCACGGGTTGGTTGGAAATAACACACAACCCTGTGTTCATTCCCAGTGCAGTGGGAATTCGTGTCTGCAGAAGGCTCATCCCTGATGTGGAAGTTGGCCGGGAAAGCGGTGGCTGACACCTCCACTCTCCCTCACAGCACAGCAGGGCCTTGCTGGGAGCAGAACTTTTGATCTCTCAGCAAGAGAACTGCAGCAGAGCATCTGCTTCCCTGCTCCAGGACAGTCAGGACAGATCCCATGGCACATTATCCTGACCTGCTCTGGCAGCGCAGCCAGAGGGGCTTCTACCTCTGTCAGGGGAGAAGGGCAGCAGGACAGGAGGGAAAGATTTACAGGGAGCACCCTGGAATGGCCAAGCTTAGGGAAAAAATAAAGCAGCAGCAGGTGGATGAAGTTAATCATGATTTGAGCTTAGCTGAGGCACCAGCTGAGCCCAGTTCTGTGTGACTGGGGAGGTGGGAAGGGGCTTTATTAGGAGCCCATCAAGGGTTTCTTTCTTTCTGCTTCCTGTGGAGGTGCTGGGCAGGCTGGGCTGAGCTGGACGATGGACACATGGACACACCAGGTAACAGCTTCCTTTGGGTGCTGCTGAAGGACAGCAGATGTTTTTCGTGCACCTTTGAGATGCTGGTCCTCAGCAAGAGCTGAATACTCTCGGGGAACTCCTCTGGAAAGTGTTTTCCTCTGTCTGGCGGTGTTTGGGGAATGCTGGAACCAGCTCCATCCAGAGGATGGAGCAGCTGGGGATGGCTCTCCACTTGGGAATGAAGGCAAAAGGAGTATTTTTTTTTTTGTTTCTTTTAGTGTTTTCATTCCTTGTGCATTGGTCTATAAAAAACCTGTTTGCTTTTGATGTGGGCCAGGTTGAATACTGTGGGTAATGATGGGATAAAATTCCTCAGTGGCCCTGTGGAAACAGCTGGTTGAACATTAAAGGTTGAATCAGAGCAAGTTTGCTATGAGCTGATCCAGAAATTATGGATATATCCCTGCACATGGCTATGGAGAGAGGGGTGTTAATGGGGGGAAGGACTATTTATATGTGCATTCCTAGTACGAAAAAGAGATTTTAATTCCAGTACCCTTATGTGGAAGCAATATATTGATATTACAGCAGCACCCCAGCAACAGACGGGGATGTTATTTTGCACAAACGTAAAATATAAAGCAAAAGGTGTTTCCTTGTCCTATGATCTTGTAATCCAAAGGGGCTGAGGAACTGCCCAGGACACAGGGGCTTTTGGAGAGTAAAATCCCCAGGCTGAGAAGTGTTTTTCCCTGCCTGGGAACAGGGAAGGAAGGTGAAAGGAAGGGCTGCTTTTGATCCCAAATCCTATTCAGGATACAGTCTTACCCTCTGAGTGTCTGTCTTTCTCTTCCTCCAATCCCCTGTAAAATAGGAATGGTAGATTTTTGCTTTTCTCACTGGAATAACGTTTGGGTCGTTTTTTTTTCAAAACTTTGGGATTAGATCTTGACTTGTGAAGTGTATTTGCAGTCACACCAGGCAGTTTGTCAGGCAAAGCTCCCCTTACCCGGGCTCATCCACTGTGATATTCCCTTTTCCCTGTGCTTTGTAGATTGTCTGTATCCTCGTGGCTCCTGAGCTCACACTTTGCTACTGAGCAGCTCCACAGTCAATCTTCATTAACCACCACCAGCCTTGCAGAGCTCCTTACCCTGATTTCATGCTGAAATGATTCTTTAATCTTTTCTGGAGTTATATAAGCTCTCTATAAATTGTTTGGCATCTCCATGTTACAATTTAAGAAAGAGGGGGGAGGGATATACACACAGAAGAAGATTGTTTAGGAACTAGACTTTAATCTCCACGCAGCCAGCTCTCTCCTAAATGTACATTTGCTGCACAGGAGAGCACACTGGTGGATTCATTTCAGAGCCACCACGGGGGTGGTGCTGCATGTTATTCATTGTGCTGCTGAATTCAGTGGTGCAGAGAGGTTTAAAGCTCCCCCAAATAATTTCCTGCCTGGGACAAACCCTGTGCCATCACCCTGCTGCAAAGCAGAAAGCACACAGGCCTCCTAATTTAAAAAATAAAGGGAAAAGGGCATAAGCAGGGGTTTGAGAAACCACTTATAATTCCCATCCCAGCTTGCAGAAGTGTCACCTTATTGTGTCCAGCCAAGAGAGACAACCATGTCCTGGAGCTCTTTTCCCCCAGTGTCAGCTCTTTCCACCATATGTGAGGGGTTTTTGGGATGTGTGTCCTCCCTCCCCAGCCAGAGATACAAGTGGAAGCAGCAACAAGAGTCACCCTTCAGCCCCTGCCAGCTAAATGGAAGAACTAATCCATCTGTCTTGCTCTGCTTGTTTAATGTTCCTCTTCTGCAGAGAAGTGAGACACTTACTTACACTTTCCAATATGTTGGGACAGTCTTTTGGCCACAAAATGCTCCAGAATAATGAAAAGGTCTATTTACAGTAGCAAAAGCTCAGTCTGTTACCTCCTGGGATTAATTTACTACACTGGGATTTCTGGGAAGACTGTTTTCTGTCTCAAAATAAGTGTCTTGGCAGCTCCTTACTAATGCCAGGTATTAAGTTTTTGCAAACTTACCATGGTGATTTATTTCTTAAAGATCTGTGGGACTATTTTTTTTTTTTTTGGAGGGAGAAGGGAAAAACCTCTGTTCTGTGGAGATGGCAAGAGTGGCAGAGCTGCTCCTGGGCTGAGGATGCATCTGGAGAAGCTGGAAGTGTTTGCAGAAGGGTCAGGCTGTGGCAGAGCTGCCCAATCCCTCCTTGTCCAAGAACCACTGGTATTCCCAGCCTAAAGGTGAAGGTTTTGACCCAATTGCTTGCAGGAGGCAATTGCAGGCCCAGCCCTGGGCTGGAGCCAGTGTAGCCACAGCAATCCCCTCACTTTGCTTGGCTTGATGACTGGTCAAAATTTCTGGGAGCTCCTGGGCCACTCTCCTTGGTTTGAGTCACTATTTCAATTTAGAGCTCTGGAAGCTGGTTTTCAGGCTGTCCCTTGGAGCTGGGAACATGGTATTTTGTAGAGCTGGTTCTTCCTTCAACATATTCTGGTGCCTAAAGGGGCTCCAAGAGAGTCAGAAAGGGATTTTGACAAGGGCCTGGAGTGACAGGACCAGGGGGAATGGCTTCTCACTGATAGACGGCAGAGTTAGATGGGATAATAGGAAAACAATTCCTTGCTGTGAGGGAGGTGAGACCCTGGCACAGGTTGCCCAGAGCTGTGGCTGCCCCATCCCTGGAAGTGTCCAAGGCCAGGTTGGACAGGGCTTGGAGCAACCTGGGCTAGTGGAAGGTGTCCCTGCCCATGGCAGGGGGTGGATGAGATGAGCTTTGAGTTCTCTTCCAACCCCGATGAGTCTGTGATTCTGTTAGGGATGGGTTTTGCAGTGTTGTCCCATGCTTTGGTGGATAAGTGAAGAGGACAGCACCGTGAGCACCAGGCACATCCTGTTATCCAGGACTGGCTACATCTGTTCCTTTTGGAAGCTGCTGTGTTTATTACAGTTATTGTTTGCTTTGCTGTTATTTTGCTTTGGAGGAGAACTCCGGGAGGTTCTGGCTCTCAGTGCATGTAAATGCTCATGTAGCACTGAACCCTGATCTCTGCTGCCCTGATCTGTGGGATCTATTTATTTATTCTGCAAACTGGTGCCTGGAGCTGTGCCCTAAGGGAGGGCTTTTCTCTGGCACTGGTGAAGGAATGCTACCCCTGCTCATCCCAAGCTGTGCTCCAGCCCAAACACAGCAGCTTTTCCTGCTGTAGGTGCAATTTTCCTCACGGGTTTCCACGCTCTGAGTTGCAGTTGCACTTGGAGCTCCTGCTGCAGCTTTGATTCACAAAACTCCAAGCTCATGTTGCTGCAGGCAGTTAAGAAAACAAAAGCACGGAAGAAATGGAAAAGCCAGCTGTGTGGTGTGGTAGGAACACTGGGAGTTTGCTATTGCAGGTCACAACTGGGATCTCTCACTTCTGTCTCTTGGTGCCAGCTGTGGTACATCAGTCCCTGGGCTGCCCAAAGGGGTTACAAGTTTCTTCCTTGCAGCCTATAGATCCTAGAGGAAGACAGCTGATTTTCCATTACTGAGAAAGCCTCTGGATCCCAGAGGGTCCCTGAACTTAATGATTCCTAAGGCTGACCAGCTCATAAATTTCACATTTCATTAAATTGATTGCTCTTGTTTAAAAACAACATCCCAGCTGTTCCCTGTGTCCATCTCGGGTCTAACAAGGGGAAAAAGCAGGGTTTGTCCAACAGCCTTGGGGGCTGGAGCTTTTTCCATAGGATAACTGGAGGGGCTGGTAGACTCATTATGGTGTCTTGGAGCTGCAGGATGTGTTTGGCAAGAAGAAATCCCTTTTTCTCTTGCGTCAAAAGCAGGCTGTGGTATGTGTGAGAAATGCAAAGAGTTGGGAAATTTTGGAAGTCAGGGAAGATGATGGCCTGGATCCCACAGAGTGGGATTGAGCCCTGGCCCTGGTTCTTCACACTGTGTGTATATTGTCAGCTGTAGCTGCTCTGTTGTCAAACCTCTGGACAGAATAAGTGATGAAGATGGTAAAGCCAGAAGTAATTCAGCTTTAGGGGGAGGCTGATACACTGTGTTATTTTTTTTTTCTTGCAAGAGATTTAATTAAACCTTACTAAATATCCTGAAAATGTTCACGTTTCGCTCTTCCGTGGATGTAAAAAAGAAATGCTCACGCTGCTCTTCCACACGTGCCCATCCGTGCTGCCTGTTCACTAGAAGCAACACTGTAACTTGAATATCCAAATTTTAACTTTAAAGGGCTCCAGAAAAAAAAAAAAAAATATGGCACTTTCCTCATCTTTCCACCTTTCCCTGAAGTGCGGCAGAAGTCGTGTTTCTCACCGAATATGAAGACTTTTCCACACTTGATTCCAAGTGAAGCAGGTGAACGCGCTGAGCTGGAAAGAGGCGACGGCAGCGCCACGAGGCAAAACCACGACACGGTGACAAGCTTCATTTATTTCAAGCTCTGTGGCAGCAGTAGCTGGCATGTTTGTACCACTGGCACAGATGTGTTTATGAACTGGTGACTCCTCCAAAGTACACGCTGGGAATAATTCCCTCTAAGGCCCCCAGGAGCTGTTGCAGTCGCTGTGACAGCTGGACTCGGGAAAGCGGGGGGGACACTGGAGCAGTGCCTCTTGTTTTTGGGAAGAAACAAATGGTGAGTGCCCCAGAAGGGACAGTGTGTCTAGAAAGGGCCATTTGACAGCCTCTGAGCAGTGTTTTGGCAGGGATGCTCCCAGAATTATCAAAAGCCATAGTAAGCTGGAGTTTGCAGCCTCTCCTTTTTTCCAACAAAGGCCACAGTTTTATCTCCTCTTCATATTACGGAGCTTTAAAAGGGGTGGGAGTGATGCTACAGAGAGAACAGCTCTTCTCCTCATCCCCGGGGCTATTGATGCCAGCACAGCATTCGGGGGAACAACAGAGCTCCTGTTTAATCTAATAATATTAACTCCATGTCGTAGCAGAGCCTGTGAGGGGATGAATAACCCTGCACAGTTAATTGCCATTTGGCTTGAGCTCGATGATGAAAACATGCTGCCTATATTGTGTGACCTTTCCTGTGCAGGAGAAATGATCCTGATGGTGGGTCCTGGGGCAGTGTGGGGATGGCTGGAGCCTGGGAAGGGAAGGGCAGAGCTCCTTGCTGGGAGGAGAGCAACAAGACAGGGTTGTGATGGCCAGGAGGGCTCAAGAACTCCCGTTTGCACACCCTGCTTCTAACTGGGCTGTCTGTGAGGTGGTAAATCAATGAGTGAAAAGCAGAGGCTCTTCTGGGTTGCTGATGTGCTCCACACATGCAGGTCTTCCAAAATCCATGTAGTGCTCCTGGAAGAAATGTTTGCAGGGTGCTGGGTTCACCCCTCAGTGAGCTGCCCTCTTCAGCACTTTGTCTTAGTGCCAGTGCTCTCACTGCACATCACTTTCTCAGAGCTGCTGTAACAAATCCTGCAAATAATCTGCCCCTGGGGCTTTGTGCAAATGGCCCAAACTTGCTCTTGATTCTTGTGCTTGATCCTTGATGCATCTTGATCCTCGCTGCTGCTGTTGTGGAAAATGCTGATTCCGCACAATTCTTGGCAGAGCTTTTTTGTGCATGGGAGGGTCTGCAGGTGAACTGACTTCAGTTGCACTGAACTGACATTTTTAACAGCAAATGTTGATCTCACTCCACAAGTTAAATACTTGTGCTGAACATCTGCAGTGATCTGAGATGCTCAGTGACTCTGAAGGCTGCACTGATAATATTCCTTCTGTATTTGTGGGACGTCAGTGAATGGAAATGATAAGGAAGACGTGGATATGGCTTATCAGACTTCACGTATCAGATGCTGCAGCACTCAGAAGGTGCAGCTGGCAGCAGATAAAACAGCCACCAGGCACATTTTTGCCATGTCCCATGGGGATAATGTGTGTGGTAGAATGAATCACAGGAAGGAACGAGCCAAGTGAGCCACTGTTGGGGTTGGGGGCTTGCTCTGGGATTCCAGAGGGTTCCTTTGGGAGACTGGCATCTCTTTCAGTGACTGTCTGAGAGAATTTGGACTGTAACAATGAGAGTGCAAAGCAGCAACTGGGCTTGTCTGGCTTTATTTACACCAAGGGGATTTGTGTGGGATAATGATTTTTCATTGGACTGTGGACTGATATTTTCATAAATGTGTTTCCAACCTGTGTGAGGAATTTGCTCAGTCGATGCTTAAACTACAGACTGGAGGAATAGAGATATTCAGAGGTATTTAGTTATTCATTTGGGGATGCAAAAATGCAGGTGCTGAAGAGGTCAGCATATAGCTTTATTGGGAAAGGACTGAATGAGCACATCTGTGATTTCCCAGCACTAAGATGCAGTTCAGCTACTATAGAATACACCAAAACCCCTAAACTTCACATGGTGTGACTGTGCAGTTTTCAGTACAACATTGCACAGGCACCCATGACCAACACTCCAGATTTAACACTGAATTAAACCACAGCTTTTCATACCTGGAAAAAAAAAAAAAGGCCACTTCTGAGCTTTTCCCCCTCATCCTGCCTCGGAGCAGATCAAGTGAAAAGTCACAGTTGAGAGATCAACAGGATATTTTTCAGAGCTGCCTGAGACTGATTTTGACATGTTTGCTTCCTTTGGGATTGGTAAACTCTGCTTCTCTGGGACTAAACCTTGTGGAAACTTATCATTTATCTTCCCCATCTGGGAAGAAGGAGGCCAGGTGTAAATCTGTGCTCTGAAGCAGGCACACAGCAGTGCATCTCAAAATATCCAAAATCCCAGTGGTTTTTCCCAAAACCATCACAGGGACTGCTGTTTAACTTCTGACTGATTCACCAAGAGTCAGTAGAGGAGCTGGGAAATGTTTTAGGTTTCTTCCCCATGCCAGTGACTCAGTCAAAAGGCTCTTTGCTTTGGCTTTTATGGCCAGCTCCCAGTCCAGGCGGGAGCTTTGCTCATCTTGCTGCTGGAAGTTCTCAGCCTGGTCCCCGCTGCTGTCTCTTGGTATCTCATAGGCTAGACTGCTTCCTGCAGTGCTAAGACAAATTAACAGAGGATGTGGGAGAGGACTGGTTGGTTGGAGTGCCTGTCTTTGCTCCAGAGGCTTTTCTTTAGGAGCGTGGAAGTGGCTCTAGCGGGACAGGTGCTGTTCCCGCAGGCTCCGGCTTCCTCTCCGTGTCTCCTGCAAACCCGATTTCCTCCACTCACACATCTGCTTCCCACATTTGCTGCCTCCTGCTCCAGCAAGGGGCTGTCAGAGCTGCTGGGTGAGATCCCAGCTCCCCTTCATCCGTGGGGGCCCACCCAGCCGAGATGCTCCCGTGCTGGGAATGGGGAATGCGTTGCCTGCTGCTGGGAGGGACGTGCAGGGAGGGATGGGGATGCCAGCACGCAGGAATGCAGTTCTGGCTGTCCATGGATGACTGTCCCTATTCAGATCCCAGTCCCAGCACCTGGGCTTTTTTTTTTTCCAAGAAAAAAACCTCAGTGAAGTCAAGGAAATTCATAGACAACAGGAGTGCTGGGGTGGAAAGGAGTTCTATGGACACACTTGGGTGTAAGTCAGCAGAGGTCAGACAGGGGGTCTTTAAGAGGAGACTTGATTTCTCTTTTTTTTTTTTAAGTTATTTTTTGAGAGCTTGTGTTGGACTGACTTGCTTTGTAATCATATTTTTTCATAATATGTCCCTGGTGTATCAGGTTTAGATGGTCCTGGAGAGCTCAGAGGGAGAGAAGCAGCTTGCAAACTCCCTGTGGGGTTATTCTGTGGACATTGCAATTTCCAGCGGGGTGTAACAAAAATCAGCTTAGAAAAGCAGTGTTTGGGTGCTTAACCAAGCAGCAAACCTCCTGCAAGTCACATCAGAGGCAGGAGAAACTGTCCTGATGAAAAGCGAAGTTATTTGGAAGCTGAGGGACCTTTGCAGTTGAATGCAATTTTGGAAATGGTTTTTTAATCATTTTTCTTCAGGAATTGAGCATCTTTTCCAAGTACAAAGAGCCTGTTTACGTGTAACAGTGAGGCATTTGGGGTAAAAGCTATTTTACTTCAGGGATGCAGGATGGGCATAACAAATCCAAGGATGGGCATGGCCCTGAGGCTTTTCCTTGGTTATTAGTGTTGGAAGCATTGACAGGGAAAAAGGAGAGTGGTGTCTGAGGCTCTGCATCCTGAGAATCTCAGCTTGCACTATCTGCTTGTTAAAAGCTGGTGTCACCTGCAGTCACCCTGTGTGAGGCCATTTATCCCAAGCAACTGGACTTTTGCAAGGTTGTCCCAAAATCAATGGGATACAGGAGGATCTTAAAGACAGGTTAGCTTTTGTATTTGTGGGATTTTCAACGCTGTAGAGTGTAAACTTGTAGTAGTTCCCTCCCAAAAATCTTTAAATGTCAAAGGAAATAGTCTTCTGCTGAGCCTCTGCTCCCTTTTGAGGGAAAACACAATCCCAGAGGTGTAAGAAATGCAAGGAAAATCAAAAGGAACAAATGCTTTCATGACATAATGCCTGTGATGTGACTTGCCAGTGCAAACTTGGCTGGCATGTTGATGTTGTATCCACAGGGTAAGCAAATGGTGTCACCCTCTTCCCAGATCCCCAACAAGCTCCTCAATGTGTAGGCAGCAGCTGCTGATCCTCATGGAACAAACATGTCCCCTTCCAACAGGAGAGACAACACAAGGTCCTTTGATTCCTCCTAATTGCATTTCAGTGTCTGTGGCTGAATTGTAGAGTTTCTGCAGAAGTTCAGCAATTTTGGTTGCTGGCTTCCTCTCCTTGCTGACCTACAAATACCAGTTTTCAGGGGAAGATTTATGAGCAGCATGAAATTACCGTCTTGTAAAAGCACAAATCACAGCTATAAATAGGGGTCTGGAATATGCACGGGAACCCCACGGGAATAGGGACTTGCTTTGTCTGTGCAGGACAGCCCTGCTAAACTAACCCAGGTTGAGGAGGAATCCGGTGCTTTTGACTGTTCTAACTGGCAGAATGCCAGCCAACCTTCCCCTAATCCACATCCTCGCAAGGATGGGAATAACATCTGGCCAGACTGACAGTAGTCAGGCTCGAGAGTAACTGAGAGCCCTGAAAACTGAACCTTCTCAAGCCTTGTGTGCATTTATCTTCCTTTCCAGAACATTAGCAGGCAGAGTTTGTTTTCAGTGAGTTATTTAGCAGAAAGAGGGATTAGACCTTGGGCTAGCATTGATTAACCCCTGCATGTTGAGTTGTTTAACAGCATAATGGATTAGTCATGTTTGCTGGTGACCTTTGTCAATTGAATCCTTCATCTGGAGCCTCGTCTGTCTTTTTAAATACACAGATCCTTAAAAGTGGAATATATGCTGCAATATCCCTCAGGGGAATGGCTGAGCACAGAACTGGGGCAAACAGTCCTGGAATTTCTGATTTTAGGTTTGACATTGCATGGGTTGAGTCATGGGAGCCCCACTTCCACAGCTGCCCACAGAACTGAGCAGTGAGTGCTCGAGTCCTGCATGAGCTGGGAATGGATTGTTGCCTGAATGGAAAAGCATTTCTGGAAAGGGATTGAACCTTCTGTGGGTCTTGGGGAAGGTTGCAGAATGAGGGTCCAGTTAGCAACAGGATTTAATGTTGTCCTGGAAGTTAAATCAGTCATGTTTGGTGATTAAGCAGCTGACTCTTTCATTTAAAGGCAGGGATGGGAGCAGAGGTGCCATGAGCAGAGTTGTGTGAAGCCTCATTGCCTTTGATGGAGCCATGAACACTTCAATCAGTTGAGCATCTTAGCTGGATAAAATATAATAAAATGTACATATAATTTGCATGTAATTCTGCTGCTGAAACCAGGGACCAAAGGGAAGAAAAATTGCTCAGTGGGACCAAACATGACACCAAGGAAAGCATCTTAAGCTGCAGGAAGGCAGCAATGGCAATTTAAGGGCTGCCAGAATTGTATAAAAGGCCTCACATAGGTCAGATTTGGACCCAGCAGAATGTGTCTGAGCTGAGGGTGTCTCCTCAGACCTTCCATTCTCTCAGCAGTGCCACGAGGAAGCTGTTTTACTTGACTCCTCAAGCAAAATACCTTCCTGCTGCAGCCAGGAGTTCTTTCTGGGCTCCTTTTGCTGCAGTACAAGTCAGGTCAAGAAGTTTGTTTGGTTTACTAAAAAAGATACTCTAGTTCAAACAAAACTTAATTCATTGAAGCCCCGTGGCCTCTGTGAAACATGAACCCCTCTGGCCTCATGATTTATGAATACAAAGGCATGGGGAAGTCTTGGCAGAGGAAAACAAGCTGCATGACAGGTAAATAAAAGGCACTGAGGCAGGAAAAGGGGTAAAGGCACCCATATATGTGCAGCCACGCAGCTGGGAGGTGCAATGAGCTGTCAAGGGCTCTGCTGGCCCAGAGGGACTTTCCTTCTGTGAGAGGGGAAATGCTGAGGGTATCCTGGAGTTGGTGGCTTTTAGCAGAGGGTTTGGGACAGGTCTCCTGCAGCCCTTGGCTTTTGGATTGTCTGTGCAAACCTGGATAGACTTGAAAGAAGAATAAATCTACAGCAGCATTTTAAGGTTTTGTTTTGTGATGTTGAGAGGGGGAAGGGACTGAACCAGGTGAGAGCCGCTCAGGACTCAGCAGAAGGTTATTTCCTTTGACATGTAAAGATTTTGGGGAGAAACTTCCCATCACAATAGGTCTTGGGGAAGAGGCAGGACCCAGCTAAGTCTCCCAGCCTCTCTCCCAGCTCTGCTGTGGTAGATGTCCTGCCAAATTCCTATTGCTGTGATCACCAGCAGTAAAAAACCCACACATCTGGTCCTGATCAGGACACAAGAATCCCTATGCCAACTTGTTAATGATGCAGATATCTATTTCTTAACGTTTAGGAGTTGTTTGCAGGCATTAGATGTCTGGGGGTTTCTCTCAATACATTTGCAAACCTCCTAACAAGGCCAGGGCTAATTAAGCCACAAGGAGTGATGAAGCTGTGGCTGTGATTGCTCTGGGACATTGTTTGGTGATGCAGCAAATCCTTTTAACCCAAAAAACCCAGAGGTACACAGGGTGAGTGGAAGTGTTCTTAGAGATCTCCTCACCCTCTGGGGAAGGAGCTGCAGCTAAAAAGAAAAAGCAAACCAATGGTATTTATATCTGTTCCCTGATAGTTACCTTCTAGTGCTTTGGGAAAGAACAATTAGAGCTGGTTTTTTTACTGGACCAGATCCTCAAAGGGTTGTGAAATGCTGGTGGATATTTTGCACTGCTGATCTTGAAGGTATAATATATGTCCAAGCTCCTTGGACTTGTCAGAGGTGTTTGAGAGACAAAAAGAATGAATTACAAAAACCCCAAACCAATAAAAGTAAAGATGAGGCTTTAGGATGCTGATCTGGTCTGGAACTGAACTGGGAACAAAACTGTTATTTAAAAAAGTAATTCAGCAAGAGGTGACCAACCCATCTGTGGTTTCAGATGGCTGTAGAACCTGGAACAACCCCAGCAGACTGTAAGACACCAGCACTGGGAGGTATCATCCCCAAACAGTGTTTGAGTATCTGTTGTAGAAATATGGTGAATGTGTGGGTGCTGCATCCTAAAATCCCAGCTGAAATAAGAGGCTGAGGGACTGGAGCCCGAGCCAGGATTAGCAGGCAGTTGAGTGACCTGGGGGGTGGTTTTGGTGCTGAATCCAGATGGGTGAGCTTTGTGTCTCCGGGTGAAAACGTCACTGATCTGGTACCTCGTTCTGACCAAGGTCTGCACCTTTGGCCTTGCATTTTGGTCTTCCCAGAGCTCCCCAAACTGGAAAATTTCATCTGTGTGGAGAGAAGGGAGTAAGTTACTGTGGGGACTTGTGGAAAGGTGATGTGTTTGAAGGTGACTTACTGGAAACACTGAACTGAGAAGTAAAAATTAGTCATGTTAGAGCCCACTCGGTAGCTGGATTGGATTCCTCGAGTGATTCATCCACAAAAAAGACTGCTTTGCCTGACATTTTATTTCCCCTGCCTATTTAGACAGTAGCTTACACTTAGTAAGACTGTGTCCCGTTGTCTGGATGGCTTTTTGATAGCTGGGTGGTGCACACAGAATCCCTGGATTCTCATAATTTCTAAACCACTACTTCAGCAAGGAGGGGAAAAGACAACAAAATGAAGGGTTTTGTCACTGCAGAAGCCCTGGGTGGAATGAACCTGTAATCTTGGGGAATCAAAGGGGAATCTACAGAATGTGCCTCTTTTGGGGGATGGCTAATGCCACAAAATCAGAAATGGAAAGAGCTGCCTGGAAATTGTGTTACGTGGTTCATTGATGGAAATATTTAGAGGAGGGTAAATGTGGATGGAAATTGCTTGGTGAAATGAAATCTTTAGGATTTAAGTGACTCTAGTCCCTTCTTAAAAAGAGAAATAGAGCATGAAAGGACCATCAGATGATGCAAAATGTACTGAGGTGCTTTAATCAGTTACTAGAACTGGGTAGAATAATCCATAGCTGATGTTAATTTGGGGTGTGCTTGGACATGAACGTTTTCCTTAGTTTTTATTTTGGTATTGATGCATTCAAAGAAGCTGCTCTTGCTGTCTTTGACATCCTTGGCCAGATTTAAAAACAGATGGGCCTTGACCTTCCTTGTCTCACTTCTACTTACTCTGATAACATCTCTTAGCAATGACAGTGAACACCCCAGTGGTGTTGATGAAGATCCTCTGATCCCAAGCTGAACCCCTGCAGCCAGAGGGGTGATTTGGGACCTGTACATAAACTCTGTGGTTTGGGCTCACCTTTAATCTTCAGACATGATTATGATGGACAAACTGGAGCTAGAAAATGAAGCCTGTGGTGTTCAGCCAAACCTTCCCTGGGGTCAAGGAGAGTTTAGGAACTTCTTCATTTCTTGCCCTTGGTGGAGATCATAGGGTAAGTCACAGGTCCCTGTTACTGAGCAGCCTCTTGGTTTAACATAACACTTTGTGCAGCCCCAGGGATTATCTCCTCAAGTCTAGACAGATTATACAGGGTTTAGCCTGAGCCATTGACCGCAGATCATAGGGCAGGGGGAAATAAAACACAGGGATGTGAAGAGGGAATGGCAGCTCCTGCCAGGCCTCCAGGCTGGCACTGGGCATGGAGAGCAACGGGATGAAAGGGGAAAAGGGTCAGCTGAGTTCATCCCTCTCAGTGGGAACCGTGGAGCAATTTATCCTTCTGCCTTTAATAGATTGGGATGGTTCAAACACATAGAAGGCTTGGACTCATTAACACAAAGCTGAAGAGAAGGCAACAACACTGGAAAAAGGGGAGGAGTGGAAAGTCTGTTCTCTTTATAATGCTATTTCCTCTATTAAACAGACCTCTCTGACTGTGAAACATTTAAAACATACAAAAAAACAAGCCCCACCTTGTGTTGGCTGCTCTTTCCACTGATGGGGCTTGTCCTGGTGCCACCTCATGGCAAAAATCAGATTTGAATTTCCACTGGGATCTGGGAGAATTGGCTGCCCAGTTCCCAGCACTGGAGCTGTTTTGTAAAGAAACTGGATTGCAAAGCCAAAACAGGTGCTTATCCACAGGAGGGGAGGGAATTTTGCTTCTGTGATCTGTAATTTCTCTTTCTGGGGGGAAAATTTAACTCTAGAAAGAGTTTTACAACGTGTTTTTTCCTGTTTGGGAGGTACCTGTTGAATCTATTTATCATATCACCAGCCAGCCTGGATTCTAATTAAAGGATAAAGTATCTCCTCTATGTGGTTATCACCTGATAGCTTAAAATATTCCACTGGAAGTGTTGATGTGTTACCCACCACCATCTGCAAATGCAGATTTGTGGTGGCCTCTGTTCAGAGCAGTGTTTTCAGAAAGGTTTTTGGGCACTGGGGAAGTTGCTGCCACTCTGCAGTGGGAATGGATGTGAACAGTCCTGGATAGTGCAGTAAATTTAAACACTTTGCTCAAATTAAAGACCACACAGAGCTCTGAGTTTGGGACAGTGTTCAGCTCTGGGATACCAGATGTGAAACTTCCTCTGTGGAGAGATGAATAGCTTTACTTTTCAAGCCTCTCGATCCAAAATGTCTCAGTGGCATTAAATTCTCAATTTTATTTTATTTTTTTTTTAAGCTGAATTTGGGAGCAATCATTTCCAGGGCAGCAGGTGTGAGATCCTAAGTCAGGATTGTGATGTAGGATCTCACTTCAGCAGGGGACAATTGATAAAAATTGAGTTAAGGGGAGGGCTGCAATTGTGTTCATATGTTTGCAGAGAGTAAAGGCAAACACTAAGATTGTGGGGGGGAAAATTGTCTGTTTTATATGTGTGCTCTTTATAAATATTATTTGTAATCATCCCTGAGAGCATTATATGTACATACATATATATAATTTATACATATATATATATATATTATTTCTACAACAGCTCAGGTAATTGTAATATCTCACTTTCAGTCTGTTCCCATCACTTGGCCATTGGGTGTTATCAATAACAGGCCTTTTTGATTCTCCCAATACTTTCAAACTACAGAACAATGGCCTTTGGGGGTTTTTTGGCTGAATGCTGGTGATGATTTCATAGGACATAAATTACTTTTAAAAAAAATTTACCTATATTTCTTAAGCTCTTTTTTTTTTTTTTTTTTGGAAAGCTCACAAACGTGTCCTCCATCCCATAAACAACGGGCAGCTGGGCTCAAGATGCATTTAGCCATGAAAATGCTTGTATAAACTGCTGTTCCTTAAAGATGTTTGGCCACCTGCCACAGCTGCAGTGTGTTCCTTTGGCTGGTCTGATGTTACCTCGAGTGGGATGGAGGGATTTGGAGTTGGAGTGAACCACCCCAGCCCTCGTAAACCTCCTTGGAGCTCACACCACCAGATGATCTGGCCCCCTCCAACCCAGAACTTGGCTCTTTAAACTTGGCACGTGGATGCTGGAATTTTCCAGTTTGCCATTACAGGCTTATTTCTTTATTTCTCTGTTATTGTCGAGGAGGGGCAAACAGGTCTGTGCAAGCTTTGAAATCACCTGGAAAGCAACTGGAAACTCAGACTTGCTGCTCAACAAAAGCTCCCTGGGCCAGGTTCTCACTTGGTTGAGTTGCTTTGCATCTGATGTGGGTCCAGGTTTGGATATTCTGGCTCGATTCTGGAGTTGAGAGCCCTTGGAAAATGGGTGGTGTGCGAGTGCACTGCTCTGAGCTGCTTTTATTTCCTTGTCTGCAGTGCTTTTGGTGCTTTAGGTATTCCCCTCTCTGCAGCTATTCCCCTTCCTATAGCTGTATGCCTCTGGAAGGGCAAGGAATGTCAACACTTGCAGTGTTCAGGTGTCAGTGGGATTTTCACTTGCTGCTGGAGAAGACAAAGTGGGGTCTCATTCCAAAACAATGGGCTGTTTGTATGGCCAGAAATGCCAGCCTGGGGTGAGCAGACCCAGGATCCTGGCATTTGTGTACCTGGGGCTAAAATGGTTCCCCACATCTGGCAGTGCCTCTCAAGGGTGATTAGACATCCAGAGAAATACTGTGGATCCAGTGATTCCTTTGGTATCATAATAAGAAGAGGTTACTGGGAATCATAAAATCGTGGAATGGTTTGGGTTGGAAGGAACCATAAAGGTCATGTAGTTCTGACCTGCTGCTGTGGGCAGGGGGCAAAGGGAGGGTATTTGCAACCCATAGGGTCTGGTGGTTTCAGTTGTCCTGGTTCCATGTCCATATGCCTGGGATACTTCATGGTCTGTACATGGAAGGGAGAGAAAGGATCTGTCACGGTGTGTTTGGGAGCCCAGGAACAGCTTCTCTGCTCCACACCATAGGCACTGGGGGCCTGTGGGAAGGACCAGCTGTGAGCAGAGGGATATTTTAAAGCAGGAGGGAGGTGCAGCATTGATGGATGTTGTCACTGCTGGGCTGCACCCAGTAGGTGCTCAGCAGAGGTGGTTGCAGGGGTGCACGGGTGTGGGACCGGGAGAGTTTGCCCCCAGGCTCCTCCTGCACATGGAACATCAGGTAATTTGTCTCACCAGCCTCCAGTCATCTGGTTACTCATGAAAGGCAAGACCTGGAAGGGGTTTTCATCTGAGAGATGTGCCCAGGAGTGCCACTGGCACCGTACCCAGGCTACACGTGGCTGCAGGCAGCACATGCTGTGTTCCTCCTCCCAGCTCGGGGGCTTGCAGCCAATCTGCCTTTCACCTCTGCCTGCTGAAAGGCTCTTTCAGCAGAGAATCTCTTCCTGTGTGTGGCTCATGCTCCAGCCTTTCCAGTTTCACAGGGAGGCTGGGAGGAGGGGACAGGTATCTCAACAGGTTTGGAGGTAAAGGGAGGGATTTCCTGCAGCTCTTCTCCATTGAACCATTAGGAAACTTCATTACCAGGCTACAAGCTCAGTGGACTGGGAGGACCCCTTTCCCTTGGCTTGATCTGAGGGATTTGGCCTCCTCTTCTTGTAGGTTTTGATGTGTTTGATAACAATTATCCATCCAAGTAACTCTCAATCCATCAGGGCAAAGGTTTATGCCGGGTGAATGGCTGAAGCTCAATATAAACCCTTGTGGTGCCGAGTTCTTCCACCAGACAGCCCAAATCAGGGACAGGATCAGTGATCCCTAACTCCTTATTGCCCTCCTTGTGTGTCCCAGGATGCCTGGTGACTGCTCAGGCTCCTGCTGTGCTGAGTGACCAAACCCACAGACAAGGAAACTGGAGTCCAGGGTAGGCAGAGTTTGGGAATTTGAGTCATGGCAACATTTTTTTTCCCCTGTGGATGATGAAGGCCTTAAGGATGATGCTGGGCAAGCAGTGGGGAGGGCTGGGATGCTTTGGTGTGGCTCAGGGTGTGAATCTAGAGGTGAAATCACTGCTCCATGAAAAATCAGTACAGCTCAACAACCCAAGGAGCTGGGACTGCCACCTGGATATGTGCCAGGAATGATGGTCAGGACTTCAGTGGCACTGACAAAGCAAATGTTGATGCCAGCAAGTGTCTTTCAAGCATTTAGTTAAGGGAGGGGGCTGGATTTTGTTCTTCTTCCTTCTCTGGTCTCCTGATAACCTGATTTTGAGGGGTCTTCAGTGGGGGCCACCAGTGTGATATCCATCCTCCTCTCCTGGCACCTGAGGGAAGGGGCTGGTGTAGGGGAGTCGTATCAGCTTTTGCTTTATTCTGTAGAATAATGGACAGGCTTGAGTTGGAAGGGACCTTAAAGACCACCTGGCTCCAACCCTCAGTGCCATTCTAATATTGCTGCCATACAATGCCAGGACAAGAGCAACCATTTGAAGTTGGGGTTCACCAGTGTGATGTACCAGTGTTGTCACAGGGGAATTGGGGCTGAGTGACACAGGGACTGGAGCAGGGCAGTGCTGGGGCTGGACTCAGGACCAGCCAGGTGTGCAGAGGGGGCTCAGCTTTCCATTCTTTCCCAGCCCTCTGTCTTGCCTGCCAGGGATGGGTTTTGCCACCCAGCACCCAAGGGATGCACCTTCCCTTTCCACTCCTTCCTGCTTGCACTTTTGCATGCACTTTTTTCCTGAATCCTTGCCTTTTCCATGCTTCCACGAGCCTCTAGGCCTCATCTCAGAACTGTTGAATTCTGAGTAGGAAGGGACCCACAAGGATCATTGAATCCAGCTCCTGGCCCTGCACAGGACACTCCAACAATCCCCCCTGTCCCTGAGAGCGTTGTCCAAAGGCTCCTTGAGGAGGAGGTTTGGGGTTGTGACCACTGCCCTGGGGAGCTGTTCCAGTGCCCGACCACCCTCTGGATGGAGAAACTTTTCCTGATATCCAACCTAAACCTCCCCTGACACAGCTCCAGCCATTCCCCCGGGGTCTTATCGCTGGTCACAGTGAGGAGATCGCTGCCACCCCTCTTGCTTCCCTGTCTCCTCTTCCCTGGGGATCGGGAAGAGCTGGGAGGGGAGTGTAGGGTGGGAAGAGAAGGAAAACTCCATTTGGTGCTACCCCAGCGGGGGGAAAAGGGAGGCAAACGCTTTTTGGGGGGCCGGGACATCCCGTGGCCGGCTCGTTCGAAGTTGCCGCGGGGCCGGGGCGGGCGGGGGGCGGGCGGGGGGGCCGGGCCGGCCCCGGGAGGGGTATGAGGGGGCTGCTCCGCCCGGGCCCTGATTTGCTGCGCGGCTCCGAGATTGACAATTGGGTTTAAAAGAAGGGAGAGAGAGGAGGAAAGGGAGAGGAAAAAAAAAAAAAAAAAAAAGAGGGGTGGGGGGAAGAGAGAGAGAGAGAGAAGGAAAAGTTTTTCCGCTGCAGGAGCAGGCAGGGCCGGAGCGAGCGCGGCGGAGCCCCCGCAGCCCTCCGCCCGCCCCATGGCTTTATAAAGCGGCTGCTCCCCGGGGGGGGCTGGCGGGGGGGGTCTGAGCGCCTCTCCTTCGCTTGTGTATATATATATTTTTATTTTTTTTTGCCCTTTCCCCCGCCCCGGGTTGTCCCGAGCTGGTGCCCCGTTTTTTGTGGACCATGGATACGCACACGCGGTGGAAAAGGCGCAGTTGGATACGGAGCTGCTCGGTGCCCGCTGCCCTGGTGCTGCTGGCTGCCCTGTCCCTCGGCCGGGCAGGTAAGGGGGGTCCCCGAACCCCCCAACCCCGGGCGGAGGGTCCTGCGGGGTCGTGGAAGGGGGGCTGGGGGTGTCCTGCGGGGTCGCGGAGTGGGCGAGGGGGCTTTTGTGCCTTGTCTTTCCTTCCCCAATGCGTTCCGGCAAAAAAGAAAGAAGAAAAAGAAACCCCGACAAAACCCACCCAACCTCCTTTAGCTGCCCTAGTCTCTGAATGCCATTTGTCAGGGGGCCCGTAAAAGGGGGAAAAAACTTAAAACAATACTTTATTCGCCTTTCTTGGAGCAGAGCTGCCTGTTGCCGGGCTGCTTTTTCTGGAGGAAAAGTCAGGACGAGTTTCTGGAGGCTCTGGTTCTTTACATATCTGCGTGGATATATATGTGAATGTATATTTAGTCGACTGGAAAGCTCTGGGCTTGCGTAGTTCCTCCTCCTTGAGGAGAAGAAAGTTTTTGTCCCGCTGGAATCTGCTCTCCCTCCGCACATCAAAGCGCCAGAGCTCGGGACACAAAAGCTTTGGAGTCGCTCGGGACGCCAGAGCTCCGCTGCCCCCTCACCAGCCCCAATCCACAGGGTTTTTCCCTAAAATTGGGACTGTTGAATGTGGCGGGAGGAAGCTCTGAAGTTCCAGATGTGCAACAGCACAGAAAACCCCTGGAATGTCATTTCTTTTCCTCATCGTGCAGAAGGGGGACTTTAAACACTCCTATTTCCCTTCGGGGTTGTGGAGCGTTTTTCCAGAGCTCTGCTTCCCAAATGTCTGCCTTCCCCCCGGGTGGGCTGGGAAATGCCGGAGCAGGGCAGCTGGGGGCTTGTGGGGCCGCTGGAAAAGTTTTCCGCGTGTTTGCAGAGCGTTCCCTGAGTTTGTAGTGGACACTTGGAGGCATCGGCGCTCTGAGCTCTGTTTATGTTGGATTCCAAGGGAATGACTGAGGAGCGGTTTGTTGGCAAAGCTGATTTTTTTGAAATCCGAAAAGTTAAACTTGAGAAACTGAGAAATGCCCCGAAATGCTGAGCTGCCTGGGATTCAGCTTTTAATTCAGCTTTTGATTCAGCTTTCCTGCCTGATTTTTGTGTGCTCCGGGTATTTTTCCCCGGGAAGCCCTGGCAGGGGTGTTTGCAGGGTTGTGTGAGTGTTACCAGGGCAAACGCCCGTGGGATTCCGTTCCTAGCCGTGGGATTCTGTGTACAAAGCAGCGTGATTGCGAATTACTGTCATTTCTGGGTTCTTAAAATGACATTAAGGAAGAAAAGGTTGGGCGTAGGAGGAATGCTTTCATTAATGGTTTGCTTGTGAAGGCTGAGCAAGATGGAAAAGCAGTTGCTGGTCAATGAATAAAGTCTCTAGAACATCCCTGCAGGGAAAAGTTCAGGGCGGTGGGAGCTGCCACAGAATCTGTGCTGCAGAAGTATCGGGCTGTTAAAGCAGTTTTCAGACCAGCAGAGCGCTGGAGTGACACCAGCTCCTCTGGAGCTCCCCCTTGTCCCGCCAGCTCGTCGGGCCCCTCGGTTATTGTGTATTTATTTTGTATCGGTTGCAAATGGAATTATTTCCAGTTTCGTCTATTTCAAAGGGTAAAACCCCAAAGTTTTCCTTTCACTGTTGCCTGTGCTGATGCCGTAACGGTTTCAGAGCATCCTTAGGCGTTTCCCTGTCCGTGTGTATCCTCCAGACAGCTCCAGTATAAGCCCCGACTCCTTTCCAAAGTTACCAGGTAACTTTTTCAAACTCCTGGGTGCAGCTGGGGGAGCAGAGGAATGGCTGGAAGCTTTTGTGGGGCCACTGTGCAGAGTAATGACTCTCGTGGTGAAAGGCTTTGAGTTTTCCTAATGAGCCGCTTAATAGGACATCAAATAATTTGGATGAGGGTGGAGTCAGACCGGGACTGCTGATGGCATTGACTAATGCTCTTTATGGCTTTTTTTTTTTTTTTTAGATTTTTTTCAACTTCTCTTGGGTTTTATTTCAGCTCAGCTTGTTTCCATTTCATTAGAGTTGGTTTCTCAGTACAGAGAGGGGAATCTTCCCTGTAATCCATTGTGTGGTCCCAAAGAAAGGGGGAGGACACCTTGTAGAGAGGATTTCCAGAAAAATAGAGAAATAGCCATGTCAAAGGCAACATGATCTGAGCTGCCTCCAAACACAGCCCTTCCAGCTCAGATTTTCCCATATTTTAACAGATGATGTCACGCAAAAATCTAACCCACAGACAAAGTTGGAATCTGTCTCTGCTTTTACAAATCCCTGTAAAATCGAATCAGGTTTCTGGGTGAAAATGTTTGGATGCAGCAGTTTCCTTTAGTGGCAAAGTGTAACAAGAATACATGGTGTGCCCTTTAAAATAAAAATGCTGGAAATTGTGAAGTATCCCGTTACCATCTGTTGCTTCTCTCCTTGGCTCTTCCCCAGTCACCTAAATGAGCTAAAAAAATAATCTTGATCCAGCCAGTTAAAAGTGTTTTTTTTAAATGCTTTGCCAATCAAAAGTGTTGATACTGTTTTACAAGAAGAAATATGACTTTATAAGTCTGGAATTGATGGCAGATCTGATTTCCACTGTAAAAACCTGGATTATGCTGTCAATGTATTGCCAGATTGGAATGGGAATTTGTAACTTAAAAGCAGCCAGCTGTGGGACATGCCCTGGCCAGGGGCTGCAGCAGAGGCATTTTGGCTGAGGTAATGTGTTGTTCTTCCATGGGAGCGGGGTCAGGAGGAAAACCCTTTGCTGACCATTCCCTTCAACGTGGTGTTTGGAGGCTGCTCCTGGAATCTCCTCCTGCAGGGCTGAGGGTGCTGTGATGGATGTGGGAGCTGAATTTGGAAACTGGACAGTAATTTGGGGACTGGAGGAATCATCTCTTGTCTTCAGGGGTAGCTCTAAGGCAAAACCTCCTGAGGAGTTGTTGATTTTTGTGCACAAAGAGGGACAGCAGTGAGGACTCACCTGCTGGCACTGCTGGCTCTGGCCTCTCATGCTGGACCCTCACATATAAAACCTCTTTTTAATGGCAAGTTTAATAAACAAAGCTGTCTTATTGTTACTCCTAATGCTTACATAGTTTGTGATAGGGAACAATATTTACCCTAGGACAAATCAGGAGGGCCTGGAAAGGGGATGTGCATCCTTATTTTAAAGGAGTGCTGTCCCTGCCCATTATGGAGTTGGAGATGGACTTTTCAGGTTCATTCCTTTTTGAAATACAGAGCAAACCCAGCTGGCAGGTTTCTGTCTCGTGGTGACCTGCAGTCAGGTGGTAGCACTGCAGGGGTTGTACTGATATCAGAACTGAGGGGGTGACTCAGTAACGTGGCTCCTGCTCTGATCTCCCCCCTCTGTGTGACACAGGGGTGGAGGTGAGAGCCTGATTTACCCTCCTGGGAGCGCCCAGGAAGCTCATTTGAGTTCCACTTCTCTGTGTTCAGCTGCAGCAGCTGCACTGGATGGGCTGTTCAGCACAGAATGACAGAACCATTAAGGCTGGAAAAGACCTCCAAGTTCAACCTTTGCCCAAACAGCACCTTGTGGAGGAAACCACAGCAGATCACAGCTTGAATTCTGAAGCAGCTTTTTTTCTCTTTTTTTCTTTGCCACTGTCCCAGAGGCTCAGACCCTCAATGACACAGAGATGTCCCCATCACCCTTGGCAGCCTGTGCCTGCTTGCTTTTCTCCTAACACTGAAGATGTGATCTGGTGCTGATGCTGTCTGTCCCTCTGAGTCAACATCTGCCTGTCTGTCCTGCAGCCTGGCTCCAGGGGCAGAGGCTCAGAGTCTGTGTTCTCACACCTGCTTTGAGTTACAGAAATAATCCTTAGGATGAGACAAAGCGTGGCAGCAGATGCTGAGCAGCAGAAAGCACTGCTGTGGAATATGCCACTAATGCAGAGGCATCAGTGGGAAGGGCCATTTATAGATGTGTTTTAGGTAATCTGAGTTTTGTCTGTGCTTCAGAAATAAATCTGTGGGCGTGCTTTCCAGGAAACTTTAGTCTCAGGAATTTTTTTGTTTTTTGGTTTTTTTTTTTTTATTGTAGAGGTAAAGCAAATTTGCCATTAATTTTTTTTACAAGTACTTTCTGTCTTATGTCCAGATGCTTTGACCTGCTCTCTCTGTGCTCTCCCCCTGGATCTGGATGTTCAGGATACCCTTCCCAAAGTGCTGGTGGATGGGTGCCAATCACTGTGTAAACATGGAAGTCCACACTTGGGAAAACTGCAGGGGGCAAAAAGCTGGGAATGCTCTCACAGGAGCAGGTTGAGGGTCAGGGGCTTTTTGGCCCTACAAGGGGGAATGAAGGGAAGGGGGACAGGTCAGGTGGACCCTGAGGGAGGTAGTGATGTAAAAACTGCTCAAGTGAGGTATCACCACGGTGATTCCTGGTTTTACCATTTGTTTGTGTGGTTACCTTGGATATGTCTGGGGAATGGTGGGACCTGGGAAGAGTGGGGAGCTGAGACACCTGAGTTGCTGGATGGCAGCAAATGCTGCAGGTGCAAAGATGGGTCTGGGACCCTCTTCAAACAAATAAAGTCACAGAACAGTTTGGGTTGGAAAGGACTTTAAAGATTCATCTCATTTCACCCCCTGCCATGGGCAGGGACACCTTCCACTAGCCCAGGGTGCTCCAAGCCCTGTCCCACCTGGCCTTGGACACTTCCAGGGATGGGGCAGCCACAGCTTCTCTGGGCAACCTGTGCCAGGGCCTCCCCACCCTCACAGGGAAGAATTTCTTCCCAGTATCCAATTTAACCTACTCCCTTTAAGGTCATTCCCCTTTGTCCCAAGTCCCTCACCAGTTTTCTTGCAGCCCTTTCAGACACTGGAAGTGGCTCCAAGATCTTCCCAGACTCTTCAGGAAGAGCAATTCCATTTGGAGCTCATTCTCTGCTGTCTTGGGAGTTGACTTTGAAGTGTAGCAGCCCCAAAGACAGGGGAAATCCCTGCTGAGTTATAAGCACAAATTTGGCACTTGATAACCTGTGTACACCCTCGCCCACAGATCTCCTTGTCTGGTTTGTTTAGCAGGAGTTTTATCCTCAGGATGCAGCCATTGTTCTATAAAATGGATGATTTTGCAGAGAAAGGCTTAAAATATTATTTGAATTCTGTTGAAAACATGGTTATAACATAGATTTTGGTAAGTGGGAACTGCTGTTTAAAATGAGAGAATTGTCTGGGAAATAAACCAGGAGTGAACCACAAAACACACCTCAAAACACTTCCTCCTTTTTCATGTGGAGGAAGAATTCTTCCAATCTGTTCTGAGCTTTTATTCAGCATAGACTTCTTCTCATCAGATGTTTAGGAAAGCCCTGACTCTGCTGTGGGTCTCTGCTGCTGCTGCTGCTAAGGACATTTTGGGAATGCTGAGGCCTTTGAAGAGTCAGCTGCTGGAATTGGGTCCAATTTATGATCTGCAGAAAAGTCAGTGTCAGCCACGAGCACACACGAGCTGCTGGAGCTCAGCTTGATCATCTCCACTGTCTCTGCAGGTCCTTGACTTTGAGCTTCTTTTTAGCATGGAATGCAACCCCCTCTCTTGGATTTATGGCAGGTCTGTTTGATAGAAGCAGTAGGACCTGGGACTGGCATCCTGTGGAAGATGCTGTCCCCAAAAAGGGGGGGATCACCTGGGGGGCCCCAAGGGAGGGCTGGTGTAATCAAAGGCATCTCCTGAGCTTCCTTAGAAGCTCTGGCTCTGCTGAAGTTTGGAGACTCCTTGATGCTTTAGATTCTCCTGGATCAGGACTGCTCAGTGCCATTTTTTGACTCTCATTCCTTTTATTTGGATTTCTCTCTGGCTCTGACCCCTCTGGAGTGCAGCTCTAGTACAGAGATGTCAGTAATAGCAGTTAAAAGGTGTTGGTGGGGTTTTGTTCCCTGCTAAGGGCATGGTGGCTTTCTGGGGAGTTTTTAAGAGCTTTTTTTGAAGGGAAACCCTTCCAGGTGGTCACTCTTACGTGTGCTGGAGCAGGCAGAGCTTTCCATCTGTCTCAGGTTGTTGGGGTTTGTCCCCTTTGAGCATCAGCAGAGCCCAGTGGTGTCCTGAGTTTGCAGCTTCATGGTTTGGGTGTGGGTGCAAATACTTCTCCAAGGCAGCAGAATCCAGTTTTCAGACCCTTAATATATTTTGTTCTACATCCTGGTGTTACCTTTACCTACTTACACCTTCAGTTGTTTTTCCAGGCAGTGCATTCCCTTTCCTTTACTCTCCTGGCTTGTTTGGGAGAGCTTCCTGCAACAGGCCTTGCTGTATATATTTTAAATATTTTACTCTCCCCAGCTAAATCACAGCTGATGTGATGTGTACTGACTTTGCAAGCTGGAAGTTTTCCTTAAAAATATAAGAAATCCTTTGTGTGACACAAAGAAAAACTCATATGGGAAGAATGAGCAAAAACCAGGAGGTAAAAAAAAAGGTTGAGACGTGAAAGAATGGAAACATTTTGTTGAAATCTCATGTTATATGGAAAAAACTTTGGTTGGCAACATGGTATAATTAGCCACTGGGTTACTGTTGGCAAGTTCCAGGGCTCTTGAAATGCAGCCTAGCACTGAGGGAAGCATCCAAATGATGTCGTGGTTTCTCTGTGGACGTGTCTGGAAAATGCGTAGAACTAAAATAAATAAATGAAGGAGCTACACAAAAGGCATTTTTGAGCTTGGTTGCTCCAAGTCTGGGCTCCTTTTCTCTCCAGAAGCCGAGAGAGGGTTCTCAGCATCACCTGGAAGCTTTCACGAGGATGAGATGTCACTTTTTGAAAGCAGGAAAATGGTATTAATGTATTTACAAGGTTGGAGTTTTTCTTCCAGTTGGTGTAATAAGCCTGAGAGAAAAAGGATAGTTTGGGGGTTGAATGAGTGGAACAACCTACATCAGAGTTCATTCCTAACCTCTGCTGTGGATTTTTTTCCAGCCTTTAGGCAAATCCCTGTGTTTCCCATCCCCTGGGGCATGATCACATCTCCCTGTGTGGAACCTGACATTGAGGTGTTGCTCTAACACAATTTTACTGCTGATATGCCAACAAGACACGTGTTTGCAAGCACTGAAGTGTTTTAAGAGGCTCTTTTCCACCCCTGAGCCTCAGGTTATATTAGTGGCTGTGGTCTTTCTACTTTAAAAATGCTTTTCCTCCCTGGGATGGGGTTTTCCCCTCCAGCAGCACTAGTGTCTCACACTGCAAATCCAGAGGGTTACTTGGATTTTATCTTTAGATTTGGGCAGATTTCTTGCAGGTTATATCATGGGCTACAAGAACCACCAAGGGTTTGCAGCTCTGAGGGAAGTGCTGTGAGGAGTTGATGGAAGAAGCTCCCAGGGAGAGGAGAGGTCACTAAGGGGTCTGTGGAGCCCCTGCTCGGGGGGACTGTCAGGTTTAGTGACCAGATTTAGGGTTTCATTTCATGTCAGCTGGAGCTTCTCTTTTTGAGAGAGAGTACACAGGAAGGAGCCTGCTCAGCTCTGCCTGAGCCCGTGTCTTACACAGCCTTGCTGGCCTCTCCTCCTCTGCCTTTCCTCCCTCCACCCCCTTTTTTGTTTCCAAGACAATACTTAAGTAAGAATTCACTGCAGCTGAATTCCTGGAGATGACACTGCCAGTTTCCCAGGGTCTCTTGTACTCCTGCAGCATTTTACTCTGTGATTTTTCGGTGTGTCTCATTCCCTCCAATATGAATTAAGCAGCGAGTTTGTGTGATTTATTTATTTATTATTTTTTTTTTGCCTTTGAGGGGGTTCATCCTAGATGTGCTGGAATGAGATACCTACTCTGTGTGTGCTCTTGTCTGCTGCAGGGTAGAGATTTGGTCCGAGGGCTGCAGTTCACCAGCTGAATAATGAACACATTGTCTGTGTGCCCTTATTTCCAGCTTGCACCATTAAAAGTGAATAGAAAGGTCAAGGAGATGAGTCACTGTGAATACAAGTGTCATTCTGCTCAGGAGAAATGGAAAAAAAGGAGCTTCCAAGCGAGGTGTTTCGGCTGGTGCCAAACTGCTCTGTTCCACAGGAGTTACAGGGAGTTACAAGAGGAAATCTGGGCTGAGATTTGCTGGAGTGTTCAAGCACCTGAAAAGCCAGCAAGGGGCTGGAGCTGGGCTTTGGCTGTTGTAGATGCAGTGGGCTCTGCTTGGAAAATCAGGGTGATGCTCTGGAAGCCTTGGGCTCCTTGCTGCTGTCTTGGAAAACAGACAGCTGGAGTGTGTTGGATTGGTAGCTCTTGTTCTCAGCTCCATGACATACCCAGTGGTACCCAGAAGAAAAGTCTTCCTCCAAGTCCATGTGGAAACTCCTAATACCAAGCCAGAGCACCTTCCTCCAGACCCAGAGCAAGTGTTAGTAACGGAGTGAAGGTGCTGTCATGGGACAGTGTTGTTGGAGAGGGACTTTGGACAAGGGTATGGGGACAGGACAAGGGGGAATGGCTTCACCCTCACAGAGGGCAGGGTTAGATCGGATATTAGGAAGAAATTCTTCCCTGTGAGGGTGGTGAGGCCCTGGCACAGGTTGCCTGGGGAGGTTGTGGATGTCCCATTGCTAGAAGTGTCCAAGGCCAGGTTGGAGCAACGTGGGACAGTGGAAGGTGTCCCTGCCCATGGCAGGGAGTGGAACTACGTGATCTTTCAGGTCCCTTCTAACCCAAATAAATAATTTACAATTCTCTTGAAACTCTGGTGAGAGAACTGGGTGCACCAGGGTGTCAGCAGGGTCCCACTCAGTCCCTGCACCATCCCAGGGGAAGGAGCAGGGTGGTGACATCCATGGATCTGCAGGGTGCCTGGAGCTGAGCCTGGGCCCAGCCCCTGCCCCGGCTCTGGTAAATGCCCATTTGTAAATTAAGCTTTTTTAATTTCCTGCCCAAAAGCTTGATTCAACAAGCCCCAGGCAGCTGGTTAACCACGCTGGAAATGGAAATAGAAACGTGGCTCGTGGGCTGCACGTGTGGAAGGGGGTGGTGAGCTGGGGGTGGGTGTGTGCCAAGTGGGTGGGATGGGACAGGGACCCGGCCAGAGCTTTTGCCTTTAATTGACAGTGTAATTCCAGTAAAACAGCAGCAGTGGGTGGAACACAGAAGCCAGTTCAGGAGTTGTTAATGCTTTTTTAATGGGGTGGAGTTGCTTTATGTCTTGGGCTCCTTTTACCTGGGGGTTTCCTTTTTCACGTGGCTCAAACACCCTCCTCTGGGCTGACCAAACACCCTCCTCTGGGTTCAGCATTTTGGGTTCAGCATTTTGGCTAATTGCTTTCCACTGCCCTGGAAGGGAAACAGCCCCAGTGCATTTGAGATCAAGGTGTGCTCTGACAGACACCCCTGCACATTGTCCAGCACTGCTTCGGTATTTTGACAGAATTTCAATCCTGAACGAAAGCACATAGGAATATTTAAATTTTTGATTTCTAGCCGCTGGATTTTTCTGCTCTGAAGTCACTCTTCTGGTGTAAAATAGCTATTCTTCTGAAAAATAGCTAAAGCTTTAGAAGCTTGATTTATCCTCCCTCATCAAAATACACCTTCAGCAGGAAACTAAGCCAACTATTTCTCTTGCCCACCTAATCCAAGATCTTTTCCATAAACAACTTGCAAATGAATTTGCCAGTACAGCTTTGATCCAAGGTGGCCAAAAATTCAACACAAATTCCAGCTGGTATCAAATGACTGGGAGCTGGGACTCGTTTGCTGATGTTGCAATAGAACCATGGAATGGTTTGGGTTGGAAAGGACCTGGAAGTGTCATAGTAGTGTGATGCTGGCAGGGCTGGGGTGAGGCAGGAGCTGATGCCTTGTAGCTCACGTGCACTGGGGGGACTGTGCCTGGTTTGGGGATGTTTAATCTCAGTGTTGGTGTTTCCTGGAAAGGTTTCTGCAGGTGGATGGGGTGGGTGACAGTGTGGGACCAGCAGAGCTGTTCTGGGTTGCCAGTGTGGGACTCCATGGGAGAATCCTGCCGTGGGGCAGGAGCACCTCTGGAAATGCCCCTTGGAGGGTTTTCCGTGGGAGACACGAGGCTGTCCATCCCCTGAGTGCAGCATCTGCTCCCTGCCCCTGGGAAAAGCTGTCCTTTTGGAAAGCTGTCCATTCCTTGAAGGATAAGCTCTGTTTTCCCGGAGCCCCGGGCTGTGAATTCTTGCCTCGCTGCTGTTTTGCTGCAGCCCGTTGGGTTTCCTGCTTTGTGTTACAGGGAGGGCAGATCCCTGAGAATCCCCTCATCGTGTCTGCGCTCCAAAAACGACGCGAGGGCGGGAGGAGGAAGCCGCTTTCATCCCGGCAGCTGCCTTTGGCGCTCGCTGGCTGGTTCCTATCGGGAAAACTGCTCGGAATGTTCTCTCGCAGGGGTTTGCAGGGACCGGGAGAGGCACATTATCACGTCTTGAGCACTTCGGGAGAAAGTCCCTCACTCTGCCTCTCTCAAACGTTTAAATGAAAACAGTCTGTCTTTCTGCAACTCTTGGATGCTTTCCCTGCTGACCTCAGGAGCTGGGATGGGAGGAGGAGCAAACAGACCCGAACTGGCTCCGGCTTTCCTTTTTTTTTAACTTCAGTCCTGGTTCCCTGCAGGATGCAAAGCAGAAAAACAATAAGGGCCATATCTGCTCTGGAAACATCAATTTTCCCAGTGCTCTGTAATTAAGGAGCTATATCAGGAAGCAGTGGAGCCTTTCTGCACTGGAGGCTGTTGGCAGCTGCCAGAGCCCGCACCGAGGGTTAAGTCCTCTGCTGTGTCTCACCAGCTCTTTCTTTTCCAACCACAGACATTCCCACAGCAGGGTCTGACTGTGAGATGTTCCCTTCGAGCAGAGAGAAGTGCTGGGTTGGATCAGCCTGTTACTCCTAAAATGGGGGGAGCAAAAGGGAGACACTTCAGAGCTTTGTCTGACAACCGTGCCCAAGGATGCTGGAGGTGACACTTTGTCCTGTAGTCCCTGTGCTGGGAATTCTTCTGCCCCAAGTGGTTGGACTTGATGATCCTTAAGGTCTTTTCCAACCTTAACGATGCTGTGAATCTGTGGAAGTCATCCCTGTGCCTGGGCCAGGGTTTTTGGGCTGACCCTTCAATGCTTACGCTGAGTTTGGTTCTTGGCCCAGGGCCCCATGGCTGGGCAGGGATGGGATTTTTTTTCCTTCTTGGATATGAATCAGGCTCTTGCAGCACTGCCCTGTTGCAGGAGTCTGTCTACGTGGAGCTATGGGCGGATACAGGGCTGGGACTGGGCTCCTGTTGACTTTGGGAATTTAGGCAGTGAAGTAGCACAGCATCATCAGGCCTGAATCACAAAACCACCCTTCATCTCCTTCTACCACTGCTGTTGACTTGCTGCCTTCACTGCCCACAGGCCTGCATAATTTTTTTTGGCAGTTTATGCAGCATTTTACAGTCCTGATTGGGATTCAGCACAGGAAAATGCAATGGGGTTTCTTGTGGCTGTGTGGAATAGGCATGGATTACACCAAGCTGATTCAGATTTTTCCTATGAAATATGAACCAGAACCAAAACTGGAGCTTTTTTTTTTTTTGTGGGATGTGGAAATACCCATAAAGCACTTTGGGTTCCTCATCTGAAGGTTCTTAAAAATCCACACCAGTAAACTTGGAGATGCTCTGAAACAGAGTGGGAACATGAGTTAAAGATGTTGTGCACATTCAGAGCAACCCAGCGTGTTTCCCTCCCTGCAGCTCCTTCTCCAGAGCCTTGGCCAGACAAGCCGGGGCCCTCCTTGCCCTGGGGACACTCATCCCAAATAACCAACAGCCCTGCTGCTAAAAGGAGCACAATTCCTGCAGCCTGGAAATAGCTGTGTCTCTGCTGCTGGAGCAGAGCTGCCCAATTTGTGGCCTGGGACTAAGCTTTTTATGCACGAAGCTGAAACATCTGCTTTCGGGGGAGGGAAATGTGCTGCAACTTTGGTTTAGCTCAGGAACCCCGATGGGATTTGGGACCCCGTGTACCTGCCCCTGTTGGGACTTGTGGGGTCAGGTTGGTTTATTTTTCTGAGGGTGGCAAAATGCCCAAACTCACAGGAAATTTTAGTCCAGTGAGAAGGCTAAAAATAGATGTGGGAGATGAGAGGGAGCTTCTATGAAAGTGAAACGGGTGGTTGAGCATCAAAAGGTGCAGGAGTAGCCCCAGGAAATGTATTTGGGGGAACAGTTCTGCTTCAACACTTTGCATCCCGTTTTAGGGAGCCAGGAATTGGGCAGGTGGGTTGTGCCTGTGCAATGTCAGTCAACACAGGATTAAATAAGGCATGTGGAAAATTCTAAGTAAAGCCTAGTGAGAAATAACAATTGGGGAACACAGGAGGAGAAATAACTTGCTCTAGACAAGCCACAGTCCTCATCTGTGCCTCTGGAAGCCGTGGATCCATCCGAGTGTGCTGGATCAGCAGTTGGAAGGCAGTGGCAGAGGTGAGGCTGGTCTGAGAGCATCCTGCAGTGCAGGGAGCAGTTCCTGTGCTCAGGGGTGTCCTGCCATGTAAAACCTCACAGAGCAAGAGGAGGGAGAGAGGGATGCAGAGCAGGAGCTGCTTTGAATGGACACAGTGGTGAATTCGACCCATAATATCCTGGGGTTTATATTGAACTATTCTGTTATCTGTGCACGGTAGTGATGGACTTGCAGCTGGATCCTCTCTGCACATACCCTGATGGGTTTGACAGGAATGGGCAGAAAGAGCCAGGATGGTGCTGGAAAAGGGCAGAGTTCTTTCTAAACTCAGGGGTTTGAGTCTTGCTGATGTATATTTTCTAGGATGTCTGTCCTAATGTCAAAGGGAATGTCTCCTAGCTCTGGGATAGATATCTCAGCATACCGATGAAGAGGAACATACTGTGAGCGACTTCTTTGCACTTGAAGGACAAAATTGGTTTTCCTGTAGCTCTGAAAAGTCTGTCTTCCCGTTGAGCTAGAAATGAGGGAACATAAAATGTACACAGATTACTTTTAAGCTCTTGGTATCCTCTAGCATGAAGTTCTTCATATATTGCTTATTTTAGTGATGGAGAGGGTATCAAGCATGCTCCATGTATAAATCAGCCTTCCTAAAATACACTGATAACTCAGCATTTACCTTGTCTCCAGCTTCCCAAATATTTCCTTACTTCATTTAGCTCCTTTCACTCCTCGATGTGCCTTTTGCTCATCTTTGCTGAGTGGTGCTGGGCTGTGCTTGTCTGCAGGGATTGATGCCTGGATGTGTCATTTACCTTCCCTCTACCACATGTAAAAAAATACCAAACATCACTTACACACGTTCACGAGTGGCTGCACAAATGATTGGAAGTGTCAGCGTGCGCTTTTCCAGATGGTGGAAGCGTGTTCCTTGCCTTCAGTTCTTTCAAATGTCAAACCCAGTGAAGTTAATTACTGCCAGACTCCAAGTGACGGAGTGATTCCTGTCTCGGTTTCACCAGTGAAGCTGCACAATCCAGAGCAGGAGCCTCCAGGAGTTGAAATGCAACCACTAAACTGTGACCCCGAGCGGAGGAAAGATCCGGATTTGCAGCAGGATGATCAGTTTTGGTTTTTTTATTGGTTTTATAGGGGGGAAAATGGGTTTGGGCTGGGTAGGGAGGAATGTCACGGTGGGTGAAAGATGAATTTTGTCTTGGATTTCTTCTCTGCTCTGCCTGGCAGGAATGCAGCAGCTTCCCTGGGAAGTGCCTTGCTGTTGTCCTGCTTATTCCTGCAGCTTTGGTGTCCTCGTGGCACTCCAGTGAGCTCTGCATCGACCCTTAATCTCTTGCCCTTCTTTATCTGTAAGAAAATGATGTGGTGTTTTCTTTTTTTTCAAATTTATACAAATGTCTTGTTAAATTCTCGGGCTCTTTGGTGATAGAAATCATCCAAAAAAAGTTTGGACCAGATGATCCCTGAAGGGTCCCTTCCAACCTAGTGTTCTATAATTCTGTGCTAATAATTGTAGAAATCGGGCAGTTGAAGGGAAGTTGCTCTGGTCAGATCCTGGCAAAGCTCCAGGGGATAAACACTGGATTTGGGTGCCCAAGTTGTGGCAGGGAAGGACTGAATTTCAGCTTAAACAGCTCTGAATGAAAGCTCTGAGTTCTCTGCAGGCTTGGAATTCGGGGTGGAGGAGTCTCAAGACAGTCCTGTTGCAATGGAAGCAGGAACAGAAAAATTCTTGCTTGCTGCTGTTCCACTCCCTGGCTCTGTTTGCATCGTGGCTGTCCTGCTTCTGGGAACTCTGCAGAGCTCCAGGGAGTTGCTTGGAATTTTGTGCAGCCCCTGGGTCAGAGACAGAGCTGAGAGGCTTCCCAGGGACAATAACTCTGCCTGTATTTTAATGTGCTTATTTTTCACCCTGCATTTTGCTTCATACAAAACAAGCATGTTCTTGTAAGGGCTTTTCTAGATAATTCTTTGTATTAATCCTTTGCATTTCTGATATCTTTATTCCTCTTCTCCAAGGACACCTTGCAGCAACTATTTAAGCAGAGTTTGCCATTTACTTCAGGGAAATAGTTATCAGAGAATCTCTAACTGTGCCTAATTCAGGATTCCCCATTTTTAACCCCACATTCCCAATGCCCCTCAGAAGGTTCTCTGGGCTGATACTTTCTCTTCCTCAGTGGCCATTTTTTTCCAGTGTCTCTCCCAAGACTTATCTGAGCCTTCCATAGCCAGAAAAATAAACAGCCCCATCTCCTTTTGCCCTCTATTGTTCCTCTCTTTTGTGCTAAGTACAGTAATGCCTCTGAGCTACCCCAGGGCTCCCTGGTTCCCATGCTTCCCCATCCCTCTCACAAAGGACCTCTTTTCTCCCTCCCTTCTGGGTGTTTGGGGCTCTGCAAATACGTGCCAGCGACCCTTTGCTCTGTATGAAAATAGCCCCTGCCTTTTTGGAGCTGTCACTTATTCTTGCTCCTTTAATTAGACTTGATCCTGCTTGTATTTTTTTTTTCCCTTTGACCCTTCTTTTTTTACTGCAGGGAGTAAGTTTTTTTTGGGGGGAAGTTTTTTCAGCTCCCTTTCTACCTGTGCTGGCTCACACAAGTCTTCCCTCTTTGGATTAAGTTGGAAGGAACTTTAATTGCAGGACTCCAAACTTTCCCAGATATTTCCTACTTGTGTGCTGTGAGGCCCCCCTGGGATGGGATTGCACACTTGTAGTTCAGATTATCTTTCCATCTGCTTTTGCCTAAAGCTGGCAGCTATTTGAGTGACTCCCTCAAATTCTTGCCTCTGTGGATATTTTAATACTTCCATCATTGTTGAATGTGAAATATTCGTACTCATTGGCATCTTCATTCATCCTGGCTGGCTGCTTTTCAAGGATCACAGCCAAACAAAGGACCTGACAGCTCCTCATGCACTGACTGTCACGTGCTGAGACTTCTCCCTGTGTGAAGGATCTTTCCCTGCAATGAAGTGCCCCTTCTGCTGGGATTTCAAGGCAGTGATGCTGATTTACACCACGTGAGGATCTGCTCTGTGGTACCTGGCTGTGCCCAGCTGAGCTCTTTTCCCATCTCATCAATATCTCATCACTCAAAAATCCCTCTCCTGCTGCTGATCAAAGCCCAGGCATGGATTTAGTCGGGAAAGCGTTTCCAGCTCTGTTTTCAGTGACCACCCTGGAGTGCAGGCTGGAGCAGCATCCTCAGCCACCTGACTAATTTAGGATCCACAGCCATACAACGCTCATCCTGTCATCCAACTCCTTTGGAACATCTCTGCAGATCCAGCTTCACCCCCTGCCAAAATTAATGCCTCCTCCTCCCTCTGCCTTCCCCTCCTCAGCTGCCTCTGCTGCTGCCTTGGGTTGGCACCTGTGATGGCTCCTGCCACACACAGTGGGTGTGATGTGCACTGGCTGCTCTTCCAAATTAATCAGGAGTCAGCTGTCACAGGATCATTTTAGGTTGAAAAAGACCCCTAAGATCACCGAGGTCAACCCAGCCAAGCCCACCACTAAACCATGTCCCCAAGTGCCATGTCCTTCCGGAGCACCCCTGGCCATCCCTTTGCCTTGGGGAGGGTTTTTTTCATCCTGGATTTGCCTGGATGATGCTTTGTTTGTTTGAGTGGAAGGTTGTGCTTGGCAGAGAACAGTGTTTGTGTCCTGTTTAACCACGGTGGTTTCTGAAGTAAAAAACCACTTGGAAATGCTGCAGGGCTTCTCCAGGAGCAAACCTGAAGGGTTTTCCACAGGCTGTGCAGGGATGGAAGTGGCCAACAGCTGCTTTGTGTGGACAGTGTGGGAGCAGATTCCTGCCCAGGAACAGCTTGGGGTCATGTTAAAAACTGATAAAGGGCAATAGGGTGAGTTAGTGCTCATCCTCAGGGATGACTGGCACGACTTTATGGGGCTCTGCTGAAGGGTCTGGAAGCTGAGGCAGGTTCTGTGTGCTCAGAGGGAAGGTTATGATGCCTTTGGGACTGAACAGCAGTGGCTGAAAAACTTCCAGTTTAAGGCTTATAAAGCACATGCTAAATTAACACTTAATGTCTAACACAGGTGATTAAGGGGAAGTCTATTGGCTGGGCAGGTCAGTGTGGCCTGATGTTCAAAGCTGTAGATGAACACTCTCCTCCTCTCTCTCTGACTCCTGTACCCCTGCTCAGGGTATTATAACCTTCTGATAACCAAAGAAAGAAAAATTAACAGGAAATGCTGTGAGCCTTTAAAACAAATAAAGGGATAATGTCAAGGGAAATGTCTTGTGCCACAGACAGAACAGTTAAGAAGTGGTTAATATGTCAGGGTGTTGATTTCTTTGCTGCTTTTTACTCATCTGCTTTTTACCTGCTGCATTTTTGCACCCTTTGGAGGGGTGGGAACAGTGTGGGCTCTGCTTGTGCTGGAGCTGAGACACGTGTAGGATACACATCAATACCAATCTCTGCTCAGTCCAGCGATGTGGGGTTGATCCTTTGAAGGCAAGAGGCTCTTGGGGGGCTGCAGAGCTCAGTGCAGGAGCAAAGTGTCTCATCCTTGGAGTCTGAGCCCCTGCTTTGCTCATGAGTTGCTGTGTTACATCTTGTTTGAGTGTCTGTGCTGTGATTTCATTGCTCAACGTCACATAAATGAAGGCTCGTTGTGCTGTGTCCTTACATAAAGGTATTTTTTTATCACCCATCTCCTATGTGCAGATACTGCAGCCTTATCACCTTACTAAGGAAATTGCCACTGAACTTACTGGGGGTTGTTTGAAAGCAAAATGAATTATTCCTCGATGGGAATAAGACCTGGAAGAGTTATGTGGGGAGCAGATGGCTGTGTTGGGATCTGCACAAAACCTCCCCCTTGCTAAGCAGTTTTCTTTACAAAGCTGGAGTTTAGTTGTTTCCCTTTAGAGAATTGTCTGATGGAAAACCAGTTCTTTAGCAAAAGTCAAAACAAAATCAAAAATACCCGTTTTTTAGTGGCCAGTATATGAAGGTGTTTCTCCTGTGCACTTCACTGGCTTTGAATGAATTATCTGTATAACTATCTGTGATTTGTGCCCTGGAAACTCAGGATGGTTTGAGAACTTTTTGTCCCTCAAACAAAATTCTGAACTCGTTTTTTGAATTTAGCACCATTTTCGGTGCCAAGAACCTCATCCTTCTGCCAAGCTCCTTTTTCAAGTTACCTCCTTTCATCCAAGTCACCTTCTTGCAGTTAAGGAGCCAGAAGTAGAATTTGCTGAAAGCACTTGGAGTATATATGTATTAGGGTATAAAAAGTATCATTATAACCCTATATATGCTAAAAACTGCTGTATATATAGTCTGCAGATATTACAGGCCTGACTGATCAAAGTCCTGATCGAGCTCTTTACACCTCTAAGTATGGTTATAAGAGGTCATGCCATGAACCAGTTCCAGGCAAGGGAAAATAAGATTGAGGCTGGAATCAATGTTTCCCAAATGCAAAGCTTTTTTTAGCTTACAGCCAAGAAAAGGTGTCCTGCAGATAGAAATGCTGTAATATAAATTCCTTTTCTCACCTGCAGAAAGAAATGGGACACTGGTCAACACCTGAGCTGAATATTGCAGGAGAAAACCTTCAGTTAATTCCATGCATTAGCTGGAAAGGAATGAACAGCAGAAAATATATTTTAATATTTTTTTTTATTGGACCTTCGGGACTGGTTTGTGAGAAGGTTATTTATTATCTGCCTCTTTACTAGGAGGAAGCACTAACTGCTTCCTTGCTTGGGTTAAATGGGTTTGCAGTGATCAGGTTCTTCCTGGGAATGCAAATAGGGAGTCACCTTCCATCAGCATCCCAGGAACAACTTGCACAGGGACTTGCTGGACCAAGGAACCAGCAATGAGGTGCCAGGTCTTGGCACTGCCTCCTGATTGGGAAGGTAACAGCTTCCAACACAGCATTTGCTCTTGTCTTCCTCTCTCCAGGTCTGTCCTGGGGTGGGAAGATCAACAGGATGGGTGAGGAATTTGTCTTACTGACCTAGTTCAGTTCTATGACCCTGACATGCTCTGATGGACTGTGTTGCATCCAGTAACTTGAATCCCACTCAAAAGGGATAAGGAGCACAATAAAACTGTGAGAAAAGATATTTAGCAAGTGATTATGTATTTCAGTCATCCACTGCTGGATACCAGCTCGTGGGGGAGTGGGATGGACAATCCTTGGAGCCACATCTGCAAAATGAGGAGCAAACATGGTCACTGGTCCCTCCCAACCCACTGAGCAAGGCAGGGATGGGAATGTTGTGTTGTATCTCTCTTTCTTGGCAGATTTGGCAAACTTGGAAGGGATTTAGGAACCAGCAGCTGAAGCAGTGATGGGGCTTGGTGGCTGGACTTGCAGAGACTCAGTGAAACAAGTCAGCAGGAGAAGGTCTCCTCTGGAGGGTCAGGAGCACGAAGGGATTTAGGTGTTGAACTATTTGCTCAGATTGGTGAATTTGAGAGCCAAGTGTCTGAGCCAGTCACAGGGAAAGGGACCCTGCAGGGAGGTCCTGCAGGACCTGTCTGGGGGAGGGACATTTACAGCTGCTGAACCAAGCACAGTGGGAAAAACGCCCAGAAGGAAAAGTGTCCTGGCAGGAGATGGGCTGCAGAGCAGCAGATCCCTGGCTCCTGCAGCTTGTCCTCTGCTGTCACTGCCTCTGCTGAGCTCCCTGTTGAAGTGTGATCCCCGGGGAGAAGCTGGAGGTGGTGTCACCAGTTTGGTCCCTTTCCAGCAGGGGAAAGAGGCAATTTTAATAATTGGATTGATGAGAGGAGCCTGCATGTGAGGGAGCCTCAGGGATCTCCATCACTGTGACTGGAGGCTGCACAGGGATGGCTCTGAACAAACCTCTGGGTTGTTTCTTGCTGCAAGCCCAGGAGTGGGTTAACTGATCTTCCACTTCACCAGTGGGCTTGAAACCTCACCTTAAATCTGGGTTGTGCACGTTTTTATTCTTGGTAAAGAACCACCCCAAGGACCTTGTCCTGCATTTATCTTGCTCTTTCTGTGCTCAGTTGATTACTTTTAGCCACATTGTGTTTAGATGCTACAGCAGGACTTGAGAATTGAGATCCAAGTCGGGTTGTCTGCATGGATTCAGGGAAAGGCTCATCCCAAGGGCTGATCTGTAAAGCAGAGAGGAACAAAAATTACTATCTCAGGGTCATAGCACAAGAACCAGGCACGAGTGGGCATTTCTGCCAGGAGACTTCCTGCCCTTTCCCCATCAATTTTCCATTTCCCAGCGCGTGGTCAGCCAGAGGCAGGAGCCAGCCCTCCTCCATCACCTCCTCCGAGTCTGACAGTCCCCTCCCGATTTTCCCAGGGGAGCAGGAGGGCTGGGACAGCCCCGGTGCTGCCCATCACTCAAGTACCACTTCTCCCTCCCAGCAAGCACTGACAAGGAGAACTCAGTGATTTTTATAACTGTCATTGGCCTCTAATTAGATGCTTGATGCCAAAGTAATGATAATAAAAGGCTCTTTATTTAAAACAAACCCATGTGAATAATTATGTAAATATTTGTCTGGGCCAGTGTTGGTTTGAGTCCTGGGAAAGCTTTTTGGATGACTGTCTTGGATATTTCTTGTTAGCTTTTATAGTAGCATATTTCAATTTAGATGCTATCTTTGGGTTTGAATTCTCCTTCGTGTATAATGGAAGACCTGAAATGACATCTGGGCTCTGAAGTGCAGCAGATATTTCCAAGAACAGTCAATGCACAAGTCACCTTGTAACCAGTTTGATAGGAAATATCTGAAAGGGGGGAAAAATGATTATGCAGCTGTGACCCAGATGATCTAAAATCAGTCCTTGTCCCTGTGTGACTCGTGAAACACCATCGCGACAGCTCTGGCTTTCAACGAGATGAAGCCAGGATTTTATAGGAATATTGGTACATGATGAGCAAAAATCCATCAGCTCCAGGAACTGTAGTGAGAGATGGATTCTGGCAGTGGCTTTGCTGCCTCCGAGGGGGTTTGTATCCCATCACAGGTAGGATGGTGCAGGGAGGAGGGGCTGGCGATGGGTAATTAGCTCTGATTTGGCTCCCGATAGCTGTCTGTAATGGAGATGCTGCTCTGAGGGGGTTAATGGGTTGGCTTTCTCCCCTAATGACCGAGGATCAGAGATCACAAAGGTCTGTCAAGGCCGAACAGGAGTTTCTTGACGTTCCCCTAATGCCTCTTGATGTGCTCAGTTAATGGCAACAAACCCCTTCCACCGTTTGGTGCTGCCTGAACCGAGGGATGAGTGGGGAAGGAATCCTGTGCTTTTAAAGCAAAACCATTAAACCACCAAAATGTGCCGTTTCTTAATTTGGGCAGAAGGGAAATACACCCTGTACTCATGTTTTATTTATAATGGGACTGGAAATCGGAAAGGAATGGGAGCTGGAGTGTTGTGTTTGGATGAGCCTCTTCTGCATGTTTGAACATCACCAGACTATATATTATTGTAGCTGGTCCATAAAAAAACCTCAATTGGCCTAAAGTAAAATAACACTCGCTCCCTGGTGACGTTAACAAAGAAATTCATTTAAACACCTAATCGGGAACAAGATCTGCTGAATAAGTGTGGATTAGAAGTGAGAAAAATCAGTAGGAACTGGTAATTCAAAGGGTGAATCTCTCCCTGCTCGCAGATGTCCCTTGAGGGCGTCACAGCTCCTTGTGGGGTTGTGGTGCTTGCTGAGAACGGACAGAACTCATGGCAGGGGTGTTAATTCAGGGTCTTCGTCCCGCTCTTCTTCCCTTGAAAGCAGCACCTGTGTCATGAAACTCAAGTTAATGCTCCTGAGAAAACTTGGGAAACACGTTTCAGAAATGCTTTTCCTGAAGTCAAGCAGATATTAATTTGAAATTTGCCTTCTGGCTGTGTTTTTGAGGAAAATCAGAGACGAAATAAATGTTAAGAGTTGGTGGCTTTAAATATCTGAGAGAAAGAATCGGTTTTATACTTCTTTCCCCTCTGTCAAAATATTGAAGTACACAGTGGTGCTGGAAAGAATTGTGTAGGGCTTTTTAAAAATCACCCAATGAAATATTTAAAAATAAAAATTACTGATGTTTGGTTCCATTAACTTTATAGAGAACTAAAAACCCCACGGTGCATGAAAATGAGCCTTCAGCTTCTGAATTCCTGTGTTCTGGGAGCATCCCAGCTGGGCTACCTGGGTAGTGGGGTAGTGCCCTGCAGGGAAGCCCTGGGTGGATTTGTTCCCTTTGAAGTGGGGATGGGATGTGCCAGCCATGGGAAGCTGCTCCTCAGCCTGACTGGAGCTGATTTACCCTGCTGGAAATGATTGTAATCGTGCAGGTGCTCGGGCTGATGTGTTTAATTAAGCTCATGGTTGGGCAATGCACTTGCAGCACCACAACAGGAATTAAAGGGCTGGCCGTGGCTCTGGGGAGGCTGGACAGAGGGTGCTATTCCAGAATGGATCCTGTTCCCCAAAACTTGTACATTTTGGCCGCTTTTTTTTCCAGATTTATTGGTATAGCTGGTAAAAGATGCTGCTTGTCCTCTGTGTCCTCACACACAGCAGCTCCAGGCAAGGGTTTGGACACTCTGCTCCAAAGGTACCTCTTCAGCATCTCCCACTTTCCCTGAGTGCTGCTGGAAGATGCCAAGAGGGAATACAATCCTTTGCTCTGCAGGGGTGAAGATGGTCCCATTTTCTTTGGCACAAACTTCCATTTAAAAAAGTGGCATCATGAGCTTTTTTAATAACCCTGAAGTGTCAAGAAGAGATGTGGTGTTGGCCATCCTGTGTGGATGTGGGCTGTGTCCTGCTCTGCTTCTACTGCCCATGGCTTGCTGTGCTCCTAAACTGCCCTGACATGCACAAGGGCTGCTGGATGCTTGTTAGCATCCATCCTAACTAGAAGGGCTGGGACTTCCTGGATGGAGGGCATGGCTGAATCAGCCTTGCCTGATACAATTCCCATTCCATGTCTGTGAGTGCTCAATGACATCCTTGGGATGCAGAGGGATGCACATAAAGCAACCCAGAGCATTGTTTTTACAGGAAAATCACAGTTTAGCTGCTGGAATTTGGTTTCCTTCTGGAAGTTTTCTCTTAGGGAGGTTTTGGGTGATGCCATGCGGATGAGGTTGTTGCCCCGATCCATGAATCCCTGTTTTCATCCAGAGGTGATGCCCTTGTTCTTGATTCAGTGCCAGGGAGCTTTGGACACCAAAAGGAGGAAGGAAGGTGCCCTCTGATGTGCTGGAGCAGCAGGTTGGAGCAGATGGCAGCCCTGGCAGAGGAGGATGCTCACACTTGCTCTGACAAGGAGGCTGTTAGGTCAGGTCTCCGTGTGTTGTTTCCCCTTCTCTGGGGGATGTTTATGCCAGTTGGATGTTTCCTTGCAGGAATAAATGTTCTGCACCCCATTAAAACTGGTTGCAAACCTTCTGTTGACTTTAACACGCTGCAAGCTCAGACCCTAATTAATTCTCGTAGAGCTTTGAGTGGTTGATTATTACAAATTACTTTGAAAATGTAACTGCTGTCCAGATGCCAGATGATCTGGAAACACGTGGCGCTCTTTGCAGCAAAGACAAAAGGTTGAACTTTGCTTTTCCACCCTCAAATGCACCTGGCTGAGAGGTGCAGGAGTCCACGTGCTGCTGACTTAGGTGTGAGTCCCATGGCAGTGAGGGAAAACTGGGAAAGGCCTTCCCAAGCTCACAGGGAAGAATTTCTTCCTAATATCCCATCTAAACCTGCCCTCTTTCAGTTTAAAGCCATTCCCCCTGTCCTATCACCACATGCACTTGTCAAAAGTCCCTCTCCTGGAAAATCTCAAGGCTACCCCTGCAGAGCTGCTTTCCAAAAGGGTGTGCCAAGGTTCTACTTGGGAAGAGAGACTCTTTGGGTGTAATTTCCATCTCTTGCTGCTACATCTCCATGTGTTCCCTCGGGGCTGAGGCAATTCAGGGCTTTGCAGAGATTTTAAAGTGGGTTTTTTGAGTAAAGGAACCAGAGCCTGGGGGCAGGAGGGAGGGGAGAGGAGAGTGTCTGTTCCTTTGCACATAACTTGCATCCCTTTATGGCCGGTTTTCTGAAACTGCTCCTAAAACTGAGCTCTCTTTAAGACCTCTCAGTTAGTCATTCCGAAGATGGAGTCATGCTCCGTCACTGTTTCCTTTTGTGGATCTGCTGAGTGTGTGAGTTTGGAGCTTTAATAGCTCTGAAAGTTTCAGCCTCCATTCACCCTTGGTCGTTTAAAGGGCAAGGCTCCCGCCAGTAATGAAACTTCTGCTGGAATGCTTCCCAAAATGTCACAGTGACCCAGAAATGCTTGCTCCAACCGGGAGGTGTGTGTGGGGGGATTGGAAAGTTCCCCTGGATCCCAGCGTGGGGGTGGCTGGGGTGGGGTGAGAGCAGAGCAGGGCTGTGGGCAGGGTGGTATGTGAGGCATCTGTGTGAGCAGAGGCAAGGACAGGGACTGTGGAGCTGGTGATTCACCTCATTCCGCTGATCCCCCTGTCAGGATGGGCCCATAAAGCCTCCCTGGACACTGAACAGTGACACGGAGCGCTGACAGGAGTGGGGCATCCACAGGGTTTGGCTTGGGCTCTGTCCTAAAAACCTTTGTGCTTTTTGCTCGGTGGATGGGGTGCTTCCTTCAGGGAGGAGTGGCTGGAAGGAAGGACTTGAGTCACGCTCCCTGTGTTGGGGATAAATGGTGAAACCCAGTGGGAATGCCACTGATCCCAGCTGGGGTGTGAGAGGCTGCCCACGAGCAGGCAAAGGGATGTTGGGCGTTGGCTTTGCACCCTCAGACCTGCCCTTTTAGGGACGCCACCACCCCTTTTCCCTGTGCCCTGGGTTTTGTTCATCCTTTTTTCCCCAGGATTTTTGGTGAGGGGGGTCAGCAGCTCCTTGAAAGGGGCAGAGCCCCCCTGTGGGTGCTCTCCTCTGTGTGTCACAGAACAACAGGCTGTCCCCAACTGCCTAGTGACAGATGTGTCACTGGGATGTTCCCTGGCCACAGAGGGATGTTCCCCGGCTCCCACACTGGCTGGGGCAGGGATTGCTTTGGCTGGATCTGCTCTGATTTAAGGAGAAAGCCCATCCTCTTCCCAACCCTTTGGCACCCCCTGTGAGCCATCCCCTGCTCGCAGCCGCGGATTCTTCCTTCCCCTCTCAGAGGAGAGTTCAAAATCCCCAGTTCCTTAAAACGCTCTCGAGCAGGGCTGGGATTTCCTCCCAGATCCTGAACATTTGCCTGTTTTCTGGGCATTGTGTCTTTAAGTTCTGCATGGCATTTGCAGCAGATTGTTACTGCGTGGTTTAATTGTATTCCACGGAGGAGAGACTTGCTCTTTGCTCGCTGTTCTCTGCTCGCACCAGGGCTTTGTTAGAAACCCAAATGATTGATTATTTTAGAAAAAAAAAAAAGAAAAAAAAAAGGATTTATCCTCAAAGGAACAAAGATTATCTGATTTTTTGAATTTGATGGAGTCTCACAGAGCTGCTCCAGTATCAGTTCTGGGGGTTTTTTTCTTTCCCTTTTGGGATTACAGGGACGATCTTTCAGATCTCACTCCACATAATGGTTTCCTTTGTTCTCAGTCGGGACTATTTGGGCTTTACACACACACAAAAAAAGAAAACCATAAGGGGATGACATGAGTCACTGGTGAAATATTCAGCTCTCTGGAGCAGTGTGAACTGACACAGCTCTGTGGCAGCTATTGGAAGGAGCAGATGAGTTCTGACCCCTTCCGTAGCTGGCCTGTTTTTTCCTGTATTATACCCTTTCCTAGGGAACAAACTCTTCATATTTTCAACCCTGCAGTTCATATTCCTCGATTCTCCTCCTTAAAATGCCTTTTCTCTTTGTCCAAATGAATTACCCTGTTTTATTGGGCTGCTGGGATGCTGAAGAATTTAAGAGGCTGTGTTAAGTCCATCCAAATGATGCTGGAGCGGTGGCAACTGGAGCTTTATATTCTTATTTTTCCTCTGTATTTTATTTTGGCCTCTGCCATCTTGTTTTAATCAGTTATCCAAGAGCTGCAGCCAGGTCAGCTGTGGTCAAAACTGTTTGGATAAGGAGTAGAAATGGTTGAAATCCCACAAGCATGATATGGAGACTCCATTAAAATGCATCACCCGGGAAAGCAGCTTCCAGTTCTCATCTGCCTTTATCTCTCATGGATCTCGACACAGGAACATCTACCCCGTGGTATTTAATTCCTGCTGTAAGTCCAGATGTTCATGTGAACCTCTGGGCAGCTGCCTGGGGAGTGAGAAACCCAGAGCCCAGGGAAAGGGCATCCTTCCCCCTGCACACTCTGCCCTGCCTGGAGCCGGGTCCTCCAAAGGCAATAATTGAGTGTTTATTTAGGGCTAAGAATAAACTGTCTTGGAAAAGTACTGAAAGAAGGAAAAACTGGTAAAGATGGGAGGGAAGGGGTTTCTTTGAGCAGTGTGTTCTTTTTCCTTGCTGGAGCAACCAACCCCTGGCCCTGCCAGGAGCTCTGTCGTGTGGATTCTCAGCTCCCTCCTGGAGGGACCCTGACCTTGGGGGGGTTTCCCAGGTTGGGATTAAAGCTTTGGCTGGATCTGCCTATGCTTGGAGTTGTGTTCTGCTCTTGGAGGTGGTGATGGAAACCTGGGCAGCTCAGACTGATGAATTTACCTTGGTGTAGTTGAGCCCAGGATCCAACTTTTTAAAAATTTATTGTATTTAATCTCTCATTTTTTTGATCTACTGCCTTTACATGAGAAAGATAAATCTCCTGTTCTTCATTTATTGAAGTATTTTCCTCTATTCACTGTTTTGCATCACTTTAGTAATTTTCCTTTGCCTTGGAGATACATGAAATTCTCCTGCTTAAGGTCTTGAGTGAGATTGGTAGTTAAGGAGTCAAGTTGATCCAGGAAAGCTCTGGCAAGTATCTGGGCACAGGTTTCCCATGCCCAGCCATGGGGCTGGGGTGTAGGGCTGGGATACATGGATCACTTTGGCTATCAGGAGTCAGGATAGTGGGATGGGCACAACAGAGCCACTCCAGGCAGCCTGGATGCCACCAGAGATCTGTGTGCAGGAGAAACAGGGCAATTTAAGTCACTTGGTTGATTGTGGGCAGATTAACTGCTTTGCTTTTTCCTTGAAAATTACTGTTTTCATCTTTCTATGGGACTTGAAATCCCTTTCAAGGAGACACTGCTCTTGAAATAATCCTTTTTCACTTTATTTACTGTCATTGCTTGCTGTGAGATAAGATGACAACGTGGTTTTATGTTGCTTGTTCATACAGGAAGGCTTCACTTCCCAGCAAAGCTGCTGATGTGATTCTTGGATACAAACCCCCAGACTGCTGGGATGTGTGTTAAATGATGAGAAAGTTGCAGAGGGCACCTGGAATGAGCTGGGAACATAAATGCTTATTCATTCCTCACCTTAGGACCTCAGATCTCTGGCAATAATTGCACATAAACCATAGCATGACTAAGTGCTGCATCATTAAATCCTGAAGGTCTTTGGATGTCCTTCAGCTGTTCTGAAACCGAATATGGAAGAATGGTTCTCCCTTCACAGGGTGGTGACCCCTTCTCCAGGCACCCAAATGTCTTGGTTATTGTGTTAATGCAGCACCAGCTCAGCTGGGTGCAATAAATTTGGGTCTCAGGATGCTGAGAAGGGATTTTTTTTCCCCACTTTGAAGGATACTGTGAGGCAAAAACTAGATGAATGGGGGATTTCCTTGAGTCTAAGCTCTAGGAATGTGTTCAGTGATCATCACAGAATGGTTTGGGTTGGAAGGGACCTTAAAGCTCCTCTCATTTCAATCCCCTTCCACTGGACCAAGTTCCTCAGTGCTCAACTTTATAATTTACTGGAATCCAGACCAAACCCTTTTTGTAGCTCTGGCTCTACCTTTTGACCAGTCCATTCTGGTGCTGTCCAGTTCACCCTGATGGGCTGTGTGGGGTGACTGGGAAGAGCAGGGAGAACACAGGGAATGTCTCTCCCCAGCACTGCTGGGCTTAAGTAGCTCCAGCTTTCAGCTCAGCGGCAAGTTTAAATATTGTGGATTTCCTTGGGGATAAGGATTTAATTAAAGAGCTTGAAAAATGGGATTTGTTTTGAGGTTTGTTGCTTGTAATTTGGTAATTTTTCAGACACTGGAAACATGGATATTCACAAGTAACACACAAGCGACTTATGGATCCTGAATTGTTTTGGGGCCCGTTCATGAGCTTTGCTTCAGGTGTTAAAAATTATTATTACAGCCATAAATGTGGCTTAGATTAATGACTTCTGGCTGATGCTGTGTATGCTGGGATTTTTCAGTGTGGTCTACAGAAGCTGCAGTTCCATCTTACATGGGATTTCAAGAGCAGAATTGCCATTAGGTTCTTGGGTTGTTTTGGGTTTTTTGGGATTTTTTTCAGGGTGGAATAATGTCTTATTTTTCTGCTGATCCATCTTGCCTTTAAGAGCATCAAGCTGTGGAGCAGGGAACTGAAAGTGTGGGTCCTCTTTGGGCTGACCCCCATGAACCCTCACAGGAGTGCAGTGAGGACAGGATACCTTTCCCTGGGGAATGCCTTGGCCAGGGAAGATAAAATTAGGAGGGGAAACCACAAATTAGGATGGGGAAATCAACTGTTCAACCTTTGCACAGCCGTCATGTGGTAGATGGTGTGTGAAGAAAGTCTTTAACTGACCTTCACTGCAGCCAAACCAGGGCTGGTTGTCCCCCCTCTCCTGCTCTGTGACTGGCAAGGGAAATGGCATTTAAATAAAATCCTTGTTCATTATTGCACGTATCCTGAAGGATCAGCAGGGCTTAAGACTTCTTTTCCTCTTCAAATTTGTCTTAAGCAACAGCCAGGGGAAGGAAAGGTGAGGATGAACAACCTAGCCATGTTGGGAACGGGGTTTGCTCCCAGGCAGGGGTGCCTGGTGTGCTCTGATATTCCATGTCAGGTGTTAGTGATGCTCTGGTCTCCTTTGGAGTCCTGTGGGGGTATTTCTGCTCCTGCATCCCATGGCTGAGTCCAAGAGGGTGGTTTGGCTGTTGAGGGGGTGGCAGGGTATGGCCACACCAACTCTGTGTTGACTGGAGCCCGTGCCCAGCCCAAAGACAGGGAGTTTGTTCCAATCAATCCTGCTTGATTTGCTCTAATATTGATGTGTGAGAAAGAAAACGTGTCAGGCCATTGCTGGATCAAGGCAGAGTTACAGACTTAATGCCAGCTGCCTCTGTTCCAGGTTTTAACATGTATTTAAATAATTAGGAATCAGATGATGGTTTAATCGTGGTAATGGAAGAAGTGGGGATTTAATTCCTCCTTTTGCCATGCTTGGTTCATCAGCAAATCATTCATAGAATAACAGAATGGTTTGGGCTGGAAGGGAACCTTAGAGATCATCTTGTTCCACCCCTTGCCATGGGCAGGGACACCTTCCACTAGACCAGGTTGCTCCAAGCCTTGTCCAACCTGGCCTTAAACACTTCCAGCTCCACATTTCCTTGGAACTGAACAAAAGCCAACCTTTTGACACTAATTCTTATCTTTCCATTCCTTCCTCCAACACTCTATTTCTCCTCTGAGCATATTTAGGAGCATATTTAGGTCCTGACATCCCTGCCCTGTTAAAATGGGAAGCAATTCTCCCTTTTGGTCTGATTGAAGGGCTTAACAGGCTGCTGGGTGCAGGCTTTTGGGGCAGCCTCTGCTCTGATTTTTGGTCTATTTTAGTTGTTTGGGGTTTGCCTCTCTGTGTACTGGGTATACTGACACAGCAGGGACAGAGCTGCTCGTTTCTTTGGGGGACCTGTGCACCTCGAGCAAAGAATGTTCCTGTGTGTGATGCTGCACAGTGATGTTATTCATAAAACAGCAAGTGAAAAAAGAAAAGCTTTCATAAAGCAACAGCTAATTCAGTTCTCAGATGAAGGCCAAGCCCAGTGCAAACTTGTAAGAAACGCCCTGCAGAGCCTGAATTTGGTCGGTCAGGTCTCTGTCCTGGGCACGAGGCTGTCACAGCCCCTACAGGAGATTGCTGAGTTTAGATGTGGCTGAAAAATCAAGGGGAAATAAATGAACTGATTAGCTCTCAGGAATGAGAGCTGCTCCTCTGTGCAGCTCATCTTTCTAGGAAGAGCTGGGGATTTTCATGCTGCTGGAGTCCTACTCAAAGGATGCTCTTAGTGATGAAGTGCAGCACCAGTGGCCTGTGGGGCTTTAGTTGGCTCCTCACCCCCTCTTTGATTTCCAGGAGCAAGCAGAGATGAGACACTCATGCATCTCTGTGAACAGAGGGTTGTCCTCTCCTGCTGGTCACCTGTGAGGTTTGCAGTTTGTTTGGGCAGTATTCAGATTGTTTTTCTACTTTAATATCTCGTTTTGACCTAATTCATCACAGTTATGGAGGTACAGGGGACCTTCCTTGGCAGTGAAGATGGATTGCAGGTTGTGTTTGGAGGCTCCCAGCAGTGCAGGGAGGCAGCAGGTGCTTGAATCATCCTTTACAAATGAGAAGAGCTGCACCTCTCACACTGGTGAAGGGTTGGGGTTGCTCAGAAGGCTCCAGGCAGGGGCTGGAGCTCCAAACCTGCTGGTGGCTCCTGGAGGAGGCCCAGCTCCCCCGAGTGTCCATAACCACTGCAGGAGCACTCCCCTGCCAAAGGAGAGGATGTTCCCATAGCTTCTGTCATAACAGCAGCTGAGCCTCCAGGCTGTGGGTTCATCTGCAGATGTTTCTCTGCCTGCAAACACCTCTGGGTGGCTGATGTGCAGCGTTGAGCGAGGCTCAAACCCCCTGCACCCGGCGTGGGGACCCGGCTGATGGCAGGACTCTGGAATTCCCATCCCCTCCCCCTTGCTTTTCCCCCCCTCTGCTCCCTAAATAAATGTTGGAGGCAGCTTAGGAGCTGCCTGTTCCGAATTTCTTGGAGCACAGGGATGTGACTGGAAGCAGAGGTGGAGTTTTATTGTAATTTTAGTTGCTCTGTGTGTGTGTGCAGATACTTCTGTGTGAAATAAGGCACGGTGGAAGGCAGGGGGAAGATCCAAGTGGCCAGGACAGCTTAGACAAATGTGTCATCCATACACTGCCTAACAAGAATGAGAGATGAGGAAATATTACAGCTGTGTGCTGCTGAGGCCAGGCTCCCTCAGCTCCTTTATTATCTGCTGTGCTCACTTGGATTTGCCATATGTTTGTAATCTCTCACTGAGGGCCCAGTTTCTCAGGATTATGGAAACTTTTTAAAAACTGCCTAACAATGTACATGAATTTTCCATGCAAATATTAGGCTGATCTTCTTGGTAACCAAAGCTTTTTGATATTGTAAAAGATGTGTTCATGCTGTTTCTTTCCACTGCTGGAGGGTTTGTGTTCGGTGCTGATGGACATGGTGCAGCCCTTCCCCCTGGATGCAGCCAGTGGGGATGGGGCAGAGAATCAGAAAAAGTGGAGGGGGGAAAAATAATGGTGGGTTGAGATAAAACCAGTTCAATAGGTAAAAGAAGGAAAGCAAAGCAAGGAATTCTTGCCCACTTCTCATGGGCAGACCGTGGAGAGCAGGGCTCCATCCCACATGATGGTGTTTTGGGAAGACAAACATCATCACTTCAAGTGTTCCCCCTCTCTCCTTCTTCCCTCAGCTTTATATGCTGGACATGATGGGATGGAATATTCCTGGGGTCAGCTGTCCTGGCTGTGCCCCCCCAACTCCTTGTGCACCCCCAAGCCTGTTCATCAGTGGGGTGGGTGAGGAGCAGAAGATCCTTTGACTCCACCTAAGCCCTGCTCAGCAGCAGTGGAAACATCCCTGTGTTATCAACACTGTTTTCAGCACAAATCCCAAATGTAGCCTCGTATCAGCTACTACTGAAGACATTGAACTCTACCCCAGCCAAAAGCAGCACAGGCCAATTTGCTTTGGGCACTGCTGGGGTTTGAGTTGGGTGGGTCATGTTTCTGACAGCATTTTGCTCCAGCTATCAAGTCAAAATTCAGAATCATTTCTTTTAAGGGTTTTAAGTCAGATCTGGTTATTCCACTTCTGGAGACTCCATCTCTCCTGACATGAGCAAGACCAGATTAGGAAGTTAATGAGACGTATCACTTGCATTACTTAATTGATATCCTGGAGACCTGAGCATCTGGAGGTGAACCAGCCCTGACTGTGCTGGTGTGGGGAGCTCAGGGTGTCAAACAAGGTCTCTTCATTATCTAAGAGCCTCAGGGTATGAGCCTGATGGGATGTGGCTGAGGAAAGGAGCCTTTGACTTCATGTCATTAGTGAAAATGCAGATTTTTTCCACTTCTGTGAAGCAAATGTGGGGTTTTCACCATCCAGCTGCACTCTTGTGTGCACTGGTGGTTGTACAGAAATCCCAGTGTCATGGGGGAGAATATCTGGGGAATAATTTGGTGGGAATTGGGCACTTGGCTGCCTGAGGTGGAGCTGTGCTGCATCCCTGCCCTGTGTCACCTTGCTTCACCCCGTGCAGGGTTAGACCTGCATCAGCTTGATGGTGACTTGTTGATTTAAAGCCTTTCTCTCAGATCATGAATTTCCTGTCTAAATGCTTAATCTTCAGGATGCACTTGAATGATGGAGACTGGGTGAAGACATCCAGGAAAATACAACTACTGTAACTAATAAGACAGCCCATTCTCCCTCCTGCCCTGGTGCAGACAGCTGATGAGCTGCTCCTCTCTGCATTGAATTAGTGTCTTTGACCAGCAGCACAACGTGCTGGCTTTGAAGCTGTATTAACATCATATTTGCAGATGTATTGAAAGCCTATTTCATCTGGTTTTAAGGTTGTGTTGATGGATTTGTGTGTTGCAGGCTAAGATTGATTTGAATCTGAGCAAGTGCCAGTCCTGTTGCCTGCTAATTCTTGTTTTCTCCTTTTCTCTTCACAGCTGACCCTGCAGACCTCTTGAAGGTATTAGATTTTCATAATTTACCTGATGGTATAACAAAAACAACAGGGTTTTGCACAAGCAGAAGATCTTCAAAAGAAGCAGATGTTGCTTATAGAGTAACAAAAGATGCTCAGCTTAGTGCACCGACAAAGCAGCTGTATCCTGGTGAGTCCCCAGCTTTTTATTTATCCTATGGAAGCATCTGACCCTTTCCTCAAATTCTGCAGGCACACACAAGGCACACTGTGTGATTCCTTAATTTTCCAAGTGTGTTTGCACGCTCCCCTTGGGGGGGAGTGGTTCTGCTGTTTCAGGGGGGCTGCAAACTCCCAGCCATCAAATAGAACTGCAGTAGTTGTTCTTTTATCACTGCAGTTGCATGTGGTGATGGGTTTCACTGCAGAAGATGTGGCCAATGCCTGCATCTGTCCCCTCCTAGGTTGGAAAGTTTCTGCTCTCTCATTATCACACGGTGACATCCAGCTGGGGAGAGAGGCTTGGAGGATGCAGAGGAACACAGGCTGTGTTTTGTTCTGTGTTTGTGGAGTGCCAAGAACAGTGGGGTCTTATTCTGTGGCTGTGGTGTCTCTCATAACACAAATAATCACCATATAAAAATAATAGACTGTCCCACAAGAACAGATGTCCCATGAAAAGTTGTTTGAAGGACTGGGAGGTTCATTAGAGGAAGCCACGAAGATGCAGGAGTTCACAAAGCCCTTGGAGAGCACGTGGGCTACTGACCATTTTATTTCTGACTGAGGATGCACTGGAGTCTAATTTTTCAGGGAAACTGCCACAGAGTGAAATGTGTTTGTAAAAAGACTGGACCCATTATGGACCTGAATTCCTCACTGACTGAGAGCCTCAGTCTGGAGCGTGTAGCCACCATCAGAAATCTTCCTTCCCAAGCCATACAGGAGCGCTGGGATATCCCTGTTTCACGTGGCAATGCTGGCAACAGGCATGGCAGGACTTTGTAAGTTTGGTGAGGAAAGTGCCTTTGCTGAGGAAGGTTTAGCAGTGAGGCAAAGGCAGTGCCTGAAACTCGTCTGTGAGACAGGAGGTGATTTAAGCAAAGCAGACACACACGTTCTCCTTCAGTGTTGGTGAGACAATGAATGTATTGGCTAAATCAGAGCTAATGTTCTGTGCCACTATCAATGCTTTTTAATTAACAAGCTGTTTCTATCAGACCCAGCCTGTCAGTGGCCCAAATGAAGACCTTGAGGCTGGGCTGCTGATGTGCTTCCATCCTGTGCTCCTCTGTTTCCTTTGTTGCTTCATTGCATGTGTTATCACTGAGGTTATTTTCAGGCTTCATTATTGTCCTGCTGTGACAACAAGCAGGTGAATTATATTTAATCCCTGGTGAGCAGGAGCACAGCCTGTGTCTTGCACACAAACTGAGCCTGACATGAAGATAGATGAGAGCAGTGTTTGACAGGCAGGTAGCCTATCATCACATGGTCAGCCCTTAGCAAAGGACCTGCCTAAAGCCCTGTTTAAATGTCTGCAGAAAGGCAAAACAGACACTATATTTGTCTTTATTGCTGCCCAGGGCAGGACAGTCTTTTCTGACTAGAGATAACACCATTGTGTGCCCAACTGCACCCCTCCTCTGCCAGGCTGTGCCTTCATGTTCCATCATGTCCCTCCACGACATGTATCTGAAATGACTCAAAGTTTTGGTCCAACTGGTGTCTACAAGCTCAAAAAGTGTTTGAAGGAAGTGGTTCCAGTTTGGAATATACAACTGCAGTGGATTTGAGAGCTTTCCAGTAGCTTCTGTAGCCACTGTGAAATTTTGCCTGATCATGTTTATGTAAGAGAAACCAGCAAACAGTGGTGGCCCCAAGATATAAAACAAAGGATGGAATATTCTGCCTGATTAACTGGATCACACTGATTCTGACACAGGTTAACACAACAAGACAACAGGCAGGGACCAAACCATGGTCACAGGAGAGAACTTGGCACTGGAGGAGACTTTCTTGCTCTTGTCCCACCTCACTACTCATGATGTCCTCAATGAGTTCTTGGTTTGCATCAACTGTCTTCCTTGGGTTAGAAGACCTGGATGGTGTTTCCTTGGTGTCATCAAGCAACTTTTGAATCATTTCATCATCTGGACAGCCATGGGGTCATTGAAGCAGCTCAATCCCTCTCTGGAGGCTCCCAAAGTCGTGGAGTATTCTCTGCTGCTCCCTGAGGAAACAGGGAAGAGCAAAGCGAAGAACTCCTGGTGTTTTCCATCAGATCAACAGATGTTTTCTCTTTACGTCTCCATAACTAGATGTGACTTCAGCTCACACCACCAAATGAGAGAGAGAGGGGATGAAGATAACAAAGTAATTGCGGTGCAATGTACCAGGGGAAATGTGGGTTTAGTGATTTCCCGTTACCAGGCGGGTGGGTTGGAGCGTGACTTTCCCTCCCTGCTATGGAGCACCCTTGGCAAACGTGCTCTGTACAGAATATTTTGTGCTAATTAGAAGTCAGTGCTTTTCTAAGATGGTAATTTGATGGGCTTTGCATTCTGCTGCCACAGCCAGCAAAGCAAGATGTGTACGTGTGTGTATATATATATATATATATATAAACTTGTTTTTTGCAAGCTCTGAAGAGTGAGAAAAATCTGCTGAGATGCTTTTTGTCCTTTCTCCCTAAATAAGTTCTGCTTCCCAGCAAAAGCCATGCTCTTCCAGCAGAAGCAAAAAAAGGCAAGGTTTTCAGTGGCAGCCAGCAAAATGTCCTTTGTGTTTTTCAATCAAATTTTCAATTGTCACTTGCATTCTCGAAAATCTCTGTTATAGCTTGAACAGTCACCTCTGAGGAAATAAGTCATTTCACAATTGAGTCTTTTCGGATGAAGAAAAAGGCCAGAAGTTGGTAAAACCATTGCAGAGCTGTTTTCCTCTGAAAGCTGGAAAGGTTCTGGAAATGACACCACCTCACCCTGTGTTTGTGTCAGAAATTGGATCAGCTCCTTGGTTTTGCTGATTATTTTTTGCTGTTAAGCAGCTAAAACTTTGCTGCCCTTCCCAGATCAGGAGCAGGGCTCGCTCTTTAATTTATGCTGTGTCTGGACACACCTGGATTAGGAAGAAGGTCCCAGTTGTCCCTGTTTTGAAGACCATGACATTGTACACAAGCCTTTAATCCCTGGTCTTGGTGCTCAAGAAAGGAGAAGAGACTCAGCCTGACCCTGCTGGTTTATCTGTTGGAGCATTACACAGATGCATTTGCTCCAGGGAAGCTGATGGCACTGGGCAGCTTTTTCCACGGCTCCACCTGCAGAACTGGGACCTTCACCCCTTGTCTCTGCTTTGCAGGAGATTCCATGTAGTGAGTTTGAGAGGATTTGGCCAGGGGGTGGAAGGAGGATGCCAAGCCAAACCCGTCACTGGTGCGGTGCCTTTAAGTGACGGATGTGCAACATCTCAGCATGAGCTCGTTTGAAGAGTGAATCAAATATGAGGACTCAATCCCAGACCCTCTGTTGGGGGGTGTGTGTGTGTGTCCCCATTGTTTTTAAGGGGATTTGGGTCAATTTCTGTGAGCTTTATATATTTATTACGTTGTATTTATTAGTTTTGCTGTCTGTGTGGATGTGTTTTCATACATCAGTCACCAGCCTGGGTCATTTCGAGCTATGACAGTGAAGGCATTGTTATTTTGCCAGGACAGCAGAGCAGTAACAGAGTAATGTCAGCTATAATTCATCCATTATGATTATTTGGGTTGAGAAACTCGCATCACCATGGAGACATTTTAATAATAATGAAAAAAAAATTAAAAGCAGCTCTTTAATGAGTTGGCAGCTTGGCCAAGTTGAAAGGTACTGTATTGTGGATTCATAATGAAATTTTGGACATGAACTATTTTACATAAAAGGCCCAAATCTGTAGCCTGTAATTGGAACCAGGAAGGCGTATGGTCTTGATTCAGAGCTACAGGAGGATTTGTGTACAGCAGGAGGGAGATAAAGCTCAGTGCATCCTATGGGAGGCACAAAAATCGGATGCTGCATTTGCCAAATATCTGGGTCTGTGTCCTGGGGGGAAATCAGGCTATAATCCTGGCATTTAATTACTGACTGCGAGCCCTCTCTGCAGAATGCTGCTTTCTGCTGCTTTCCAAATATTATTTAACCAAGGTGAGGGATATTAACTGTGTTTGTCTCTGTAGGTATCCTCAGTTCTCCCCCTCGGTGTCCCCTCAGTGCTGATTTTGATGCAGCCCAGGTTTCTCCTGCCTCCTCCCCTGCCCTCTGCTAGGCAGATAAATGCATTTAAGGCACTGGTTGTCCATAAGAGTTAAAGCAACTCCCAGGCAGAAGAGGAGAGGTTGAGCTCGTTTGAACTCTCTGACTTTGCTGTGGTTGGAAGAATTCCCCACTGCCATGTCCCTCATCCCCTCCCTGGTTCAAAATCCCTTATGCAGCCCTTGGATAACATCTAAGAAAAGCCTAAAGGAGCAAAGGAAATATGTTTGAAGATTACAGGCACTGAGCTTGATGTTTTCTGTGGTTTACATGGCTACACATGTGCAGTTTAAAAGTGACCCGTTGTGTTCCTTTCCCTGTGGGCTGGTCCCACTGGTGGGGCTGCCCCATTTTAATCTGCCCTGCTGTGGTTTAAGATTTCTGAAGGGGATATCCAGGGGTACAACGTAATCCTTGTTTTGGAAAGGTGGATCTTGAAGGAAAGATTCCTTGCAAGCCCCACGCTGCTGAAATGCAGCATCTGAGGAGTTTATGGTGCCCTGGAGGTGCCACCTGTGTTATTTGATCAAGAAATCTCCTTTATTAATGCTTCTAGTGTTCTTTTTAAGATGTCCCATTTGGGATGTGCATCCAGGCTCATTTTTTTTCAGTTTGAATGGCAGAGAAACCCTAACAGAGGAGTTTGAGTTTCTACAGCAGGGTGATGCCCAGATTGACTTGAAACTTTAAATGTATGTGTCTGGCCTTGCATGGATTGACCCTTCCCCTGTGCAGAGCATTGCCTCTGTATTGACAGGACTTTAATGGCTTTAACCCTCCAAACCTGGCAAAAATAAAGACAGAAATCACCTGTGTGATCAGGCAGGGTTGCTTTCCCGAGTGGAAAAACAAAAAGCTAGGAAATCAGATAATACACAGACAAGTTCAAATTAGCACCTCCTACTGATTGCCACATTTATTTCTGGTTTTAGAATGATTTTTTTTCTTTTTTTTTTTTTTTCTGTGTCTGCACCAACCCTGAAAGCCAAAGCCACAGAATCCTCTGTTCTCATCTGGAATGGACAAACCCTGATGCAATTCCCTCCTCCCTCGAATAAACCCCTTCAATACTGTGTGTGCCTACCTGGCACAGGATGCTTAATTCCCTCTGTCCCTCTGACATCTGAAGCTCCTTTTTGGGACCTTAAGATATATGAAACAAAGTTTTGCCTTGTCTCCTAAAAGGCTCTAGAGCACATTAAGGAAGGGTTAGGAGCACAGTAAGGAGTTAGGTGCCCCTTGGGGACACTGTTCTACACTGGCTTTGCTGGTCCAATCTGCTTTGGGATTCAGCCATTCCCAACCCTGTATCTCAATAAGCTTTGGGTGAAAGCCAGATTTCACCCGACCCCATATAAATTTTTAAGGTTGCTGGCGTGCACACATGTGGAGAGAGAAACCAGAGGTCTCCCCATGGGTTATTAGACAGCAGGACTCTTTCTGTAGGGATTAATTTTCAAGGAAACCTGACTAACCTCTTTGCTTTTCCACTCCAGCTTCCCCATTCCCCGAGGACTTCTCCATTCTAACCACTGTAAAAGCGAAGAAAGGAGGTCAGTCCTTCTTGATCTCAATTTACAATGAGCAAGGGATCCAGCAAATTGGTGTGGAGTTGGGTAGATCTCCTGTATTCCTGTATGAAGACCATACAGGAAAGCCAGGCCCAGAAGACTATCCTCTCTTTAGAGGCATTAACCTTGCAGATGGCAAGTAAGTGAAATTTTGTGCACAAAGGAAAAACAGTTCATTGTTTATATCAATACCAGCATGTTGAACGTTGTGTAAAATAGGAGTCATGCCTATATAAATGTGTATACGCTCCTCTGACTGCTGCCAAGTGTCCCAGTCTGTAATTTTGGCCTTCAGTGAATAAATATTATATATATAAGAAGTGTGAATGACTAGTTAGTGCAAAATTGTCTGACACTGATGGGGACAGGAATATGGACTTCAGCTGCAAAGGGCCTTAAGAAATCAGTTTGTCTTGCAAAGTCCCCACTGAGACTTTTGCAGGACATAAGGAGGGTGGAAAAGGGGGATAACCAGGGAGTCACTGTGTGGTTTTTATCCCTGCCTCTTGTTGAAGCCAGAACTGGCATTTCTTACCTGTCTTGGAGGGATGAAAAATGAATGGCATCTCCTCAAGCAGCCTTTGTATTTCACATGAAATCTTTAGCTGCCCCAAGGAGAATTTCCAGGAAGGTTTGCAGGACATCAGTTTGTGAAAAGTCACTGTTTACACAATCATTAGTTTGCTCTGGGAAAAGCCCAAGGCTGTGTTTAACACATTTGTGGGCTGTGTTCTTGTAGGTGGCACAGAGTAGCTCTCAGTGTGCAGAAGAAAAATGTCACCTTGATTTTGGACTGTAAAAAGAAGATAACCAAGTTCCTGGACAGAAGTGACCATCCCATCATTGACGTCAACGGCATCATCGTGTTTGGAACGAGGATATTGGATGAGGAAGTCTTTGAGGTAAGTCATGGCAAGGAGCAGCTCTGGGGCTGTTCCACAGAGAGGATGAGCTGGGTTCTGGATGTTGAGATATTTACAGCTCAGTTTTGCCACTTGTACTGGGTTTTTACATAGCAGAACGGTGTTGTATGTAATTTTTGTTTTAAGTTTTTGTTTTGACTAAGTAAATGTTTCTTGTAGTAACGATTAAATCGTGAGCCAGGTGACCTGTTGGAGTGAGCTCCTCTGGTTTCATGCCTTTGCTGGAATTCTGGATCATCTCTGCCCTGGGATTCTGTAAATCTGTAGCTCTTGGCACATATAACATGGGAAGGGCTCACAAGGTTTTCATTCGTCCCTGTTAAGATTTAGATAAAGCTGCAGGGGCAGCAAACGAAGGCTGAGGAAAGCAGCTCCCTTTCAAGTCGCAGTTCACTCTGAGGCTGTAGGAATTTGCTCTTTTTTCCATGCATTGGCCATGGATTCTTGGTTTCTTGCACCATGACAAAAGGGGACCCTCCTTGACAGCTTGTTTGGCAGCCCTGTCACCTCCCACACGGCGACTGCTTTCAAAAGCAAAGCAAAATCCTGATGGGTGGAAAGTTCCCATGAGCTCCTCTGATTTAAGCAAAGAGATAGAGGATTATTTATAGACAAGGTACATATGGCAGAAGTTTTTCCCATAGTTCAGCAACTAGTTTAATGTATGCATTTCTCTGGCAATCTCAACTTCTGCGCTCTGCTGCACTTCTGAGACTTCCATGTGGATGAGGATCTTGTTCCTGATCTTTCTTGCAAGCTAAAAATGTTCCCTGAAATCCAGCCCAGTGCAGTGGAGTGTAAACCAAGACCTACTGATCTCTATCTCCTTACTTTTATTGAATTTATGTGGGGGAAGAGCTGTATCTCCTGGGCCTCCCCCAGCCCAGCAAAGGGATGGGGAATATCTCCTATCCATGGATAATTAGAGCCGCAGCAAAGCCAGCTCTTGTCTGCATTTTGCTGTCACTTGGAAGGAAAGTTCCAGCCTGTTTAATATTACCAACATCTGGGAGCTGGGCTGCTGTAAACAGAGAAAGAATGCATGGACTGAGCAGTGCTGCCAAAATCCCAGTTACAGAGTTAGAGCTGAATCTCTAAATTGTATTAAATTAAGGGACGTTCCCTGGGAAGTTTAACAACGAAAATGGAAAGTAAAAGCTGGGTTTAAGGGGCACTGGGGTGTATTTAGCAGGCATTGGATGTTCTGTCAGATATTTCAGCAGCTGCACTGGGTGCTGTGCTTTGAGTGGAGCTGTTATATGAAGTGGTGAGCTCTTCTGGGGAGAGCTGATGGATCCAGGGATCTACTAGATCCACTTAAAGAACTTGGAATCACATCCAGAGCGGGTGAGAAACCTGCACTTTGGACTCCTTCGTTTTGCAAAGTGGTATCTTTTCCATAAATGTCTCTGAAGCTTGAGGTGCTTCCAGGGGGCTTTTAGGGCTCACCTGGATTTAGGACAGCTGATTCCTCTGCCAAGATGGGAACACATGCTTGTAGGTGGCAGTGCTCTCCCAGCTCCTTTCTTAGACATTTCCATGGGCTTGGCCATGGCTCCCTTACTGAAAAGGTCTTATTTCTGGGTATAAGCTCAGTGGGGCTGTGCAACCTCCTCAGCCTTGGGATGTGGGATAGAATGGAGCTTTTCCTCCACTGGAGCTGTTCCCTGTTCAGGGTATGAGATGCAGCTACAAGATCTTGCAGGCATTTACTGAGAACTGCATAATCAGAAAATACTTTTCTCCTCTGCCTTATATGTACTGACATTATTCAACTTGTACATAAAACCCCCTCTAGTTCTGGTATTTATCCTTTTTTTTTGTCACCCTCAAGATACCAGCAGCTTTAAACCCAGTGTAATAGGCTTTCTGAGGGCAGTGGACTATAACCTAATTTCCTTCATATCTCAGCAACTTCATTTCCTTTGGCCCCTCCTTTCTTCTTTCTGCAAGACTAAGCAGAAACTCTACAGGGAAAACTGTGGCTCACAACAATGGGAAATGGGTGTAAACTGGTAAATTTATGTAGTCCTGGAAAGCTGATAACTTCTGCACCTCATGCAGATGAAGCTGCTGCTGTCCTGCAGGCAACTGCTCTGCAGACCTCAGCTAACAAGATGCTCCCCAGTGTTTTCTGCATCCATGGCTCTTATGTGTTTGTGACTTATGCTGGAAATTAAAATAACCCAGTTGGGTGGGAGTGGGGTGGAAGACAGCATTGGGGAGGGCTGGGATCGGCTGTGTCTCAGCACAAGAGCTTTAAGCAGTGGGAATTCATATCCTCCCGGTCAGGACCGAAATCAAATCAACCCCCAAACGCTTTTTGTTTTGAAAGTTGCAATTATTTAAGCTCCAGGCCCGTCTGGGGTTGTGAGGGGAGCAGCACAACCGAATGGTGGGATGGGAACTTCCTCACTCGTACTCTGCCGCAGAAAAAGCCTGGCAGGAAAGGTTAGAGGAGTTTCAAAATATTTCTCTAGCACGACATTCTTCCAGTGGAAAAATGACTTCCTCTCATTAAAATTCAATTAGCTGGGAGGCTGTGTGGGTCTCTGTCCGGCCAGGGGAGCGCTGGGGAGGTTTGACAAGGGGCCAAGCCTGGAGCCCAGGTTGTACAAGTTAAGTTTTGTGCTGAGTTGTTGTTGAAAACAGGAGTTCACAAATGTCAGGACAGGTTCTCGCTCCAGGGTTGGCAAGTGGTGTCCGGCCTCAAGCTGGGAGTGAGGGGATGCTTCTGTGAGACAGCAAAGGGCTTTTTGCAGTGGGAGAGGGAAGGGCAAAAGAAATAGCCCATGGGGTAGGGTAAACACTTTCTCCCTGCTTGCAGGCTGTAGTGAGAGGTGTTCCCGTGGCTACAGCAGCACTGGGAGGGAGTCAGAAGACATGTGAATGTGTCTCAGCTTCAGAGGGATGAACTGCTGCTTTTCATGTGCTTTTTTAAAAACATCAATTACAAACCAAGCCCCAGCACAGTCCTGGTGCTTTAGTGTAGGAATAGAAGGAGGATGAAGCTTGGGAAAGTCCCTTTCCCAGAAAGCAAAGCATCTTCTGCCTGACAGCCAGGGAGACTTTGCAAAACATCCTGGTGACGTGATGGCCCCATTCCTGCCTCTCCTCAGGGATGCAGGGCAGGATCTGCCTGCTCAGTGCCTGTGGTCTGTTGAAGGAGTCACCTTTCTGTGCAGGATCCCAGCAGTTGCTGTGTGGAGAACAAACTGGAAGTGTTGATCCCTTCCTTGGCCAAGATGGTCTGGTGGAGAAGCAATTCAGCTGGCTCTGGGCTAAGGCTGCTCTGGTTTAGCAGGTGTGGGTTGAAACAAAGTTCAGATCCTGGCTTAGGAGGGTCACTGGGGCTGTGATTCAGTCCTAGAAGTGGCTGTGTCACAGCAGGGACCAGAGAAACCCCATAACCCACAGCTGGAGGATCTTTATGCACAGGAATTGCTGCACAATAGCTGTGGCAGGTAAATTTTACCATTTCTGGCCTGGATTAGGTGAACTTAACCCCTTTGTGATGGTGTTTAAAAACATCTCATGTAAGAAGTTTGGTTTCTGCAGCAGTGAGTGCCCAGCCTTGTTTTACTGCTCAGTGTTACTCCAGACCAGCATTTCAGTGATGGGCTGACGAGCAAAATGAAGTTTGTTCAGACCTTGCTATGTCATATTTCTGCTGGATATCCCATTTTGTCTTCTGATCTGCCAGGAGAAGGCTATTGTGTGCTGATAAAAGCACTGTAGAGCCCCTGGCTCCAGAGCTAGAGCTGGCATCACTAAATTGTGATGAGGACATTGGTAAAAAAATGAGTAGATTTTGGCAAAACTGCTGATGACAGCCTGGTAACAAGTGAGTACATTTGATGCAAATCATCTTTGGTTCACCTGTTTAAAATTTTGTAGGATTGTCCCACAAGGTAACTCTGGAAATAACTTTGGTTTGCAGCAGTGTCTGGAGTAGATGAAATGAGTTTCCCCATAAGTGGAAGAGCTCAGTGCATGTGTAGATTGCTTTTTAAGGTTTATGTCCTTCTCTCTTGGCTCCTCTAGAGAGACAAGAGGAGCTTATTTTGTCCAGCTGAGCACCATAACCGTGTCTCATTGGTCTAGTTGGTGCTGTAACACTGAGTGTTTCCTCTGATCCTGCCAAACAAGGTGCAAAGGGAGAGGGTCTGGGACACCTGTGGACACTGTTCTGCTAAACCACGAGGGGCTGACAAAGTATTTGCTGTCCCTTGTGCCAGAGCCTGTCCTGGGATGAGCTGTGCCACACTGTGTGTGTGTGGGTGTTGGATGATGCTGAAAGGATTCTGCTTTTTATTTTGTTTCCTCCTTTGTGTTTTGGGTTCTTTTTGATGACCACGAGTGAAATCAAGACATCAGAAATGGAGGGAAAGCAATTTGGGCCGGGGAGAGCCAGAAAGGCCGGGCAGGGAGCCAGAGGTGCTCTTAGGGCTGTTGAGTGTTTCAAGGCACAACAAGACAAAGCAGAATAGAAGCATCAATGCTCTCAGCAGAGACATTGGGGCCGTTCAGGTGCTCTGTTGCTCTTGGGTTGAAATGCCAACTCTCTTTTCATCTTCTGCCTTGTTTACACTTAAAAAACAATTATCACTGTGGTTGATAATCCCAGATTTCATTTCACTATCGTCAGGGCTTTCTCCTTCCCTTCCCATGCTCTTGGCTGTAGCATTTTTGTGTCTGGAAAGTGCTCTTATTTTTTAAGTTTCTGTAGGTTATTTTTCTCAGACACCTCTGAGATTGGATCAACAGCTTTTGTTTTAGTGAAAGGTGTAGAAATGAAAACAGGTTCTTATACACACAGGTGCATTTTATGGTATTTTCTGGTAAAGATGGTGAAGTTTAGGAGTCTCCTCCTTGAGGCAGTTATTTGTTTATTCACAGGAGAAGCAAGAAGGTTCCCAATTCAGGAAGAATTTCTTTAAGGAAAGGATGGTCAGGCACTGGAAGGGGCTGCCCAGGCAGGTGGTGGAGCCACTATCCTAGGAAGTACTTAAGAAAAAACTGGACGTGGCACTCAGGGCTCTGGCCTAGTTGACAAGGTGGGAATCGGTCAAAGGTTGGACTTGATGATCTTGGAGGTCTTTTCCAACCTAAATGATTCTGTGATCTTTAAACCAGAGGCATTGGAACAGCTCCACTGAGCTCAGCGAGGCTTTTCACGAGCTCAGCACTGGACCCATCGTGTTCTGCAAGATCTGGGCTTAGCCCAGAGGGTCAGGAAGGAGCTGGGCAAAGCTCGGGTTTATTAAGTTTTTGTTAACCTTCAGAAGGCGTTTTTAAAAATTGGGGTTTTTTTGCTAACCTGGATTTCTCTGTCGGGATGCAGCACGGATACACGTTCCCGTTTGTTTTCCCTACCTTGGCAGACTGCTGAAAGAAGCTAATTTACAGTGCTGGCTGCCTGCTTTCCTGGGCCTGCCAAATCTGATTTCACCTCCTTTGCTGTGGAGTCTTTCAGGGAGTGCAAAGAGTCGATGTTTTACACCACCAGCATATACCATGGTGTGAGATGATGGAAAATAAAACATCCTGAGCCAGCATTTAGGGTTCTTTATTGAAGATGTCTGTAGCTTTCCCCAGTCTCCTAATAATTCTCCATTTGCTTGCTGGTTTTCTCGTCATTTCTTCTGCTTTTGTTTTTTTTGTGTGTTTTTTTTTTTTTTTTTTAAAGGATCCTCTTTAAGCAAAATGGTGCACTTGAGACATATGGATTAAATCACAGCACTCCGCTCTTCCAGGAGAGCAAAGCTGCCTAGAAAACGTCCACAATTATTGAAGGTTATGCCTCTGGATGGGTTTGCAATTAACGGTGAGGTTTTTGTGCCGGAGTCCAGGCCATGGAGTCAGTCTAATCAAAACCCAAACGTGATGTTTGGCCCCAGCTGGCAACGTCTCAGACACAGCATCGTCTTACACGGGTGCCCAGGGACGTCATCTGGTTTTATCAGCGTGTCTGCATCGAGGGAGGGGCAGGACCTGCTCCAGAATAAGAATTGCAAAGCAGCTTGTAAAAGTTAGGCTGTGCTTCAGGTGGTTTCATTTCAACCCTAAACTGACACCGTTTTATCTGACCTGTAGCTGTCAGGTGCCAGCAAGGAAAGTGAGAGCTGGGGTGGAAACATCAGCTGAACTGTTTGCATACACTTTGGTGAAACTCTTGCTTTTCGTTTAGATTTACTGGGTAATTGGGGTTTGGCCATCTGGCCTGCAGTCAAGCTTGGTGACTGGGTCAGGGTTGCCTGTAATGATGGAGCCTTATTAGTCATGATTACAAAATACACATATTTAATGTTTCTAACTTTTTTATTATTATTATTTTTGGTTGGTTGCTTGATTTGGGTTTTTTTTTTTGTTAGTGCTAAATTCCATAAACTGTAAAAGAAACTGCCTTGGCCTGTGTGGATAATTAGTGCAGTTTGCTGGTATCAAATGCCTCCAGGCCTCTGATAGCTTACAAAGCACTTTATTGTTCAAACAGATCATAAAAGTGCTTTTATCGATGTTTAGCAGTCATTCAGGCCATCATTTATCTTTTAATATTGCCAAGTTACACATCAGCTTAGGAAGCTGCAGGGTCTTAGAGCTTCTTAGAGTTTGCCCAGAACTAAAGCCCAGTCTTACAGGAGGACCCTGCTTGGGTGGAAGGTGTGTCTACCCGTGGTGTGGGGGTGGAATGAAACGAGCTTTAAGGTCCCTTCCAGCCCAAACCAGTTTGGGATTCCATGATCCCACTCAGGTTTTGCCTCAGGATGGTGCTGTTGAGAGTTACCTTTGAGGCAGTGGGTGTCTCTTAACCCCTCATGGTCCTTATTTCCTCCTGACCTCACCTGAGGTGGTGACTGTGATTATCCACAGCACTTCATATTCCCTGTGTCCAGCAGAGGAGACAAAAGGATTCTGCATGGAAAGAGATGGGGAGACAGCAGAATCCCAGGAAGTCTGGCAATGTGGAATAGCTGTGTGTGCTTGGCTGCCCACCCTGACCTCAGTGCTGGTGTGGACTGTCTGTCTAGAAAGGGAATTTAGTCCTTTTGATGTCATTGTAAGGGCTTTTCAATTGATGCTTCGCTCTGCTGGTGTCTGTGAATGGGAGAGAACCTCCAACCAAGAGCAGTTTCTCGTAGAGATGTCTCTCCTCACAGTTCTGTGAGCAAAACATGGTGAATGCTGAGGATGCAGAAATGAAAATCCAGAATTAATGTTTTCTGAGTGGCTGGTGGAGGATGTGGGACCTCATCCCTGTCTGAGGGACCGCTGACTTCCCTGCCTGCTCCTGGACCGCGGTCACAGCAGCTGTGATGGGCCGTGACTCCAGCAGCCACCAAAGGGGAAAATCCACACTTATTTTTTTATTATTACGGTTCAAACAGACAGTTTGGAGCCTGCTGGTTGCCTTACCAGGGACCCCTGCAGGCAAGTTGGTTTGGAGGAGTGTTTTCCATTTTGGAAGGCTTGGGCAAGGAATTGTCACAGGGAGGGATGCTGAGCTGTCCCCTGCAGGGCTCCCCATCCCAGCTGTCTTAGGCCATGGCATGGAGGGGTCAGGCAGGTTTTTTCCCAGTTTTCCCTGGCCTGGGGTACCTCCTGCAGAGTGGGGTAATCAGCTGAACCTGCTAAGGAGGAAAACTGAGTGATCTCTGGAAGGCAAAGCTCATCCTGCAAAGCAGTTTCCATCCAGCACGTTTGGGGAGCAGGGTTGTGTCTGGCTGTTCCTGACGTTCACCTGGCAGAGCTCTGTTTAAATGCTGGCAGGCAGAGGGCCAGGCAGGCTCGTTAGAGGTGATGGATGCTCTCAGGTGTAGGGTCATTACTCTTCCAGCTGATGGCTTCGTTTTTGCTTCGCTTCCCCCCCCTTGGACAGTGGGAGGAAGGAGGAGGGGGCTCGGTTTCTTCCATGGAAACTCTGAGGAGCAGGAGGCTGACTGCTGAGCCCAGACAGGGTGATGTAATGCTGGAAACCTGCTCCTCTCTGGTGACATCATGCCAAGGTTTGCAGTGCTGCTGTGGACAGGGGTGTCTGCAGGGAGAAGGACGAGGCTTCAGGAGCAGAAAAGGCACCACAAGGGGACTTGGTGTGTCTTGGAAAGGCACTGAAGGGAGAGCAAATGGAAGTGTTTGGGAAAGATGACTCTCCTCAGCTTGAGCATGGAGGAAAAGCCAAATCCTCGTGCTCTTGGGGAGAAGTTTCCAGCTGAACTTTATTGGCAGTGTGGCTGTGCAACATGGAAAAGAGCTTACTGAGAGCAGAGCATGACAGCATGTCCCCAACCCAAACCAGGGCATGTTTCCCCTTCCCTGCTAATTTGGGAACCTTGTTCTACGTGGGAGGTGACTCATCAATTAGTCTTATTTGTATAAAAGTGAATTTCTGGAACAGAAGCCTCTGAATAGGAAAAAATCCCCTTCTATACACAAACAGCTTGATTGATTTGCGTTGTTGCAGTGAACTGATAGGAAGTAAAGGCTCATCTGAGCCAAACTCATGGGAGTGTGAGGAAGAGGATGGTGAGCACCAAGCTCTGTAAAGCTGGTCATGCAGGGAGGTGGGTTTGTGTCCTTGTGGACCTGGTGGTGCTCAAGCTGATGTTTCTCTGTAATTTAGGTCTTTATTGCTATTGTTCGCACAGTTTGCAGTCTGCACCTCTCTGAGCAAAGTTTTTATTCAAATAACCTCTCCCTGCAGCAAGGGCAGGCTAAACCCAGCAGAAAAAAGACCATCCAAACCTAGAAACCTCTTAGTTGACTTTGTGTTCAACCCATTCCCTCGTCACTTAGGTACGAACAAATGAAACACATGTTCCTTGCACATGGTGAGGTCTTTCTATTTCTTTTTTTTTCTTTTTTTTTTTTTTCTTTTTTTTTGAGGCAGTCTGGGCTGGCTGCCAAAACCCAAAGGAAAATCCTAACCCGCTCCAGACATCCCCAGTGTGCAGGTGGACTGCTCGCTCCGACGGAGCCGAGCGGGATCGAATGTGTATGTTCACAATAAATACATCACCCTGGGGATGGGAGCTGGAAGAGGGTATTCCTAATGAGTTGTGCAGAAGATTGGATGGGGCCAGTGTGTTTGTGTGGATGTGTGTTTTCTATTCCCTGCAAGAACACGGAAAAAAGCCTCTAACCGTGGGCTCATTGTTCTGCACACGTAGCCACACTCTGGCGGGGGTTCGGGAGGTCAAACCTGCTTGAGCAAACAGTGCTCTGGCCACTGAAGTGAAATGTGTGGGGAGATGAGAGAACTGGTGCTGAATATTACTTTTGTGCACTGTTCTCTCCTCTGGAATGTCTGCAAACACAGCGAGGTTTTCCTGAGGCTTTGATGCCTTGCATAAGCAAATTTATCTGCAATTTGTGTTTACCCTCTTCCAGCCCTGCTGCTCAGAGTAGTGAAATCTGAGCTGTGATGCTCAGCTACCTCTGGCTGCATCCATTCTTGTTCCTTAATGGAAACCCATATTTCTGGGCTGAACTTCACATCTGCTCTTCAGGCTGTAGGGTGTTCAAACCCAGCTCCCTTCCTTGGGATGAAAAGTTTGGGTAGTTCCAAACTAGCTTTGTGACGGAACTACACAGATTTTGTGCTTGGAAAAAAAAAAAAAATCACAGGATATCCTTAGTTGGAAGGGGACCCATCAAGGATCATCAAAGTCCAACTCCAAGGCAAGATTTGTTTTGAATGCTTGCATTTGAGATGGCAGATGCTGCACGGAGATTCTTTTGCAGGAATAAATAAAACCCAATTAATTTTTCATGGACAATTAGCACTATTGAAACATAATTGAAAAAACTGGGGTATGAAAACATCATCAAAGGACACATTGTAGTTTCCCGGAGGAAGAGGGAGAAAGATGTATGGACAAGAGGTGTTGCACACTAGCTCAGCTTTCCATTTTCAGCTCTTTCCTGAGCAGCCAAATTTCCAGAAGTGGTGGCAATTAGCAATAGGAACCTGCACAAAAGCTCCTTCTTGGGTGGTCCCACCAGATGTGTCCTGCTCGGTGTTCCATGGTTTGGTGATTGTCGCCAGCCAAACGCAGGAAAATACTTTTCCAACCAAAATTTGGTGTTAAGTTAAATTGTGAGTGTGTCAGCAGATACCCCCACACCTAAGCATGTAATCCCACTTATATCCTGAGATAACTTTGGCAGCCAGGTCTATTTTCCCCCCTGTTCCCTTTAATCCATGAAACCTGGATCCTGTATTCACCTCCTGGGGCAGAAAACATTCCAAGTCGTGATGAAAAGCCTCTGTGCACACAAACCCCTTGATCCTGAGCCACTGTGGTGTGGAGGAAACCTCAGGGTGGATCTTGGGGTTGTGGCAGTCGGGGGTGGAAATCCTGTCTGTGGGGCCGAGAAAGCGGCAGCTCCACTTCCAGAATAATTTGGCTATGAAAAGAAAAATGGAATAAAAGCAAGTTTTCAGAAGAGCTCCAGCTGCTGTGGGATGGGAGCAGGAAGCCCTGATGTGCTGCTAGAAGCAAAGGGCCACCCTTTGGCAATGGAAGTGAGCCCAGATCAGGGGAGGCTGAGGAGTTCCAGCAGGAGCTGTGGGCTTTGGAGCTGTCTGAGGGCTCACTTGGGGTTTTGTCCTGGAGTTTGGGAAGGGGAAATGATGGGAAATCCACAGACCAGCAGTGTGAGGCTGCCCCTGGTTGCTCTTCTTGCCCTGTAGCAGTGGTGTGAGTTGTCTGATGGAACTGTGAAATGCAGCTGCTGTTTGACCATCACAAATGGCTGTGGCAAGAAGTTTGATGGAGATCTGAGGTCCCCAGCACAGGAAGGGCATCAACCTGTTGGGATGAGTCCAAAGGAAACCACAAAGATAATTAGAGGGTTGGAGCACCTCTCCTGTGAGGAAAGGCTGAGAGAATTGGGGTTGTTCTGCCTGGAGAAGAGAAGGTTTTGGGGTGACTTAACTAGGGCCTCTCAGTACCTCAAGGGAGCCAACAAGAAAGGTGGAGAGAGACTTGTGACAAGCACCTGGAGTGACAGGACAAGAGGGAATGGTTTCAAACTGATAGAGAGCAGGTTTAGATCAGATATGAGGAAGAAATTCTTCCCTGTGAGATTGGTGAGGCCCTGGCACAGGTTGCCCAGAGAAGCTGTGGCTGCCCCACCCCTGGAAGTGTCCAAGGCCAGGTTGGAGCAAGCTGGACTAGTGGAAGGTGTCCCTGCCTATGGCAGGGGTTGGAACAAGATGAGCTTTAAGGTCCTTTCCAACCCAAGCCATTCTATGACCTTAAATAGGATTTCTTTCCTGTCACCTCCTTTTCTGTGCAAAGTCCAGCTGCCCCTCAAGTCTCCTGTTCACCACCTTCCCCAAACCCTCTCTTTTGCTTTGCATCCCCCATCTCCCTTGGAGCCAGAGGTGGGAATGAAGCCCAGAGCTCTCTGGGTCAGTGGGACCAACACCTCCCAGGCAGACACTGTGACCCTGTTTACACAGGGCTGGTTAAAAGCTGAGCAACTGCCTCCACTCGGGCTCAGCGCAGCTCCAGCTGCAACTCAAGCCAAGGGCTTTGCTTTACTACATATTTTCCACTGTGAGAGAGTCCCCCTTACAATCCACTGGCACATCCATCTTCACGTGGGCGGCACAGCCAGCAGGAGCTGATCTGGTTCCTAATTTTCCACATAGGAAAGGGGAATAAATCAATATGAAACCGGAGCCAGGAAGCGGCGGCGTTCGGCGCGGAGCGGGGGGGAAGCAAAGGAGCGATGGTGTGATGTGCTTGTAAGGAGGGAGAATCGGGTTTTAAACTATCCCTTCATGGTTCACACATATGTCATTGAAAAATAACCCCTGTAGGAAAAAGCCAGCCCTTTAGCTCGGTTATTAGAGGATTATTTGATTTGGAGGGAGAGGGGAAACTTGGAACGGCGTGATGGGCCCTCGGTGACACCGGGAGGTGAGGCTGGATGGGGAGAAGTGCAGCACTCGATGGAATGGCAAAGAAAATAGGGAATTTGAGTATGTGGTCAGGTCTGCATGACCACAAGAAGAAAAGTTGAAGGCTGGGCAGCCTTTGGCAGCCCTGCAGCCTCTAATTTGGGATTATGTGGAGTTTTCGGAGACTGCATATTCCCCTCCGCTCTGCATCACCACTCCAAGGAAAACTGCAATTTCCTCCTTTCCTATGGAAAAGGTAGCCTGGATAACAGGGCACTGCCCAGAGCTGGTTCCTGGACTATGGATAGGGACACCAGCCAGGCTGTGGGGCTGCTCAGGCCCTGCTGCAACAGGGGATGACCTTCAGCAGGTGACAACTGGGACCCCGAGAGTGGTGGCAGTGGTTGTGCTTGGGCTACCTGGTGCTCAGAGAGCAGTGGAGGACAAGGGGAAATGGGGCCTTGGGTTTCTTCCAGGGATTCCTAATGAATACAGCGAGGAAAATGGAGAAAATATGTTTTTTGAGCGTGTCCTATGGAGCGCAGGGGATTGAGTGTGTGCTGCAGAAAGGCGGCGTTATTCGGAATACACGGGACGCAAAATGAGGGGATTATTTCAAAATTGCTTATGGGTTCATCTTCTCACTCTCTCAGCATTATTAACTGCTAGTTAAAGGGCTGACAGAGCAGGACAGACAATGACATCCATTCATTTTGCCCCATTCATTTCTCAGAGGCCTGGGCTGGGCTTTTGTGGGATTTTTCTTTTCCTTTTTAATTTCCATGCTGGACACTGAAGGTCAGGCTGACCCTATCCCCCCTTTCTGTAAATGCCTCCCACAGTGTGCATGCCATGAGTTAATGCAGCTTTCCAGAGGGTCTGAATGAGTTCTGTGGGATGCTGTCCATGGGTCTGAGCCTTGCTGGCACACAGGACACTTGGGTTGGTTCTCAGGGACAGCACCACCATGTCACACTGTCCCATTGCCTTGCCCTTGCATGAAAAATTTCTTTTCTTGACTATCTAACTTGCTAAATCCCATTTCCAGGTGCCTCCTGAGCCACCCTGCTTAAGCATATCCAGGGAAGCCAACTTTCTGAGCAAGTATAAAGAGATTTTTTTGTGAATAGTCTAATTTGCCGCTTGTGAGGTTTCAGAAGCATAATCTGACTTGATGCTTCAATTAGGGAACAAAACCACACCGTGTGAATGTACCTGAGCCAAATCAGCTCCTATTGGAAAACAATTGGGAAGAACTGCTGGAAAAACTGCTGCTGTGGGGTTATTCACATTGGTGGTTTTATGAGTGCTTTGGAATAGAGAATTACCCAAAGAAAGGGCAAAAAGAAAAGCGTGTTTGAATTCTGGAGAGATATCTGAGGGATAGATTTTGGGGGTTTGAGTAATCTCGTGCTCTGAAGTCACTCTCAGCGGGTGGTATTAATATTGTAAACAGATGGTGGGTGCCTCGATTGAAAAATACCTGTGAACTTGGTGGTACAAGTTTTAAGCAGGTTTTAAAGCATTGCTTTCAAAGTTATCCTATAGATTTCCACTAAGCATTTATAATCTGGAGGGGGGGGAGAAAAAAACCAGCTGTTTAAGTGACCACTCTATAAAGGTCTGGATGTAAAAGCAGTGACAACACAGCACATGGTGATTGTGGGGCCTCTATTCTTAGGGCTCAAGGCTGTAATTTGTGTGGAGCATGACATAAATGCTGATTTTAAGCTACCAAATGAGGAGTTTGAAGGCAGAAATCACAGAGGGACGGGCTGCTGTGTGGTCATAGAGGAAAAAAATAACTCCAAGGGTTTGATCCTGGGGTGTTTGAAGAGCCAGTAACAATTACAAGCATGTTGTGCAGATGGATCAGCTGCTGTCCTTGGATAAAGGCTCCTCTGAGGTTGCCTGGGTGGCAGTGCCAGTCAGAGCATGGCCAGCATCTGATGGCAGGTATCAACAAACCCTTGGGCTCTGCTGTGTCCCATGAAATTCCTTTGGGAAGGGCAGCTGGCTGAGCTGAGACCTGGAGCTGCTCACTTTCCTTCTCCGTCCTTCTCGTGTCTGGAAAATTGAGGAGAAGAGGGTGTTTTCCATGTATGGGAATGGATGCAAGAAAAACCTGCTTATTTTGTGGTGTTTCAGCTTCATCTTTTCGCAGTCGCTGCGGGAATTGGGAATCTCAGGGATGCTTTGAGATTAGTCAGGTCTAGGTTCCTTCTAATTTGTGTCTCGTGGTTGCTTCAACTTATGGCAGGAACATTAAAGAGATGAGTTCTGTGCATGCCTGAGTCTGCAGGGATGTCAACTCACAGCAGAGCCTCCCCAGACAATGCACTTGGATGATGGATTTTACTGAGCTGTCTGTTTCCATGACATTTATAGCACTTTAATTATCTCGAGCCTTTTTTCCTTCTGTCAAAAGTGATTGAAATCAGGTGTCAGATCCAAGAGATATTGGGATAGACGGACACACCTGTGGCTGCACGAAGAGATCACACAGGGCTTGGTTTTGGGGGGAAACCAGCCAAAAAAGTGCATTGCTGTCCTAATGAATTCGTTAGAGGAGAATGCTTCCTCGTGTGTTAGCTTAAACCTTCAAATTAAACAGCTCTCCCTGTGGTTGCTCTGGTATCCATGGGGTGAATATTTAGGTACTAGCAGTTGTCATCACAGAGTTGTGTTGTTCCTCTGGTGAAGGTGTTTCCCTCTGGCATATGCCCACAACAGCTCTTCTCCAAATATTTCCTCTCCCTGCAGGGAGAGATCCAGTTCCTTGTGCTGGCAAAAAAATGCAAGAACTGGTTCTGACTGGAGGCCACAGTTAAGATCCCCCATCCACAGAGCAGGTCTGCTAAGGACCTACACCAGGTCTGACCTGAACATCTCACACATTCCCTGGGAGCTGGTGGGAGTGTGCCAAGTCCTCCTGCCAAGCTGGCCCTGCCTGCAGAGTCTCAACCTGCTTTTCTCTCATTCCAGCTCTTCTCAGAATTGAGTTTCCTACTTTTCAGTCAAAACTGGAGAGGGGAAAAGAAAGTCAGACTATTTACCATGTTCATGGGAGTTTTGGAGCAGCCAAAAAAAACTGAGTCACCTTGGAAGGGTTCTCTGCAGTCAGGTTTTTTACTTTTTTCTTTTTTTTTTTTTTAAATTTTCCCCTGAAATAGAAGGGACACCTTTGCCCAGCCAGCAGAGAAGTTATTCCTTCCAGTCAAGCCTGGTTAGTAGCATGTTCTAGATAGATCCATTGCAAAGTTTCCATCCTGTGGCTGTGAGAACCTCTGGTGGCTCAGTCCCAGTGAGCCAAGGAGCTCCTGTCCCATTTCCTGCTCCTGGGGAAGGTGTCACTGCAGGAGGCCTGTAAATGATTTCTCAGGAGAAGAGTGTCAGATGAGGATGGCCCCTGCTGTAGGTGATGCAATTTTTCATAGAATCATAGAATGGTTTGGGTTGGAAGGGACCTGGATGATAATCTGGGTCCAACTCCCTGCCATGGACAAGGACACCTTCCTCTAGACCAGGTTGCTCCAAGCCCTGGCCAGCAACTCTTCATCCTCACAAGATGTCACAGTGACATCTGTAATGTTTCTCAGCAAGCAGGGGACATGCAGGTATAGGCAGCTACATGGGTGTATGTGTCCACACACAAAACATCTCTTATGTGTAACCTACCATGCAGCTGCTGCTTTAGAGAGAAAATATTTACTTCAGCGTGATGAAATTTGAACTAAAAGTCAGGCAGTTTAATAAAAACCTGTGGTTCAGATTCCTTGTTCTTCACATATGTTTCTAATCTGCTGGGGGGGGGTTCAGACCATCTGCTCAGAGCACACAGTTAAAAGCAAAAGTTTAAAAATACTCATTTTGCAAATATAAAGACTCGCCTTACAATAGGCAAGTGAAATTTGAGAGTAATGTTCTCTCTTTATTGGGGTGGAGAGAGGTGGGACTGTCAGGGGGTTCTTCTTTTCTTTCTTTCTTTCCTTTTTTTCCCCCTTTAAAAACCTGAACTGTGCTATTATTTTTCCCCTCTTTGCAAAATAGCTGCAGAAACCTCTCGTATTATTTTTGCCTGTGTTACCACAGTGCTTGGCCAGGCTATAGAGAAGGAGTGAATATAAAGCAGCCTTTTGTCACACCAGTCTGTGCAGCCCCTCTCCCAGTCTGTCTGTCCTTCCAGGCTGGGGCTGCAGGGCAGGGCGAGCCATTCAGCCCCATCCTGCTTTTCATGTCCATAACTGATTGTTTTGCACCCAAAAATCCTCGTAGATAGCTTGTGGTTTGTTTAACAGACATAAATATATAAAAATAGCCAGCAGAGTGTCTGAGCATGACGGTTGTTGATTTAAGGATATCTGTCTCTGGGTGTTTTCAGCAGGTCTTTGTATTTGCTTTGTTTTTTTAAGGCACCTTGGCTGCCTTTTCCCTTTCCTGCAGTCCCAACTTTTTGGCTGCTTTGCCCTGGACATACCTTTCTGTCCTGTAGAAGAGGTTGTGGTGTCTGTGCTCGCTCAAAAGAGGAGGAATGCAGACAAATCCATGGACAGCAGTGGTTCTAAGAGGGACCTGGGTGAGCAGGGAGCTTGAAGTGGAAGGGAAAATCAGAGCTTGCAAATATTTTGTTCCAAAGGACTCCAGTGTGTGGTGATGATGATGATGCCCCCACGCTCAGGGTGGCTGATGTCAGGCTGCCTGCAGGGAGATGTGAGGATAAACAGAAGCTGAGCAGTCACTTCTCCTCTGGGTGGGTCCTGCTCCCTGGGGTAATGAGCTGCAGCAGATATTGGAAGTGTTTGCTCTGCAGTGGAGCACACAGCCTGTGTCTGGGGTTTTGCAGCTCCAGACATGAGTCAAGGGGAAGCTGGACACATCCCGGGATATGTGGGTGTGAGGAACACTGCCTGACCCGGGATGCTCCTCATTGTAAGGACAGGAGACTTAAACCACAGTCCAGTTTTTCCTGGTTGTTTTTTTTTTTTTCCTTAGCTTACATTTTCCCATTTTCTGGAGAAAATCCCCCTTGACACCAGCACCTGTGGCTCTGATGCAGCCTGGCACTGCCCCATCCATGCCAGGCTGGAGGGACTGCGTGGGGCAGAGCTGCTCTTCCCACAGTGCCTTTTCCAGCTTGGAAGCAAAACCCCTGGAGAAATGCATTGCTAGGATGGCCTTGCAGTAAATACTTTGTAGGTCTGATGCTTTCTGTGCTTCTGCCAACACCACCTGCTTTCTGAGCTGCCTCTGTCTCCAGGACTGTTTGTCTCTCTGCCCTGTGTCCCCGAAGTTGCTGGATCCTAATTAAGTGGCAGGTTGCTAATTTGCCTTAGCTGGGTTTTTCCACTCATTTGGTAAGTTCTTGAACAAAAACTGTCCTCCAAGGTCTAGGCACTGGCATTTAGCTAGGAAAGATGGATTGTCCACTGGAAGCAATGCTCATTTATGGATCGCAGTGGGAGACACAGGGTGAGCCTCTGAGATGTGCGTGTGATGCTTCATCCGAGCACTGCAGCCCCTCAGTCAGGCAGGGCCAAGGTTGACTAAGGTGAAATACAATTATCTCAGAGCATAAAGCAGCCCCAGAGCTTTTGGGGATCTTTAAACTGGTGATTAGATGTGTCTTCTGAAAGGATGGAGGCTTCAATTAGGCGAAGTGCCTGGGGATGAATCAGCGTTGGCAGTGAAGGGATGGGGAGCTGGGGCAGGGAGAATGTGTGGGGAATTTGGAGCTTGGCTTGGGCTCTTGCCCCATCATTAAATGTCCGTTTGAGCTTGGTCAGGCTTTTGCATTCTGTCCCTCTTCTGTTTTCTCTATGGCACCGCTGGTCCCTGCACGAGAAGCTCTCAGGGCAGGATGTGACGTGAAGTGGAGCAGAGCAGGGTGGCAGAGGGCTGAGGAAGGGGTGGCTCTAGAGCTCTTACAGGGACTGCAGAGAGCGAAGGGGCTCTGGGCTGTCAGGATTTGGTGAGGATTCCAGGGAAAGTGGCAGGAAGGAGTCAGCCATGATTAACAGGTTTGACAGACTCAGCCACTCGGAAAGGCAAGAAAACCTTTCACCCGCTGAGGATGGGAAGCTGGAGCAGTGGCTGGATCCTGTAAAGCACTGCAGTGTAAATAATCCAGACTGCTGGGGAATACTGTGTATGTTGTCTTTGGGAATTAGCTCTGTGTTCACAAACAAAGAAGGACTTGGGCATAAGCTCTGGCTTCACTTTTGCTCCAGTGAGTGCAGAGGGTGCTCGGTGTCGTGCCGGTGTCTGTGGCTGCTGCTGGGGAATGTTTGCATTAGGGCAGGGGGTTATTTACAGTGGGGTTATCAGGGCTGGGTGGGAAGTAGACACCTGGAAATAAACCCTGTACTGGTGTCTTCTGCTCTGCTAATGACTCGAGTCCTTGACTGGTATTTGGGTACTGGCAGAGCGACAGCTTCTTCAGGAGAGCTTTCCAGAATTAGCAGAGCCATCTGGCTTTTGTTCTCCTCTCAGGGAATTGCCTGTCCTTCCCTTCCAATAAGGAGTCCTTGCTAAACTGCTCCACAATTGTTGTGATATCACACAGACAGACCTACAGCGTGCTGTGGTCTCTGAAAGCACAGAGGAAATGCAGCCCTTTGCTCCAAAAAGCCTCCTAATTTTAAGAAACAGCCATGAGGGTGCTGATGCAGGGATCCAGCAGTTATGGATGGAGGAAGCACGATGTGGTGTTGTCCATCTGTTGGAGCAGGGCTGGGTGTTGGGGACAGCTTGGAGATTCCCAGGGTTCAGGGAAGAGGAAGAGGAGGGGACAGCACTTCCCTGCCTCACTCCTTCAAATCCAGCAGCTGGGACTAGCAGCGATTTAGTGGATTCTCATTTGATAGGAAATTGGGTTCCTCCCTGGGATTGTAAAATAAAAAGGTTGAAAAATTACTGGGGAGGTTAATTACCACTGAGCCGAAGGGCTTATTTTCTTCTTGTTGCTGTGGTCAGGGAAAGAGGCTTGTGTGTTGTCCAAATAATTACTGTGTGTTCTGCAAGTCTAATATCAGAAATGCTCATGGCTGATCCGGGGGTGGGGATGCAGGACTGGGCTGATGTGTGGTCAGAGGGGGTTTCTTGGGGTCCCCAGATGGAGGTCCATGGGAAAGAGAAACCTTTATCAGCCCTTGCTTGAGAGGGTTTTTCTTTGAAGCCATATTTAGTTCTAGGGAAACTTCTATCCCCGTTCTGCTTAATTAAACCTGTTTTTGCTAAAGAAGGCTCAGAAGAGGCTCCTCTCTGAGTGCCAAAAGCCAGCAGGAGCTGTTCTTGTGGTAACTGGAGCCCAGGAGGGGAAATAGCAGAGGCCTCACAGCAAAGCTGCCCCGGCCGATCCCGCAGCCCCTCTGTGCGGGACGGGGACACAAACATCCGGCTGGACTCCAAACCACCGAGGACTCGGAGCTGACTCATGACTGCATCTGAGTCAAGCCTTTTTTTTGTTTTTTTTGTTATTTAGTCAGCCTTTGAACAATTGCCTTCTCATTTTGGAGCGCAAAACTACCATTCCTGTTTGTGGCTGGACAGCAAGAGGGGCTCAGGCTGCAGGGACAGGGACTGGTGGGCACTGATGAGGCTTCATTTGACCCCAGTGCTGCAGCTGGGCTTCTTTTTCTGGAGCAGCTGTGCTTTAATGAGGGATTCTGGGATGAAACCAGTACAGTAAAGGATGCAGAGATGCTCTGAGCACTTAAAATACCTCTGACTGTTGGGATCTCACTATGATAGAACTGGGAGCACACTGAGTCCTGGGTCCCCCTTGTTTTCCTTCTTCCCTGAAGTCTCCAACACCACTTTTACTCCAACCTGCTTGGAACCCTGGAGCAGGGCAGCTGCTGTGTCTGTAGCAGTGAGCATCCCTGGGCAAGTGCTGATGACTGGTTTTATCTAGTGGAACATCTGAGGGCTGGCAGGCTGTCTCTGAGACAGGGATTAGGTTTTTTGGAAGCTCTCTGAGCTTTCACTTCATCATAGAGCTGCATTGAACCTCTGCCACTCTTCAGCCTGGGTTTGGGTTTATGGAACCAGTGAGTTTGTTATAATAAAACTCAGCAATATCTCAGTTACTTCCAATAATTTTGTAGACTTTTTTGATACAGTTGTAGATCCCAGGCCTGTGTTTATCCAATTTAAATGCAGGAGTTTAGAAAAGCACATCAAGCTGCCTTTATTCTTAGGGATGCCATCTCTCAGACTTTTGGGTAATGCACTAAACCAACAGTCCAGTTAATTATCAGTGCATTGCAGTGAGAGCCCTGAAGAATCCCAGTATTTATGGAGCTGCTGCCAATGCCAGATGAAGTCACTCTGATTATCCAGGCCAGCTGTTTTCTTGGGGTTTTTTTTTGGTTTTTTTTGTTGAACCACAATGATTTCTCCAAGTTACTGCAGTTGATGTCATTGGAATTGATGTGACATTTTTTTGCACGCATATAGAATAAGTGTTAAAAAACGCTCCAGAAAGAGCTTTTCCAGTCTTGTCTGGGAGCTGGCTGGGGAGTTGAATTAAACTGGCTTGATGGAACTTAATCCATAAAGCAAATGAGTCATCAGGCATAAATGGCTTTACCATAAATGTCAGACAGATTCTTACTGGTCCTGACAGTCAGCACTTACATCTGTTTGGTGGAGCAAATAAAAGCCTCACAGTTCACAATCATTTTCATAAATGTGCTGTCCTGCCTCGTCCTCTTCACAAGAAGCTCTAGGAATAAAGGTCGAAATGTGATTTATTCCCCTTTTTTAAAAGCTAGCTCTTCTGATGGATGAAATAGTGGGGTTTTTTTTTGGAAAAAAAAAATTGAGCTTTTTATTCTCCACTTGAAATTTTTTGTTGAACCAGCAAAGCACAGCTGTGGTTTGTACACAGGTACAGGGACTGATGGGGATGATGAGGCTTTGTGTGACCCCATTGCTGCAGCTTGGCTTCTTTTCTGGAGCAGCTGAGTTTTAACAAGGGACTCTGGGATGATGCTCAGAGGTGCTCTGAGCACTTATCCTACCTCTGACTTTTGGGGTCTCGCTGTGCTGGCAGAGGAGGGGGCACAAGCCACAACTGTGCTTTGCCTTTGCACGCTACAAACTACCCCAGTTACTGGAGGACTTTCTTGAGCCCTGAGTGCCCAGATGTGCCCAAGAGAGAACTTTTGCCAACTCATTCATGTGCCAAGAGAGAACTTTACCCACTTGTGCGGGTGGCTGAGGGTGAAGGACACTGTGCTGGCGACTTCTCCTTCAGAGCAACACCAGAGCATTAGTGACCAGAGAGTTATATCCCTCTTTGCTTGAAAATAAGGCTTAAAATGATTTGGCTGGTAAAGTCTTCAAAGTACTTTATTGGTGCAGTTGTGAGTTCTCTCTCTTACAAAGGCTCCCTGGAAAACCCGCCGGCGCTGTGTGTGCGTGTGAATTAACGGTATCTTCGTTATCTCCGCCGCAAAAAAGCAGATGCTGACATGGGAAGGAGACGGGCTTTGGGTGGTTTGTGTAACCATAACAGGGGAACAAATAGACACTTGAGTGAGGAAGGGGGAGCAGGGGGCTGGCTGCCCCTTTGTCAGCCTGGGCCGGGGCAGCGGGCTCCTGGTGCAATTTATTAGCGGCAACACACTCGAGAGGACACAAAGGGCTCGCGACCCTCCCAGCACGGCTCGCTCCAGCGCAGGGCGGCTTTTTAAATCAAAGAAATGGGGCTCTTGACAGCACAGCTTTGTGCATCTTTTGTGAAGTTCAGATAGTGGGGCTTTATATTGCGGGCTAAATTAGCCCATTTTATTGTTTTGCGCCGAGGGATGAGGTCAATTGACTGGGAATCTTGCTAACAAGGTTTTTACTCCTGTCTGCTTTTTACAAGTGTTAACACGGGGTATCCACCAGTGCTGTGCACTTGCTGTTAATGAAACAAAGATGAATGGTCTGGTGACCCCCTGAGCTCTCCTCCTTCCCCCACCACTGAGCTGCTCAGCCCATGTCACCGGGCTGGCGCTCGGAGGCTCCCTGGGGCTCTCATTCCCCCAAAATCGGGCGCCTCGGTTTTTCCTTGATTTTCACGCTGCCGCTGGAACAACGAGAAAAGGATGAACTTTGGGCAGGGTGATTGATTGGGTTTGAAAAGGAAATGGGAAAGTAGTGGCCGTGTGGAATGATGCTCGTGAAGCGTGGTGAGCTCTGAAGGAGCTGTCTGATGGGGCTCACACTTTTTCCTGGCACTCTCTGCATTCTAAATTTATTCAGTTACGCACTGATTCTCTCAGGTTCTTGACCCAAAATGAGCAGGAAGCTTCCCCTCTTCATCCTCCCCTGCTCACTCATCAGCAACTGCTGGACCAACACTGTCCTTTGGTGTGTTGAGTGAGTTTGGGGTTTCTGCCATGGCCCCGAGACTGGAGCCTGTGGCTCCTGGGACTTGCAGGTGGTTTTTTGCCATGTACTTAAAGGCACTGTCAATGCCTCGGGCCATCAGAGCCAGAGGATGCTCAGCTCCTGCAGGGAATCAAGCCAGGATTTCTTCTCAGGAACTGCCATCAGCTGAGACTAAAAGTAAACTCAGCTTTAACAGATTCTCTTCTGCTTAACCTTTTGCACTGTGTTTAGCCAACATGCCTTTACTTGCTTTATCTGCTCCTTGAGGAAACACAGTTACAGTCCTGGTCACTTATATGATGCAGACTATCAGCTCTCCTTGAGGTGTAAATCCAACCTTATCAGGAAGAAAAAGCTTTTTCAGCCTTCCTTGCCTCTTGCAGACAAGCACCAGCTCTGCTTTGTGGCTGCTTTATTTCAGCTTATCCCAACAGTGCCAGACACTTCCCGTCATCCTGTGGAAAATGGGGAGCTTTAACCACCTGAGTGAGAGAAGGGCAGAAATGGCTTAACTCGGGTGTCAGTGAGGGCTGACTGAGGTTCCACGTGCAGAAATAGCAACTGGAAGGGTCTTCACATCATCCACTTGAAACAAAAATCCTTGGCCAGGTTGGGCATCCCCTGCTGGAGGGAACTCCAAAGGAACAGCCTGTTTTGTTGCTCTGAACTGCCTTGGAAGACGAGGGATGGTGATATTTGGTGTGAGGAGCCCCATGACACCCCCAGCTCCTTCCAGTCTCTGCTCAGGGCTGGGTGATGTCCTGTAGGTCACACCATGGCCGAGTTCCCCTTGTGGGTCCCATTGGCAGGTGGTGGCCAGAGCTGACTGGAAATGGGAAGTGTTTGACAAGACAAAAACCTGGCATTTTCTGTTTTCCTAATACTCCCTTTCTATTTTTTGGTGGTTACACTGAAAAAGTAAAAGCCAGAACATTAATGACAGAACTCTGCTCTATGAATTTAAAACAAAAAAAAAAGGGGGGGAAGGAAAGGAAAGATTGTTTCTCCTTCTTAAAATGGAAAATTGAAAACCACTTTGCAGACATTTCTGCTAATTTTCTAAAGGTTATTCACTGGAAAAAATGACTAATAAGCTCAAACCAATGCTCAATTTTAGGGTTACTTGTGTAGCATCTGAAAGGTGCCCAGATGTTACAGTGAATTCCTGCAGAGAGGGATGTGATAAACCTGGAATTTGGGGAAGGAAGCTCCATACAGCTGTAAGCTGCTCCTTTCCCTCAGAGTCAGGCAGGTTGTGGCCAGGTCCACATGGTCCTTGCAACCTTCTTTCCCGGTGAATCTCTGCCAAAAATGTGAACAGCACCTTTTTTTAGTGAAGTCAGTGGTCCATGTTCATGGGAGGCTGAGCTCCCCAGGACCCAGAGACACCCATGGCTGGACCATGCAGCCAAGGCAGACTCGGTCCATCATTTCTAAAGTAGCCTTTGGGTTTTCCATGGGGATGTTTGCCAATCTGGCCAGGCTCCATTTGGAGCTTCTGATTCCTATTACATCCCCAAATCATCCTCCCAGTTTTGCTGTAATGCTCCTGCTTTTTTTCCCCTGATGTTTTAGCCATGTTTTAGCCATGTTTTTCTATTATTAAACAAGAATTTTTTTTCCCTCTAATTAAATACCAGCTCTAACCATCCAAGTAGCGAAGTCTTATGTAATTGTCTAAATAAACTGGGCTGAATAAACTGGGTTTTGGTGTCATGGTGAAGCAGTGTGGTGGTTCTTCAGGAAACTACACAGCAATTTCTGCTCTGACCTTGGGGCTGTGGCTGGAGCTTCGTTCTCTCTGCAGCAAGTGCCCCATTAACGAACCTCGGTGCCTAATGAGCTCCCTCTGCACCTGGTTTTTAGTGAGCCACTGCAACCCCCCTCCCTCTTGGCTCTTTTCTTGGATTAGCAGGTGCATTTCTAATCTCTTTCTGTGTCTGTTGTGGGTGGAAAATCGAGGTGAGGCAAGATGTAGGGAGGAGGAGTGATGCCTTTTGTGAGGCAAACTGATGGAGCAGGAGAAGCAGGTAAACAGTTTTTTGGACAGGACAGGGCAACTCTGGAGCTCTGTAGAGCTGCACAGGACCAGGTGGAAAGGAGTTTTTTTTTATTGCCCCCAGCTGATTCGGGGTGTGTAAAGCCCTTTTCTCTTATTTGTCCTGTACCCACCTTACCTGGGGTTGGTGGTGCTGTCGTGCTGTAGGCATGAGGGTGACCCCTCTGCAGATGTGCTTATCTTTTGGGGAGGTGCTTTTGGGACAGGGGATGAAGCACAGCAGCTTCACACCTCGTGGAGCAGCCAGAGATAAGTGGCTTCTTAAACCAGAGGTAAGTGGCTTCTTAACCCAGCCCTGGAACACGGAGGGTTTTCACCTGGCTCATCTCAGGGGCTGTGCCTGTGTCAGGGAGGTGGCTCTGCCAAGTGTTTTGCTTTTGATTTCTTGGTGTCGTTCATGCCTTTGACTGTAGCATCGTGCTGGTGGCTCCATGTGCACCATCCTTTCCCTGACCCTCTGTCCTCCCTTCCCTGCAGGGTGACATCCAGCAGCTCCTGATCGTGGCGGACCCCCGAGCAGCCCTGGATTACTGTGAACACTACAGCCCCGACTGTGACACCGCCATCCCTGACTCCCCCCAGTCCCAGGACCCCAACCAGGATGAATATGTAAGTGTCTCACACGTCTGGGGATGTTTTTTAGGCGGCAGCATCTGGTTCCATGTCGTGGTCACAAAGACGTTCAGCTTCTTCCTCAAGCTCAGCTTCCCAGCGACTCTTCCCTTAACATCCAAGACAGAGCTTGTTTTTAGGATTTGTAGGTTCTGGTCTTGAGTCTTGCCTTCGGGAGTTTTCCTTCTTTCTGCACTGCTCCCATTTCCAGAGACTGTAATGAACATTCACTTGGAGCTCAAAAACTTGTAGGAGAGACAACATGAGCAGAGTGTGAAACATTGACCTTCCCTGGCAGGTCGAGTCTTGTCCAGAACAGGCACCTGTTTCTAAATTTCAAATTTTACTGTTGAACTTGTAAAAGGATTAAACAGTTCTTTTTCAACATTCTTTGAAACAACAGGTGTTAAAAGGAGAGGGTAATATTTTTGCCCATGGATTTGTCATTTGAATTTTGTTTTGGCAGAAATGCTCCTGATTCATCCCCGTAAGCTGCTGTGCTCAGTAGTTTTTCTATGAAGAATTAGCCTCAGGTCTTTTCTTAAAAAAAAAAAGAAAACAAAGAAAAAAAGGCTGATGCAGGATACACTTTAATTTTTTGCTGCCCAATTAAAAATGTCTGCGTGTGACTGACTTCCACAAGAGCATCACCTGAATTTTGACCTTGTTTGAGAGGTCTCAGGCTCAGCTCCCAGCAGTTGGTGCCTGGCATCCTCAGCCACTTCTCAACAACTCTCTTGGTCTGATTTGCTTTCTGTTGGTCTCAGACCTGCGGGTTCCTGCCGAATCCCCACAAAGCTGTAATGCCCTCAGCTCTCTCAGTTTATTTTTGGGATTGAATTCATCCTGCACCTAAGCAGGGCTTTGGGGAGCAGCGTAGTGCTCCTGGTGAGGCACAGCCACCCAGCCCCAGGCAAGTGCTGTAACCAGCGCTTCTGGAGAAACAATAAATAAGAGAAATAAAACACACTTTGGGACGGTCGAAATACGTGGTAGTAAGAAAATAAAACTCTTCTTTCGGAGCCAGCAGTTCAACAAGAGCTGGCTTGTCTCAGGGCCCTGTTACTCCATGTAAGAATAACTCTTCCATGCGCCGGCTGCCAGCGAGAGCGTTGGGCTGGCGAGGAGATTCTCCATGCCCGGCTGTAACCAGCTGGTTTGTTTGGATTTCATTTTGAAGAATGACTGACGCCTTGTGGAACACGCTGAAAATATCTGGTTTCCAGAGCCCTTCTGCCTGCGGGCTGTGGGTGGATGGGAAGTGACAGGGATGCTGTCAGTGCAGTCGGATGAGTGGAAACAGCGGCTCCGGTGCTTCCTTCCCCTCCCTCAGGATGTCAGATGGGTGACCTGGGAGGTCTCAGCAATCTGAGGTTAAAAAAAAAAAAATCATAGAATCGCTGGTTTGGGTTGGAAGGACCTTGAAGTCCATCTAGTTCCAACCCCCTGCCATGGGCAGGGACACCTTCCACTGGACCAGGTGGCTCCAAACCTCATAAAACAGGGTCTTGAACACTGTCAGGGATGCAGCAGGCACAGCTTCTCTGGGCAACCTGTGCCAGGGCCTCACCACCCTCCCAGGGAAGAATTTCTCCCTAATATCTCACCTAACCCTGCCTTCTGTCAGCTTGAAGCCATGCTGTCTAAAGGAGCTGCTAGGAATATGCTGGGGTGCTCATTTTCTGCTTCTCATCTTCTCCCTGCAGTACACGGACGGGGAGGGAGAAGGTGACACCTACTACTATGAATACCCCTACTATGAAGATGTTGATGACTCTGTAAAACCAGAAGCCCCCACCACCAAACCTGGCCCTCCTGAAGTGGCTGCTGGAGAGAGACCTGAAATCAAGGAGGTACCAAGGCGGGGTCCTGGCAAGGATGAGGTTGATAAACAGCATCTTTATAGAAGGGGAGGTGGAGGATGATGCAGAATCTTCTTTTTTTTTTTCTTTTTTTTTTGTTTCCCTGATTCTGGTGTTTCATTTCTGCCACAGGATTATCCTGCTCCCACGGTGCCACCGGAGAGAGGGAACCCCGGGAAGCCACCGAAGGAGGACGGGACAGTGGATGATCCCCTTGTTGATGAGTACAACTACGAAACCATCAACGAGGAGTACTTCACACCCATGCCCTATGAAGACATCAACTACAACGAGGAAGTAGATCCCCAGGGTGGCCTCACTGAAAATGCCGTGGAAGCCGAGCTGCCCACGAGCACCGTCATCACCTACAACGAGACCGATGTAATTTCAACGCATTTTGTTTGTTATTTCTGGTGTTTCTCTCATTTTGTTTGTTATTTCTGATGTTTCTTGCATTTTGTTTGTTATTTCTGGTGTTTCTTTCATTTTGTTTGTTATTTCTGGTGTTTCTCTCATTTTATTAGTTATTTCTGGTGTTTCTTGCATTTTGTTTGTTATTTCTGGTGTTTCTTGCACTTTGTTTGTTATTCCTGGTGTTTCTCGCACTTTGTTTGTTATTCCTGGTGTTTCTTGCATTTTGTTTGTTATTTCTGGTGTTTCTCCCATTTTGTTTGTTATTCCTGGTGTTTCTTGCATTTTGTTTGTTATTTCTGGTATTTCTTAGCCCCTCAAAGCAAAGGAGAAATGAGCACCCAAATGGTAAAACCCCTAAGTGCTTTAGGCAGCTGCTGGAAGAGGAAGTTCCTTGTAAAATATTTTCACTCCAGATATTTCAGGGTGGGGAACGCAGATACTTAGAGTTAAGGATTATTCCCCTGGAAAAATCTGTTCATGTTGACATCTGCATTTCCTTGCATGAAGTGGTTTTCTGACAAAAAGAGAAATGAGGCTTGATTTTAAAATCTAACTAAAAGCATTTTACTTCGAAGTTATTAATATAAATCCTCAAAATGTTGATTCGATGGAGGACATCAATATTTTTCATTTTGGCAGCCCTACTGAATAGCATCTTTGTTTTTCAGTTTATCACTTTAAAAACCCCAACATTTCAACACTGGGAAAAAAACCCCAGTGATTTCAAACAACTGCATTCACCCAGAACGAGCCCCTCTGTTCTGTGCACAGATCAGCTCAGGGATGAGATCAGTCCAGATCCCACAGCTGACGTTTCTGTTGGAGCATTTACACTTTTCTCTACCCATATTTTAATATGCTTCAACTGAAATATGTTGCACTTGAGACTCTCTTATCCCTCAGACTTGCCCAGTTCTCGCCTTTTATACGGATGCTCAAATAGATGAACGTTGGTCTGAGCCTTAGATGAGATGGAGATAAATTGCTGGGGAGCTGCAGAGCTGTAGAATTCACTGTGCAAGGAAATAATGGCACTAGATGAGGCAAATTCTTCATTACCCAGGAATATTAGCAAGGAGAATTCATAGTGGGATAACGTGGAGGTGCTCAAGGCAAGGCTGGATGGGGCTCTGAGCAACCTGCTCTGGTGGAAGGTGTCTCTGCCCCTGGAGTTGGAACTGGATGATCTTTAAGGTCCCTTCCAACCCACACCATTCCACGGTTCTATAATGTTGCCAAGTCCCACCCTACCCCCCAGGAAGAGTTTGGTGGTGGTTTCTCTGGTGGAGAAGAATTACTTGGTTGACGGGGATGTCAAAATTCCAGGTTTTCCGGGAGGCACTGGAAGGTGGCAAAACAGACAGCGAGAGTTGGCCGAGACACTTGGAGTTGGAGCTGGAAGTTTGAATGAAAAGGTGTCGGGGAAAGTGTCCAAGCAAAGAGAGGAGCAGCTGGAGCGAGGCGGGCGTGGATCCAACTGCCCCGAGGGCTGGGGCGTGGGGGGATCCGCTCCAGCCAACTGGGGATGAAAAATGTGCTGGAGAAGGAGGTTGAGCAGCTAAAAAAGATACACAGAGGGAAACAGAAGAGGCTCCAGCGTATCGAGGGAGCGAGCGCCAACCTGAGGGAGCCCAGGGATGGGAAAGTTTTCTGGTTCCTGACAAAGAGCCAGAAATCTTTGGCCAAGATTGAACTTTCTAATAGAGAGGAATTAAAGATTGGATAGCGTGACCTTAATAAAAAAAAAAAATGGGAGAGGAAGTAAGAGGCTCAAGGGCCGCTTTACTGGTTAGGAAAAGGAAATAGAAGAGGAGGAAAGTTCAGGTAGGGAAACACATGGTGTGGCTTTCTGATGGGAAAGCTCAGTCAGGTCTTGGCAAAGCATCTGGCTGCCTCTGGCAGCTCCAAAGGAGCTGGTGTTTGGATGGGAAGGGCTGTAGGAATGCTCCTGGGTGGGATATTGCTCCAGTGGATCTTTTAGCTGATGAGCAGAGGAAAGGACACAACTTGCCTGGCTGGAGGAGATTCCCGTGCACTGAGGCGAAGGGTAACATGGCATGACATAGGGAAGACTCCCAAAAAGTGCCAGCCTGAGGGACAGATAGCCAAGAGGATATGGATTCCAGGTTTACACCTTGGAGTAGGAGCTAAGGGTCCTGTCTGCAGCCACAAACTCCTGGGGAAACCAAATCCTTGAGTCCAGCAGAATGGAAGTGGGGATTGGGATTGTGCATATCTTAATAACCCTTCCCAATAGCTGTTATTAGGAACAGGGTTCCAGCAGGAATACAGCCTGCTGGAGTGGATGGAGAAGTTTATGTGCTCTTCAAAACAATTACCTAAAAAACTCCTAAGTTTTTTGGCTAGTTTAGGGAACAAAATAGTGCTCATGGTCATGAGTAAGTGTGGCATAATTTCAAGTTGTCCCAGGTTTTTTCCAGCAGTTGGAGACCCTGGACTGCTGCACAGGGATGCACAGGCATTCCTCATGGTACTAGTCCTGCACTGCTCAATTTTGGTCCTGGGATCAAAGAGGATAATCTTGATCTGGTGCAAAATAGTCATTTTGATCATTCCTTGGCAGATTTGCTGCAAGATCAGGATGTGTCTGTCACTATTGAAGTTCACCTGTCTGTATTTTGGGGAGACTCTGATTCCTACAACAGGAATTAAAAGGGGATTTAGTTCTACACAAATGAAACTCTGTGAGAGCTTTGGAGGCAGAAAGAGTCACTGGCTCTCCTGGGCTTGGGTTTCATTCTGGCTGATAACACCCTGACAAAGGCCAGGGAAGCAATTCCAGGATTTAGTAGGCAGCAATACTCCCCTGAGCAGGAGGAGCAGGGGACAGATAGACTTTGTTCATGGCCTGCTGTTCTTCAGGCACTTTGTTTTTCTTGTCCAGATGTGATACCAGCATTTCCCATGGACATTGCTTCTCAAAGGGAGAATTAAAAGTGGTTTAACTGAAGCTGTTACCAGCCAAGGAGAGTCACAGTACTCACACACTGATTTTGGGGCCTCCTCTTTTCCTTCTTGACTGTTTTCTCATTCAGCTTGTAGAACAACATTGTTAAGGAGATTATTTTTAGGCTTTTGGTTTGGTTTTTCTCCAAAGCACCTACAAGTCTCAGCATGGAGAACTTTCCTCCCTCTCTGCCCAGTTATTCATAATATCATCTTTCCATGCAAATAGACTCGTGGACCTTAACTAAAATATCAAACCAGACATTTTTGATATTCATTTCAAGACATGCAATTTGCTGTGTTATCCCCAAACCTTTATAGCCAGATAAACAGGTTTTAAGGTTTCAAAGTGTAAAACCAGGTAAAATATTTCAAACAGGGTAAAAGACATGTGTGATAGCACTAGATCCATTTGAACAGCACAGAGGAAAAATAATGCTGATTTGGCCAAGTTTTCTAATTGAATAATTGCCAAACTGTAATTTCTGCCAAGGCCAGTTGGTATTTGCAGAGGTAAAAGAAGGTGGGGTGATGATTGCCTTAGCTCTAGGCTTATTCTTACTTTAAAACCTCTTGAATTTAGATCCAGATGCTCGTGTTTATGAGTTCTGAGCAGTTTTGGCACAGAAACAAGGTCTGGAAGTGGTGATGGCATTTAAGTGATTCTGAATTCATAGTAGTGAGGAGATAATTTCTCCGGGAAGCACTGGAAATAATTCAATTTATGGACTATTTTGGTCATTACCTGGATGGGAAAGAAAGAAAATAAATATCAGCAGCACATGTTGTTCTTTGCAGTGCTGCTCCAAGCAAAGGATGCCAAGGGACTGTGCCTGCCAGGCTGCTGGAAGCACAGGGATATGGAGAGGAGCAAGGAAATTCTGATGCTTGTCTAGATGTCCTTGCTTGTGGCCCATAGCATCTGTTGCTGTAAGGATTCAGGAGGGATTCAGGGATTAAGGCATCAGCTTTGTAAAGATTTCTGCTTCTGCTCTTTGGACAAGAACAGTTGCAAATTGGATCCCAGACTAAACAAACAGGACGTTTTCAGAGAAGCGGACTTGGATTTTTCCACATTTCCTCCTGTAATTGGATCCTCACAGTGACACATTGTGGTTTTGATGTGCATTTTAAATATGGGAACGGATGTGTGACTTCTGGTGCTTGATAATCCAGGGTCCTGGATGCTGAGGCCATGAGAGATGAGGAGGACTTGGAGTTTGGAACTTCCATTCCTTCTTTCTTTAAGCGTTCAGAGTTTGCAGGATCCTCCTGACATGAGATGGGTTTTGTTTTCCTCACTCAAACTTTCATAGTCAGTGTTTTATCAGGGATCAACAAAGAAATCCCAGGGAAAGCCAGGGTGTGCCTTTGACATAAAGATTCTCCTTTTATTCTTGCCTGCCATTGGAGAAGAACCTTGGAGGTCACTTGGAGACCTTAAAACTCCAGAATTTACCTTTCCCCAGATTTTTTACATGTAACTACTATTGTAAAACATCCCTCACTTTGCACAAATCACATATAATACTAATATTATATTATACGTAATATAACATTACTAATATTATATTATTATGTTATTATTAATATATAATATATTATTATTAATATTATTGATATTCTGGCATGTGTAACCAAGAGAGATTTGGAGCCTGACACTTTGCTGCTCTTCCCCTTCCAGGCTGCTCAAGGAGGAGATGACCTGGACAAAGATTTCACCGAGGAAACAATAAAAGAATACGATGGGAATTATTATGAAAACTATTACGACCGGACGGCCTCTCCCGACATCGGGCCCGGGATGCCTGCGAACCAGGACACCATCTATGAGGGGGTAAGAGGGTTCATTCTCCATCGAGGAGGAGACTAGTTCATAATGTTTACCTTTCCATAATTTAGAGCATGATTAGCAACACAAAAACCAGTGTTGGGAGCATCATCTCGCTTGGATCCCCCCACCTGCCCCGAGGCGAGGAGGAGCTGCCCCGTGTCCCTCCAACAGGAATTTCAGCAGTTCCTTGGGTTTGCAGTTCTCCCAGGACCTCCAGCTGCAATTCCTGCTCACGCTGGGGATGCTGATGGTGAAGGCTGTGTCCTCTCTGACTTCTGTGTTTCCCTTGTGTGCTGCAGATCGGTGGCCCACGGGGCGAGAAGGGGCAGAAGGGAGAACCTGCCATTATTGAACCGGTAAGGACCATCTGAGTTTTTGGCTTTTGCTGTTTTTCTCGAGGAAAAAGGCACAAAGGAATTTTTCAGTGTGTGTTGGTGGTACTTGGTGGTTCAGTATTGTCTCAGTGATGCAGCTGGGAGGCTGGAAAACTTCCCATGAAAGAATTACTTGGTTCATTTGAAAACTTTTAACATAAAATACTGTAATTACATATTTAATTTTTTTTTTTCAAAACTTCAAGAAGCGACCTAAATCATGAAGGAAGTGCAAAATTTCCCATGAAATCTCTCATTTAGCAAAATAGAAACTGGAGCTTCAGGCAGGGGGCACATCTCACCCCTCCAGAGGGTTGGAAGTGCCCCTGGCTCCACAGCAAACCTGCTCCCCTGAGCACTCGCAGCCCGTGGCCAGGTTGAATCCTGACCTGAACTTGCAGCCTGAGGTTGGCTTTAATTGTGCAACTAAAGGGTTCATCCCTCTGGAAATAAAAGGGTTCTCCCTGCACACAGCTGTGGAAAGGAGAGGTTTGCTCCTGCACCAGCCCCGGGGTCCCACCAGATTCCACTTGCAGAGAAACCCTGTGTCGCCCCAGGAGTGGAACCCAGCACACTCTTTCTTTATAGTTCTGCCCTGGGCTGTTTCTGAGGTTGTTTTTCATTCAAAATAACGGTTAGAATCTGCCCGTGCCCTTTGCAGAAAATGGGGGTGTCCGACTGAGCAGCTCTGAGGTGAGGGGGGAGCTGCTGCCCTGCTGCCCCACGGTGGGAATGGCTGGGGGTTGCTCAGAGGCTCCTGCTGAGCAGAGCAAGGGGCTGTTGGTTGATGCCCATCTATCTGTCCCTCTCAGTGTGTCAGGACGCCCAGGTACCCCCATTCCTGCTCCTCCCCAGGCTGGAGATGGAACTTCAGGCCCTTGCACCCACCTCCCCTGAGCAGGTCCCCGGCAGGCTGAGCCCGTGCTCGCTGCTCACCACCAGCTCAATTAACCTAATTTTCCTTGGCAGAGAGCCAGCGTTGCAGCAGCACTTCCCATCATCCCGAGGCCACTATTTTTCTTTTAATTCTTCCTTCCTTTCCTCCTCTGCCTGAAACTTCTGCAGGTAGTGGAGAGGGGAGCCAGGGAGAAGCTGGGCTGCAGCAGCGGGGCTTGAAAAGCCTGAGTTCCTAATAAAACCATTCCCGACCTTTCCTTCCTTCTCCTCTTTTCTGGGTCTCGCTCCCACTCTGCAAACAAAAGGAAGAACGAGCGATTTCCTTATCGGAGGGGTGGGGAGAGGACGGGGGGGAGCAGCCAAACGCCGGGGAGGGGTGGGCAGCCAAACCCCGCGAAGGCGATGGCAGGAACCCAGCCCGAAACGCTACAAAGCGAACAAAATAGTTAAGTTTAATCATCCAGAAAGAATTTGGCCGCCTTCACGATTTCCAAACACTGGAGCATGTACAGCTTTTGCCAGAAAGTAAACAAGACCAAATGCCGCCCGGTCCCTCTCCGTGCGGCTCCTCTTTAGCAGGAAAATTCGGATTTGCTGAGCATTTTAGCTCCCTCTTTTTTTTATTATTATTAATTTTTTTTTTTTTTTTTTTTTTTTTTTGGTGGGAGCTGCAGGAGAAGGGAAACAAAAACCAAACGCAAAGTTGGATTCTGCTGGATTTTCTCTCCTCCTCGTTCAAACCGCCTGTCCTTCAATCCTTGCTCTGTGCTGACACTTGCTGGAGGCAGCAGGGCAGGACAGGGGCAGGGGGAGAAGGGATGGAGAGGAGGGATGCAGGGACCCCAGACATCCAAGATCTGGAGCCATCAGGGTGCTGCTGCCTCCTCAGAGCCCTCTGTCCTTTTTGGAGGGACTCTGGTGCTCACACCTACTTTTGGGGAGGGTTTGCTCAGCACCTCTGTGTGTTGGTGCCAGACTTTGGGCTGTTTCTGTGGCAGTGGCTTCACTTGTGTTGACTGAGTGGAGGCAACACCCTGTTTTCCCCTGGGACAGTCCCAAATCCCTGGTTTGCCTGCTCTCCCCGAGGTGATTGCCCTTGGTGGCACCCTCCCCACGGGTCCTGTCCCCAAACCCTTGCACGTTTCCATCGCTCCCATTGATGAGAAATCATGTAAACAGTGGAGGTTTCTTGCCAAGGAGAATCTCCAGATGTCCCTGAGGCTGGAGCTCAACATAAACCAACAGATAAGTATGGGAAGATGCCAAGGATGTTTGCATCCCAAATTAGCTAATTAGCCTTGACTCTTGCCCATGTGGAGGAGTGTCCCCAGAGTCTTAGGTGGCCATGGGAAGCAGAACCTCAGTGCTGTGTGTGCTCAGAGCAGGGTAATGCTGGCACCCAGCAGCCCAAAAATCCCCTGGGGAGTCCTGTGTGGGCTGTGATTCTCTGTCCCAGCCCAGACACTGATTAGTTTTTGTTTTAGAACCTGTCACACCAAAAATGTGCCATCATTAGGCTCAACAGAGATGGATTTGGGGCTTTCCCTGCAATGTCCTTCACTGTGTGTCTGGAAAGGAACCAGTGCTTAGTGGGTGTTCTGGGGGACACTTTCTCCATCAACAGAACTCACCTCTCTGTTGAAATCTCCAACAGCAAGAGCTCATAGTCAGTGCAGGCTGGGGGAAGGGGGTGTGGAGTTCACCCCTAATTCCCACCCAGAGGAGAGCAGTGTCTCCATGGCCCTGCTGTCAAAATATGGGCACAGGGTGAAACCTTGTGACCCAAATTCTTTCCTGGTGAAGAATGACTGCAGAGGCACTTCTGTGGTGGTGGCAGCAGCAGCAAATTTCCCCTCACACATCCAACTGAGGGAGAGGCCAGGTTTTAAATGAGATTTTAAACGAGGTGGTAATGAGTAGTGTGGACACTGGGAAAGGCAGAAAATAGTGCTGGCCACATATTAGTGGTGCAGGAACGTGTATCCCACTGATGGAAGCAGGGATGGTCCATGGCGGCGTGTTTTATGCTATTTTTTGATCCTCTGGGCTTAGAGACTGTGACTTTTGGGGCAGGAATGCCTGGATTTTCCTCTAGACACTTCAGATTCGTTCAGCTCAGCCCTGTCTGCTGGAGTGGCTGCCCTGGGTCAGCCAAGGTTTTTGGCACCAGAGCCTGAGAACAGTTAAGGGTGTCCCAAGAGCAGTCCCTGCACTTGCTTCCTCCAGGCTTCACCCACATGAGCCAACTGCTTATCTACAGATTTTTAAAGATGGGTTTCATCCCATAGGAGAAATGTCCCTGTTTCCTACAGGTGAGCTGGGAAGTGCTGGGACTGCTCTGGCTTGACCTGGCTCTTGCTGGGCTCCAGAGATAAAAGGGGCAGTGCTCTCTGTGGAGCTCTTCCCAACACATCATCCTGGAAAACATTTGCCAGGTTTATTAGGAGGTTTCTTTCTTGCCTCTTACATACTCATAAAGAAAAAGAAAAAAAAACACCTCAGTTCTACTGAGCACATGATAGATCTGATATAAAGTTATGACAAAATATTTAGATTAAAACGGATGGAGAAGCATTATTTTACCATTTTGCCCACACAGTGATTTCCTTCTTACACAGAGTAAATCACAGCGTGCAGTCTGCTGGAAAAAATAATTTTAAAAAACATCTCGCTGTTTGATTGCTAACTACTTTTTAAGCTCTTTGGGTCTAGAAACAGCTTTTTTTTCCTGAAGCTCCAGCACCATCAGGGCTGGCTGTGCTGCAGGGTTTGCCTTTGCCTGACTGTGGGCAAAGAGAGAAGGGCTGTGTTTAGGAAGGTGACCCTGTGCTGGGGTGAGGATGGGCCTGATGCTGGGGGTAAGGGCTGTTTGCCATGCCCTCAATGATTTAAATAGACATTATTTGGCTTTTCAATGGGCATTCTGTGCCTCTGGCAACAGGGACACAGGAGATGCCATCCAAGAGGGTGGAAACCCTTCATGTCTGGGATGTCTCCATGTAGCAGCAAGACCTGAAATATTTAAGCACAGGGCTTAAATAAAGCCCTGGAATCAAACTGACCTGAGGGATGTGCCTTGCTAATCACTTTTTTTCCTTCCTTTTGCCCAGGGTATGCTGGTGGAAGGCCCACCTGGTCCTGAAGGCCCAGCAGTAAGTGGCACTTTTCCCTTACTCCGGGTTTGGGGTGCACATGGAAGGCTCAGCACACGGCTGTCCCCGGGCTCTATTGCTTCCATATGCCACACATGTGCACAGAGCGCTTTGGGGTGGATTTTCTGGTGCAAAAATAAACAGAAAACTCTGAATCTTTTCCTGCTCGTTGTATAAATCTGCTACAAATAATAACACATTTTAGTGGCTCACTTTTTTTCCTGTCTTTTTTCCATGCTAGGGCCTTCCAGGACCTCCAGGACCAACTGGACCCGTGGGTTTAATGGGTGACCCAGGGGAGAGGGTGAGTATTCGTGTTTTTACCCTCTTTGCTGAGGCTTTGGGTGCTTTTGTGTGTGCAAAGTGGGACTGTGGTGTGTCCCTGGAGTCCTAAAATCATTCTGTAATAGCACTTTCCTCTGAGTCAGCCCCCAACGGAACTCATGGTGGGGTACAGTGCTGATCTTTGGGGCAAAGGGTTGGGGAACAGCCACGTTAGTCAAATATATTAAGCCATTTTCCAAGTTAAAACCAATAGTTTGGGCTGAAAACCCTCTGCTCTCTGTCTGTGCTCTTTGGCTGCTCCTTCCAGTGCAGGAGCTGGGCTGTGGCACTGGGAGAACAGGATGAGCAAACACCAAAATAGTCACTAACACAGTAAAATGAAGTTCAGCCACTCTTCTGCATCCTCATTGCAGCTGGTGCTGTGAGTCCTGGCAGAGGGTTTGGTTTTGGTTGGGACCAGGATGGTCCTGGGGTCACGCCAGCACTGCTGCTGTGGGTCTTTCCTTATGTTCATTTTGTGTCCCAAACTGCTCCCAGTGGGAAAGGGGCTCTCGTGCAGCACTTCACCTTTGCTGGACGTGGATTATTGGTCTGTACCAGCAGCACTAGAGACTGATTTATGTGCTTTAACAATGCAATAACTTAGGGTTTGATGTTACTGTAAATCAGTTTTGTCCCTGGCAGCCACTGCTTTTTAAACTGCTGCTGCAGAAGCCTCTGGCTTCGGGATGTCTCATCAAAGGCAGCTGCTCCCAAGTGCTTTTGTGGATTGTGACCCCAAATCCCATAATTTAACACCACACTTCAATCAGAGCTGTATATTTATTTGTTATTGCTGAGTCCCCACCTGGGATCAGGAGTGACCTGTGTTTTGGGAGCTGCTGAACTCAAGCCTCAGGTCAGTGAGTGGTGCATGAGCACCATTCCAGCAGCAATTCCAGTGCTTGGCAATGCCACAAATTAAAACCCACTGTTCTTGCTTCAAGAGCTGAGTCTCTGGAGTGGCCCTGTTACCAATGCACTCCTCACTTGCTTTTGTTCATCCACAGTTCAAGCCTGTTTCTCCTCCCTGGCAGAGGCAGCCAGGTGAGCACACCTGGGCAGATGTGCAGCAGGCTGCCCACTGCTTCCAGTCCTCCTCCCAGCAGGAATTTTGGCCTGACATCTAGTGGAAAATTCACCATAGCACAGACAGGATCTGGCCCTGCAGAGAAGCGAGGTGGGATCAGCTTTGTTGTCTCAGCTCAGTTTGGAGCTGGGAGCAGAGGAGCACATTTCCTGCTGGATAAGGCAGCTCTGTGCCCGTGGCAGGCTGGGGTGCACCACAGCATCCTCCACGGAGCCAAGAGCTCAGTTCCAGGTGGGGAACCACATCCCCTTTGCCTCCTGGGTGCCCAGGAAGGATGAGCTGGGGTGACCAGATGCAGACTCTCCGCCTTTGTAGGGCTTCCTACTTTCCTGGCTTGGACAAGATGGGAAAAGACAACAGGAAAGTCTGGCTGGATAAGGGAGTTGTGCTGTTCTGATGTGTGTCTCACACATTTAATTGCTGCAAATTCTTTAACTGTTCATGTCATGGCCTTGATTATATATATTTTTTCTTGAACATTCTTTTTCTTTGGTCTTAATTGAGCAACCTAAGACCCAGAAAAAATAGGAGGGAGAATTCCTTTAATTACAGAAGATCAGAACAAGATCTCTGTGCCCCCAGGGATCTCCCCTTAGCCTTGTTTTAACTGTTGCAGTGATGCCAGAGGTCTGCTGTGGTTTCCTCTGTGGTGGCCACCCCTGTGTTTCCTTTTCTTTCTGAAGCACCCACGTTGCAAAATGCAACCACTGAGAGAACTAAAATCATTGCTGGCCTGCACTGGGAAGTGAATGCAGTGGTTTTAAGGTGCACTTGAGGAGATTCCTCAGCTGTTGGGGCATTCCTGTGGCAATATCCCTAACCTGGGCCCAGGATTTTTTTTTTAGCAGAGGTTCTTTGTTGCCTTCTTGGTCCCTGGGGGATCGACCAGAGTCTGCTGGCTGCTGCATTCCCACTTTTTCCCCTGGAGCACTGCTGGAGAGACCCTCACCTCGTTTACACTCCTGGTGTATTTATTGTGTTTTTCGATGGAACAGTAATAACGTTCCTGGTGGTTGTGACATGACTGAGAACGAGGGGCCCTGACTGTGCTCCATCGATCGGTGCCTGCGAGCTCAGAAAGTCGATACAGGCTGCAGGCTCAGCCCAGGGCTGTGAGCCAGGGCCACTGCTCCTGGAGAGCTGGGCTTAATTAACCCTTGTAGCACTGCAGCCCTGGATCCTCCTGAAGGACCAAGGGCAGGCTCTGCATCCTTGGTGTTGGCTTCCCAGAGGATGGGTGAGCTGGGCAAGGCCCCGACTGTGTTTTGCATCTTGCAGTGGTCCAGGATTACTCAAAAGAGCTCTGTGGCTTCATCAGATTCTTGGTAGGTCTTCATCCTGCTTGGGTTCCTGCGTGATGCCCAGCTTCCTCTTCTCCTCCCTTGGATGTGCTCTATCTACTCCTGCATTCCTGGCAGGCTGGATGCTGCCCCTGGTGACAAGGGAGTGTGTTTCTGTCATTTGTCCAGGCAGATGCAGACATTTGCTGGCCAAGCTCCTCTTGAACAGCCCTGCAAAGCCAACCAGCAGCAGACACGCTGTCCCTGACGATGCTGCTCCACACCCTAAAATGAAAGGAATAATTTGCATTCTAGCACAGGCAGCACATCCCACTTTTCCAAGTGTCCAGAACAGAGTGTGATACAACATGCTGTGCACAGAGGAGTGATGAACTTGCAGAGCCAGGAACTGCAACTGTATTAAAATACTCCTTTTCAATTAGAGCAGCTCCACTTTTAATTTGTTTATTATTAACCCTGCCTGTGGCTCATGAATTTACATGACTTCCCCTGTACGGGGAGGAACGTTCCCTCTGCCTGCATCTGATAGAAAGACCTTTTATTTGCAATCAGGCAGGTGCACTGAATTAATGTACCGACAATATTCAGGTATGTTAATATTGGCCAACATTCATTTAGCTCTGGTTTATTCATCATGTCAGCTCGTTCATTTTTTCCCAGTTATTTTACAACATGCAGAGGAACTTGTGTCAATGGCAAAGCTGTGGAGCAGCCTGTTTGTGGGAGGTTTCAGGGGGCTCAGCTGAGGGGAGGGCGGTTGGGGATGACTTAGGCAGGTTTCTTTGAGCAGTGGGAAGAAGGAAATATGGCACTTAGGAGACCGAAGAGTTATTTCATGGGTACTCCGGGCTGGAATGAAGAAAGTGGGAAATGTGTTGTTTTGAATAGGATGAGGTGCAGCATTAGAGCAAAATGCAGCTCCATCACTCTCCCCGTTGTGTGTTTGGAATTCTGGGCTGTCTGGGTGCTCTGGGGGGGGGGGTCAGCACATCTTGGGGGAAGGCTGGTCACAAAGCAATAGCTGTATCTTCCAAGACCATACAGCCATTGAGTCCCAAAAGACTTATTCCCCTGGGGACAGTTTTGCACCTCAAAAGTGCAACAGGATCCCTAAAATCCTTATTGGGCTTCTGCAAGGCTTGATATTTTCAGGGTGCTGGTTTTCCCATTAGATAGCAAGTGCTACCTTGCCTAGCAGACCCCAAAAACTGCAAGAAAGATCTTCTATTACATAATTTTCTGACCAAGGCTGAAAATGGCAACAAAACAATCAGAGAGAGAGACACAGTGAATTTTGAGTTCCAGTGCTGTGGGCTGTTGGGTACCACTCTCACTGCCTGCGACTCGAGGAGCCCCAGCACCAACACGCTGAGGCTTCAGTTTAACCATTCCCTTGAAATATTGCACCAGTGTTTGCACTCAGCGTGGGATTTTAGAGCACTGCACCAAATGAGAGTTGAAGTCTCCATTCCTGGCTGCCATATATCAGCAAATCCCTATTTACATAACGAGGGCGACACAGATTTACGCCCCGAGCCTGGCAGGCTGCATTTCTTCGAGGCATTTGTGAATTTAAATTTACAAAGTGCTTTATGGGTTTGATTTTCCTCCGTCCCCCCTTTGCCCCCCGCTGATCCACCCCACAAGGAACAGACCTCCCACACCCAACCTGAAACAAAAAGAGGCATTTATGGGTATAAAAGCGTTGCATCAACATTTGTCAGGCAGAGGACACGCATATGGAGAGATAAACAAAGCTCATTCCTGAGCCATCATATGCAGGACTGGAGTTAAAGGAGAAGAGGGAGAGAAAAGAAAGTTTATTATATAAAACAAGTCTGGCCTAAATTATTTATGGGGCTTCTGCTCCAACAGATGGGACTGGCCTCTGCACCTCATCAGCAGGGTCAGGGGCTCTGGTGTCGGCCAGACTGAGCAAACAGCGCGAACACAACACCGTGAGCTTGTCTTGAAAAATGGATGGGCTGGTGTGTTCTGCAGCCTCCCTTCGCTGCTGAGGGAGCTGCTGGGCTTTTTTTCCCCTGTATTTTTTTGCTGATAAATCACTGGCTGCAGCTCTGGCTGCTGCAGCAGCGCCGGGAGCAGTGTTGTTATTCCGGGCTGGTCGCGGTGCAGAGCCGGGCTCCGGGTCCGTGGGGCTGCGGGGCAGCTCTGCCCTGTCATTGCGGTGCAGGTCCCACCACAGCCCCGTCCTGCCTGGGGCAGGGTGGAGTAGCCACAGCTCCTCACTCCCTCCCTGGTGCTGGGCTCTAATTTAGGGCTTGGAACTCTGGCTTGGGTGTTTTGGGTTCCTTTGTAAGCGGGAGACAATAAGGGAATTGTGAAGTTGAACATGGCACAGAGGGAATGGGAGAAGGAGGAGCACAGAGGTGTGAAATGCAAAGAGAATGTTCTGGAAGACAGTGGGGCAAGGATAACACACCAACTGTTTTGGTTTGGTGGTTTGGGATTTTTTAATACTCTTATTTTCAGGGACTTCATTACCTATTTCTCTTTCCCTGATCCTTTTCCCACCTTTATCCACCTCCCTTTGCCCTGCGGGGTGAACATATGACTTTCTGTGACCCTGCAGCACGTCCATCTGTGTCTGAGATTTGTGACAGGGTTTTATCTTACTTTTATTTTTACTATTGCACACACTGGAAGGCTTCAGAGAAGTTGAAGAGAGTGAGAACTAACATAGGTGTCTGTTGCTTGCCCTTCCAACAGCACTGGTTCTCTATAGGTGGATTTATTATTGGCATTTACTAAATAAAGGAGTACCCAACTCCTCAATCTTGAGTTTTCTGGCCACAAAATGAGCACCAGGCGTCACTGGGATGTGGTCAAGTCACTCCTACCTTAAGCACACACATATTGAGTAGTTGGATGTCATCCTCACTTGCATGTAGGATCACTTGGATGGATGTGTAAATTGGGGTTAACTTAAACTTTTTGTCAAGTCCACAGTTGGGAATACAGATAATCCATGGGCTGTCTTGGGAAAATTGGCCATATTTGATTATTTATAGCTTCATCAATAGATCTTTTACTGCACACTCGTTCCTTTAGTACGAGTTAAAGACACTCAAACTGATGTTAATCAGCACAGCTCCATAGAGATCCACAGAGTTTGGCTGATTTACAGCTGCTGACAGGATCACTCCATTGGAGATGGAAGTGGCCTCATAGGACTTAAAAAGAAAAAAAAGGGAAAAAAGCCAGAAGAGAGAAAAGTGGAATGACCCAGATGATTGAACACTATGGAAATGAATTTATCTTGCTCTGTTTCTATCTCACTGTCCCTGAGTTATGAAGTTTCGTTTTTTTTTTTTAATAAGTTTTAACGGATCCAACTAAACATCGATTCCGTTAACTTGCAGCATTGCAGAGATTTTTTGTTGTTCACTCAAAAAGAGCTTGGAAATGTGGGGGCCAGGATGGAAGAAGAGGGAATTACTGGGAAAAGTCGTGTGGGCTTACGGATGCGCTTCCACAAAATTTGCTATGGCATTGGGATGTCTACAAGCTCAATCCCTGTGTGTCAAGACAATATCATGACATATCCCTTTATAGCCACAGCTGCTTATGTGTGGACATGATCAAAATGGTGCTATAGAAGTTTATTTTTATTTGTTCTTCTCGCAGGGACCACCTGGTCGCCCAGGTCTTCCAGGAGCAGATGGTTTACCAGGACCACCAGGGACAATGCTTATGTTGCCTGTAAGTACAAACATAACTAAAAAAAGCATTTAAATGATCAGGTCTCTTGGCTTTGTTGCTGTTCAGAGCCCGTTCCTGCAGAAGCCTCCCATCTCTTTCACACCAAGGACACGTTTTCCTTGAGGTAAAAGATGGATCCTGATGGTTTTCCTTGTAAATTTACTTTTTGCAAAGCACTGTAATTTCTTCACTCGTCAAAAGCACTAGGTTAAAATTTCCAGAAGTGATGAGTAGCCATAGAATTCATAGGATATCCTGAGCTGGAAGGGACCCACAAGGATCCAACTTCTGGCTCTGTACAGGATACTCCAAAAATCCCACCCTGTGCCTGAGAGCGTTTTCCAAACACTTCCTGAACTCTGAAAAAGGTTAAGTGTTTCTGCCTGGGCACAGTGCTGGAGACAAAAACACATGAAGAACAACTGGAGACACTTCCAAGGGCCAAATTTCCATGCAGAACCCTCCCTCCTACAGTGAAGAACCTCGAACAGTTCTTCAAAGCCAAAATTATAAGCACCTGAACAAACTGGTCGTCTTTGATGACCAGTGGTTAATTTGTATTGTTTTTTGTCTCCTACATGAAGCCAGTAAGTACCAAATCAGCCTTCTTGGTCCTGGGATGCTGAAGGAATGGTTATATTTTGTATCTGCTTTGATGTGAGACAACCCTATGGAAACCAGCTGCTGAAAATAAGTAGTTGGGTCCTGAAGGGAAGGAGTTTTTAGTGACAAACCTCAGCACACTTGGACAGGTTCCAAAGGGCTGGGTGAGGCTTGGGTAGGTTCCTGGCAAGGTTCCTGAGCAGGCTGGGCCAAGAGCTCAGCGTGGAGCTCAGCTGGCCACTACAATGCATTTGTTGGCCCCTCCAGAACCAACCATGGGCCCATAAATTGCATCTCTTTGAACCTCCTTGCCAAGTCGGTGTGGTCACACACCTAACACCAACCAGGGGAAAGGCCAAGGTGAAATGGAGGTGACAGAACCATCCAAGTAGGTTCTGCAGCCAGATCTATCCTTCTTGCAACGCCCTAAGCGCACAACTAAGGCAGGAGGAGGGTGTGTGCCCAGCAAAGTGGGGCTTTTTGGGGTGGAAGAGGCAGAAGGAAACATTAATCTCCTTCTCTTTCAAGTCTGGAAATAAAACATTAATGCTTGAGGGTTTTAAATCCTTTGAGTGCTGAGGGATCCTGGCTTGAACCATAGGCCAAACTCTGGTTTTTGGAGCAAACTGCCACACTTGAGAAACCCGGCTTTTGTTGGGGAAAGGGGGAGCTACAGCCAAATAACCTGATCCAACCCCATCTGCACAGGGTCTCCTGGCCAACAGCATCTACACAGGGAATATCAGCCCTGTGAGAGCTGTGCACTGAGTTCTGAATGGTGGTGTGTGAGGTCCTCACGTGCAGAGCCCACAATCCCCCCCATTGTGTGCCCCTCCGGGCTGGCAGAGCTCGCGGGGCGGGCGCGGACGTGGGAAGCGCGGTTGGTTTTTGTGGCTCTGAGCTGGGTGACCCGAGTGTGGTGGGTTAATGGGATGGGCTGGAAAGGCAGTGATGGATTTGGGTCAGTCACGCTGAACCAAATTGTTTAGGAGTCAGGCTACTGTGAGGGTGGGAGGACAGCAACCCGGTGACCTGCTTTCTCCGTCTTGTCCCCATCAGTTCCGCTTTAGCGGAGGAGGAGATGCTGGATCCAAAGGACCTCTTGTTTCAGCCCAGGAGGCCCAAGCCCAAGCCATCCTGCAGCAGGCCAGGGTAAGTGATGGGAGGTGGGATGTCTCCTGCAGCAGGTTCTCGTGGAAGCAAAGGAAAACCAGAATAAGAGGAGATATCTTCATACTCACACCCTTTGTGGTGGTGGCAACAACTTCCCATCTGAGGTGGAATTGCTTGTGTGCCTTGAGATGATGGCACCTCAGTTTGGATTTTTATTAATGGCCAGTGAGGGTCCAGGTCCCAGAAAGCTGGTTTTACATTGCCTACAGCCTTTGGAGCAGACCTTTTGCTGGTTCCAGACCTGGTGGCTCCAGTGCTGTTTGTGCTGACAGTTTTGAGGGTCCATATGCACAGTTGTAGATGTGCTCTAGGGATTCCTTTCTTTTGTGTGGTTTCTTTTTTCCCAATAAATCACAATAATTAACTGTAAGTCACTGATGGAAGCTGTTCCCAGCCCCACGAATCTCAGCAGGCAGATCTGTAATTTTCTTTAATGTATTTATTTGGAAATACATGATGGTTATCCGTGCAATGTTTCTTTCCATGGATGACCTTATTGATTGATGATCAAATCACCCCTGGTTTACTGGTGACAAAAAGCTGGTCGTGCACATTCCCAGTACAGCTCCTGTTCCCTGCCTGGATGAGTGACTTGGTGTATAGGGCTTTGTACTCATCTATTCAGAATAAAACTTAATTTTTAGCCAGTGCAGCTTAGAAATTTTTCTTCCATGAGAAGTTGTGGTGGTTTTTTGATTTTGTTTATTTTTTTTAGTTGAGTTGTTTAACATGATCATTGCTTTTAAAAGCAGAGATGCAAGAGTCACAATTCCAGCAGAAGGGAACACCTGGGGAAAACCACAATGTTGTGTTTGCCCTGATCTTGCCCAAGAGGAACCAAATTCTGGCTGTTTAAGGAGGCAGTTCCCAAAGGGACACGGCTTTGGGACATTGCATTTGGGCACAGAGCTGAGATGTGCTCCTCAGGTCCAAAGCCCACATCTGTCTGCAGCTGGAATGTGCTGTCTGTTATTCAGGGCTGTTTGCAGTCACTTCAGCACAGACTTTTTGGGGCTGGGCTGCTGAAATGAGCTAAAAAGGGAGTTTATTTCACCCTTGAATGAAATAAAACCCATTGGGATCTCCACCCAGCTGGGTGACACTTGCTCCTTTTAGGTTTATAACAAGGAATTTGGCTTAGCTGGGGCTATTCTGGATTCCATCCAACTCCTCTTTTACAAAGGAGTTTGATTTTATACTTATTCAGGTAGAGTACAGGGCCTTGATTCCACCAGTCACTGCATTTTCCTGTCCATTAACCTTGTTCTGAGAATAATATCAGTAGATTATGTTTCTGGTGTTGCCTTGTCAGTCTTAATTTCAAGCCTGCCTGTGGTTTTTCCATCAGCATCTTATTTTGCTGGGAAATAGGGAGTTTGACCTGCTAAAGGTTTCATAAGAAGCACCTGCTTTCTCAGACTCTCTGGTTTTGTTCTTTTTTTTTTTTTCCTGCCTGTTGAAAATTGTGATTTATGGGGAAAAAAAGCTCCTTCCTCTCACTCCAAGTCCCTTTCTTTTTTAAATTTTTGGGTCTGAGGAAAAAATTTAAAAACCAAATAAATCCTGGGTAACTTTGGAGCACCGGATGAAAAGTTGTGTACTTTTATAAAGGAAAAAATTAATTCCTTGGTTAACTTCAATATTTTTGGCTGAAAACTTGGATACCAAAGCAGAAAGGGAAATAAATGTAATTTTTTTTTTTGTGGTGAAGCTACAGGATATGGCAGGAATGGAAAAGGAGTCCTGCAAGGGGGAGGATGCCTTCTTTCCTTTTTTGGGTTTGTTTTTCTTGTTATCACTGCTGTTAATTGCATTATTAAGTTGATTTATTCCCTTAAAATTTGGCTTCCATTAGGCACCAAACGTTATCCCAGCCAGCAGTGGTTCAGAGCATCTCCCTTTTAATGGGGTGTTGTAAAAAGATGCCACATAATCCAGCATTTGTGCAATATTTATGCCATTCCAAGTGCAATCACGGGTAGATTTTAATTACTGGAGTACACAGATAATTACAACTCTTTGAAAGTGTTGAATTGTCACGAGGAAACAAATTGTCTGAGTGATGTTTTAAGTGTGGACCAGCTCCATTACCCACCATGGAAATTACTCACTTGATACATGGTTACATGACTCCTTAATTATTGAGCTAAAAGCCCCCTGTTGCAAATAGAACTGTAGTTCAGTTTGGACCATAAAGAAAAAAAATTCTCCTAAACTGAAGTGGGATCATAAATATTTATGTCCTCTCAGCAGGCTCGTGCACCAGCCAGGGGGTTTCAAAGAATCATGGAACGCTTTGGGTTGGAAGGGACCTTTAGGATCATCCAGGAAGGTGGGCAGGGACACCTTCCACCAGACCAGGTTGCTCCAAGTCCCATCCAGCCTGGCCTTGGACACGGCCAGGGATGGGGCAGCCACAGCTTCTCTGGGCACAGAGGAGTTGTTTGCCCGTTTGTGGGTGGCGAAAGGAGCCGGTGGGGCAGCACGTGACGTTTCCTGGGGATAGAAAGGGTTGGTGGCCTCGGGACACGGAGAGAGCGTGTGGCTGGTGGTGCAGTGGTGGCTTTGTCCCCCTGGAGCAACAAAGCAGAGACACACCTGAGCCCCTTTTCCCTTTGTGTTGCAGCTGGCGCTGAGGGGACCCGCGGGGCCGATGGGGCTGACGGGGCGGCCGGGCCCCATGGTGAGTGAGGGGGCAGGACAGGAGGGAGCTCTGGAGGGTGGGCTCTGGGATACCTCCAGGAATGGCTTTTTCTTTACATGGTGTGATTCTGTTGTGGAAAAACGTAATTAATTGTGTTGTCTGCCCAAAGGGACCCCCGGGCAGTGGAGGACTAAAGGGAGAGGCTGGAGAAATGGGGCCGCAGGTGAGTGTGGGCAAATGGGGTGACTGGGGGCAAACAAAGGTGTGGAGCAGCCAGTCCTGCTTTAGAGGCTGTTGGGAAGGAGGGATTCAGTAATCCAATGCCAGTGGAAAGTAGGAAGGTGTGGGAACATCTATTTTGCATGTAAATGTCCCTCCAAGTGTCTGAATCTGGACAGGATTTTAAGCCAACAGCGTAAAACTCTGCAGGTGGTATTTCCTTCCTGCCAAGACATCCATGGAGGGGTCCTGTAAATACAAGATAGGCTGGAGTACAGGGAGTTCAGGAATGCTCAGGAAGTTGTTCTTCCAAGCTGTAAATCCTGCACTAAGGGGAAGTTCCCATTTTCTGCTGGTGGAGGACGTGATTTATCTACCCTATGTGGAGCTGCTTGCAGGGCAAAAGCTTCCTCGTGGATAAATGCCCGCAATTCCTGTCCAGAGATGCTCAGTCCTGAGCCTTCCCTGTGTGTTTGGAACTACAGGCTCTGCTTGAGGGGTTCACCTCCCACTTTGTAGCCCTGGTGACCCTGACAGCCCCAGCAGTGCCTGCTCTGAGCCCTGAGCAGGGTCTGTTCTTCGTGCCCTGGGGTGATGCCGTTTCATCCTCTCTCCTTGATGCCTTGCAGGGTCCACGAGGCATCCAGGGCCCTCCCGGTCCGGCAGGAAAACCAGGCCGCAGGGTGAGTGTCCTGGCAGCTGCTCTGACACTGCACTAGCTACGATTTCTGCTGGAAACTGTTTCTGCTGCCAAACAATCCCTGAGCACCGGGAGTGTTGCACAAGAGCCGGCTGGAGGCCAGGCAGGGGCTTGTCCGGGACCTCTCTGGACATCTGGACAGACAGGAATGAGGATGAGAGTTAAAAGCTGGGCAGAGTGGGGAGAACTGCAAGGCCACACGTCCCACTCGTTTTTATCCTGTTTTGTTTTTTTTTTTTTTTTGGCTCTGCAGCTTTGAGGTTGTCCCTGCATAAGTGCCTTGAACTGGTTGGACAGTCCCCAGGGCTGGTGGAGTGCGAGGAGGATCCAGCCCCTGGGGGGTTCTGGTTTTGGTATAAATCCTGCTCACTCGCTCTGTTGACATCCCCAATGCTGATTTTTATTTTACACCATCCTCTGCCTCATCATTTTACACCATCCTTCCTGCCAGAGGAAGAAACGAGCAGGTCTTTTGTGTGACCCACTTCTGGCTTCCTTAAAAGAGAAATGATCCCATTTCGATTTGCAGCCATCATCATTAGCATATCCTAAAGTGTGCTGGAAGATAATTATTTCAAATAAAAATCAATGACCATGTCCCAGCATCCCATACAGTGAAGTAGCTTTGCTGCTGTTTGTCTCTCACCTCTCATTAGCTCCAGGCTGAGCCTGGATGTTGCTTCAAACACAGGGAAGTGTTTTTTTCCCTCCCCAACCTGTGAGATCCAACTTAAATAAACCCTCACTTTGCACAGATGTCCCTGTGGCCCCGACCTACCCTTTGTGTGTGACTTTGCTTGTCTCTGTTGCAGGGCCGAGCTGGCAGCGACGGTGCCCGGGGAATGCCAGGCCAGACAGGACCAAAGGTAGCACCACATATTTATGTCTCTTGGGAACCTGCATCTGCTTTTTAGCAGGAATGAACTGAGGGACCCGTGGAGAAGGAGCCCACCTTGCTTTGGAGGAGGTTGTTTTGGTGGTCCGGAGACTCCTGTGGAGTTATGGAAGTTGAGGGAGGGAGGTTAAACACACTCCCAGAAGGCACAATAGCAGTTTTTCTTTTCTCTTTCTGTGTTTTTTTTTTTAATACAACTTTTTTTAATTGCTGGATCCTCTTAAGGATGAAATATGCTCCCTTGCTTAAGAATGAAATATGCTGCAGTTGTAGAACAAATACTTCAGAATCCCAATTACAGAAACCAAACATGAATGAGTGGTTGGAAACATCCTAGAATATAACTACCAAAAACATACCTATTAACTGAGTGAGGAAATGCAGGAGGTGTGGTGAGGAATTCTAATTCCCTGTACTTTTTAGACAAAATCCCTTCATTCTGCTGGTATTATCAAGCAAGGAAGAAGCTGCTCCACTCAAATTGAATGCAGAGGAAGTTTGCTCAGGGAATCATGTCTTAGAAGGTTTAAGTACTTTATTATGTAGATACTTAAGGCTGGAATAGATGGGGGGGTTTTGATACAGAGACAGGAGACTGCAAATCATTTATCCAGTAAAGTGCTTTAATGAGCGTCGACTGCCCTCAGAGGAGGGGATGCCAGGGAAGAAGGGAAGCAGAATAACGAGCAGTGCTGGGAAGGAGAAGGAAATTTGCTGTGAGCAGAGGCAGAGAGATGCTCCAGGACCTGCCAAAAGGAGGGAGCTGGAGGTTACTCTGGGTGCATCCCAACCAGCCTTGGCCAGCCCAGTCTGCCCTCCCATCTGCCCAGGTGTAACGGAATTCCCTTCCCTTGCTTTCCTTTCCTTTGTAGAAGGGAGGAGCTGGTACTATTTTAGCAATTCACATACCATGAGGATGTGAAAACACAAGTGGCTTCACCCCTTTACAGAGAAAAAGGGACTTTTCTGCCTGTGGGGCCTTGCTCGCTGTCACCCACAATTTGCAAACACCTCTGTGCCATCTCTCTTCTCCAAAGATTTGAGGCATTTAGGAAATAGCTCCCTGTGCATTCCTGCCCTAGTTTCATTAAGACAACTTCCAGAATTTATTTACATATATTTCTTTCCCTAGAGTGTCGAGGAGGGTTAAAAAGGATGTATGGGATAGATTGTGGCAAAGCTCAGGATGGTGTTTGGGAACCTGTTGGTAGGTGAGGGAACACCAGTGTCCAGTTGGCTCCCCAGTGGATTGCAGTTTGTAATTCCATGGAATTAAAACTAAATAAATATTTGGACTACAAAAACCTGCTTTAGATCGTGGAGAAGTCACTCAGAGAAACTCTGAAATCCACATGGAAAAGCATTTAAACTGTAGCTGTTGGGAGGAGTTTAACTGCAAATGACTTTGAGGTGGTTTTTTTTTTTCTTGTTTTAATCTATAACTTTGAAATCATCGCCGGTCTGATGGAAGGTGAAGGCTGAACGTCTGAGGGAGAAAATCGATCCCTCCTTGACATGAGAAAAGAAACAAATTGGAAGGATATTCAACTGCAGGTGGAAATGTGCTCTAACCTGAGTTTTCTTTCAGGGTGACCGAGGGTTTGATGGCTTGGCTGGTTTGCCTGGTGAGAAAGGAAACAGAGTAAGTTTTCTTTCACTTGTCTTCAGGCCACTGGCTGGAATAAAACCTTGGCAGGAGGAGGTGTCTGGGAGAGACTGGGAGGAGGGCAGCTATTGCTGGGGACGAGCCACGGTGGTTTAATTAAGAGAGGATGAGTGTCCCTAAGAACATGTGGGATGTCACAGCTTCCCTCCCAGCATTCCCATCCCAGGAAGCTGCAAGATCCTTCTTGGACTCCTCGAAATTGGAATGGAGGGAAAAAATGCCTTAATAAAATGCAATCAAAAATTAAAGCAGGAGGCAAAAGCTGCTGTTAGACAGTGCAGTTGGGGATGGAAAGTGCCAGAAATGGCAATGGGTTAAATCTCTTTGCTTTATAATTAAACAATGGAGCGGGGGGAAATGCCAGGAGGTGGTTATTTTGGCAGGGTGTGTGTCCCTCCCCTCCCTGGAGATGCAGACGCTGCTTCATAAAACAACGGAGCGTTTGAGCAGCAGAGATTGGATTGTGATTACAAGTTACACAGGGAAGGAGAGATGATGCCTGGGAGAGATGTTTAATCTGCCAGCACTGGAGTGGCATGGCCTGGGCACAGCAATAACTGTGTGCAGAGCACAAGTCCTGCTCCTCAGGGAGATCCTTGGTTCCCAGTCCCCTGACAAAGTGTCACCAGTAAATCCCATAAGCTGCAGCCCCCAGGATGAGTCTGTGGGTACTGGAGCCCATGAGGGGAAGAGAAGGGCTGCTGCTGCTTCAGGGAGCACAGAGACAGCAGCTATGAGGGTACAAGCACCTTCAGCAAGTGCAGGCAGAGAAGTCAAGTCCATCACTTGGTTTATCACCGTTCCCTGATGTTTTCTGTTGCCAGAGTGCTTCTGCCTTCTCTGAAGCATTCTCTGCCTTTCCTTTACAGGGTGAGCCAGGCCCCCACGGACCCCCAGGGGCACCTGGAGAGGATGGGGAGAGGGTAAGTCTGTCTGTGGATTCAGCAACCCTTTGAATTCCTAACGAACCCCAGCAAACAAGAAGCAGATGCACCAACAGCCCAGAGACGTGGCAGGAGCAGCCGGCACACGAGACCTCGGTCCTCGTGCCCCGGGGATGCTGCTGGTGGCTGTGGAGGGAGGGAAGCACAGCAAGGAGCTGGGAGTAAAGCGAAGAGAAAAATCTATTTTTAAAGATCTGGTCAGAAAACTCAAGTTTTGTTAAAAGAAAAAAAAGATAACCCGAGAAAAATGTGAGCAAAGTATCGCTCCTGATTTCCTAAGACCCAGCGAACTGCAGCAAAACTTGGGGAAGAGAAATTCCGGGCAGAGGCAGGAATCAGAGATTAAATTGTTCACTTCTCTTTCCACTGTGTTCAGTCAATAATCAAAGGTCTCCAGCAAAGCTCCAACTAAGTGATTACAGCTCTAGAGAGCCTGGTTTAAAGGGAGAGATTGAAAATGCCAAAGCCGGGGGTGTGAGGAGCGTGTGGTTTAACTGGAGCAGCCGCTATGGATTTCCCAGGCTCTAATCCCCTTCCACGATATTTTCTTTCCACCTTTGGCTATTTGTTTCCCGTGTAAAGCTCAGATAATAACACCTTCCTCACCACAGGGTTGGCAGGATTAATTAGTTGCGGCTCTAAAGTGCTTTGAAGTCGAACAGAGCAAACCCGTGTCTTGCGGGGGAAGAACGAGTGTCTGGAGAACTTTAATCCTAAAAGAGAAAAAGAAACCATTTGAGGTGTGCAGGGAGAACAGAGGGCATAACTGAGAAGAGCATGAATTTTATCAGCAGAGGAGGAGGGTTTACAAGGCCTGGCTGCTGAGATTGATTTCCTAAGAGGAAGCCTCAGGTTTTGGGTTACTTAAAACAACTCAGGGGAAGCACCATCTAATAATTTTGGGGTTTTGTTGGGACATCAGCAAGATGTGGGAGTAAGGGGATGAAGAATTACCCCTTTGTTGCCTCTGGTTTATCTGAGGAGCCCTAATTTGGCTAAATCACGTTCCCAGGGTGTTGCTCCCATACTGCCTTGCCATTCAGTTTGGTGTTAAATCTTGTGGTTATTGTCTCACATGCCCTGAATTGTTTCTACAATGTCTTGTCTGGTAGCAAAATCCATCTTTATAAACATCAACATGAATTATGAAGTATCCTTAGAGCATTTCTAATCCCTGGTAAATTCTGCACACACAACATTAGTCTCCAGGCTTACAAGGTCTTCCTCATGCACAGATTCCCTTCCAGTCCTCCAGGGAAGCTGCTTCTCTGTGTGAATATTATTTAACAGGAACAAAACACCTGTGGTGTGACCGAAATATAACTGGTTTATTCTGTCTCTCACTGCTTCTCTCCTTTTCTCTGCTGCTCAACAGGGAGATGATGGAGAAGTTGGACCCAGAGGTCTTCCTGGAGAACCTGTGAGTATCTTCTTCATTGGCTTCATTGCTGCTTTGGGCAAGGTCTTGATGTGATAATGGTGTTTTTAGGGGTCCCATGGGGCAGCTCTCCTGGTACTAAGCAAGACCCTTGAGGTCCTGTAGGGAGTGAGCTTCTCTTGCTTAAAAACCCACATGAACAGTTTAGAGATTATCTGTGCTGTGACAGCTCTGGTTTGCTTATTTTCACTAAGACACCCACCACAAAGAGAAGATGCTCTGGGTTTTTTTGTTTGATTGGGTTTCTATTGTTTTTTTAGGTTTTTTTTCTTAATGAGCAAAATTCTCATTGATTTTGTTTGCTCACTGGCTGACCATTGAAAAAAATTTTAACTGTAAATGTAAAAATCTTAACTTAGGTTAGTTTTATACTTTTCCTGCCTCTGCTCTTCTTCCTGATTTAGATTAGAGGTAAGTAGGCTGGGGTCGAAATTAGACGTGGCAAACATATGTGAAAAACAGGTTTTTTGAGTGTTCATAGGAAACTCCAGTGAGAAAAAGCTTTCTCTGCTATCCCAGGGCAGTGGCAGCTTCACCAGGTAGCTGCTGAGCACTTTGTTCTGTGCAGTGTTAGTGATCCCTTACAAACCTCAGGGTGAAATCCTGGCAGGATTGAACTCAAGGGCACTTTTAGCCCTAATGTCAGTGGGGTCAATATTCTGCTCACAGTGCACAAAACTTCATCAATCTGCAGTTTGTTCCTGTTTGGGCCCCCACTGGTAACAGCTGAACCGGGAGGTGGGAATTGCTGGTGTCAGTAAGATTAAAGGAGATGTCAGTGGTGTTGGACAAAAACCTTTGGACCAACCCAACAAAACGCTTTCACAGAGTATCCCACTGAAAAAAACCAATTGGGTTGTCAACTAGGTACCCTGAAAAAGCATTTTTTCCCCCTAATACTGAGTATTTCTCTCTTTACTGGCAACAGCAAGCCCTGCTTCTGGCTGGGTGTAGATTTTTGCGTGTAGTACAGTTGTTGGCTGCTTATTTCATCCAAAATGCATTTCCTTTGTTATGAAAAGAACATTATCTGTCATTTACCGTCAGCTTTGCTTTCAAAATGTCTTATTTGATTGTTCTGAGGCCCAGCGTGGTGGCCCGAGAGTAATTGATGGGAATTGTTGGACACAGTTCATGTGAGGAAGGGAAGGGTTGGCATTTACAGACTCACTGGAACTAAATTATAGACAAGATGTCTGATTAACTTCTGGGAAAGATTAATCAACTCAGCTATCTCCTTAGCACATGTCTAAGCAATAACTTATGGGTTATTAACTTCTTAAAAGCTTTTATGTGCTCAGGTAACACAGCAACAAAAAAGGAGCTTAAATGACGGCGATACAGGCAGGGAAGTTTATTTTTGTTTCAGCAACGTGAGTAAAAATACCTGGGATGGCCAGAATAAAGGTTTCAATTGCATTACAGGAAGCTTAGTCATAAATATAAACACCCTAAATGTGTGTGGTTTTCTTCTTCTCTGCCCTGAGCCAAAGGAGGTTTTTTTTGGTGACTGAAGCTGGTGGTGGGACTTCAAAATGGGTTTGCCTTCATCCTGCTCCATTTCCTTCCAGTTCCCATCAACTGACACCAGCAGAATTCCTGCTCTGCTGGGGTCTGTGCAGGGCTTGAGCTCATGGAGTTTTCAGTGGCCAGGATAGATAGACCCCTTGGCTGATGCATCCAGTTTTTGCTGCAAACAGCATTTTTTTGCCGGATCAAAATCCCCCCAGCCTCCAGGATCAGACACTTTATTAATGTAGCTTTACCCTGTAACATTTCATTTTAATTCCTCGGTTCTCTCTGCATCATAAAAAGGGGCACATGTAATATTTGGGCAGACAGATAAAACTGCTCATCAATCATGAACGATTTTCCTCCGTGACAATGAATGAGCACCATCCATACAAATTCCCAGCATTCCCTTATGTTCCCTCATTTCAGAAAGGGCCTGTGTTTAAAAGATGAGCTCTCAGACCTGCAGTGAGTGCACACAGACCCCATCCCTTTCCCTCTACTACAAACCCCCCTGAAGGCTGGAGGTCCAGGAGGTGCTGGGATGTGATTTGCAGGAATGCAATTCTCCTGCTATGTTTCTGCTTATTCAATGTGATTTTCCAATCCTACCAATTTCCCCGAAGATGACATGAGGTTAAATGTGGTGAGAAAGCTGGAAATGGAAAGAAAATACCAGGATACCAGGAGTCCTGGCTGGTTAAAGCTGAAGAACCAAGCGGCTTTGAAAATGTACATTTATGCTGCAGGCTGAAAACCTTTCCCAGCCTTGCTGAGTTGTATAGATTGTTGATGATAAAAGCTGAATCTGGAGAGATTTTGAAATGCTGACCCTAACAATCCATTAGTGTTATCAGGTCATCCTTCATAATACTCCCCATCTAGAATGACTTGGCTGCAAAGTGTTTTGCATCCTCGTGTGCCTTACAGGGTAATCCAAGAATATGATTGAATTAATAAAAACGAGTTGGTTCAAGTGGGTTTTCTTCCAATCCAAAGAATAAATGCCTGTGCCTGTATTATTTATCTTTATAATTCAAGGCTTTGTGCACACAGGATTTCTTCCCCACCAGTTTGTAAGTCAAGGAAGCTGCTGCTGCTGCACTGCCAGCCCTGACGTGTCCCTGGGCAGTGCAGTGCTCAGCCAGGCACGAGCTCATCCCAATCCATGCTCAGGGGAAGGGGGGCACTGGGAATGCTTAACCCTATTTGTTTTTTTCCCCACAGGGACCCCGAGGACTGTTGGGACCGAAGGGGCCACCAGGACCCCCGGGGCCACCGGTGAGTTCCTGGGGCTGCTGCCCTGCCCGAGCCTTGCAGATAAAAAACCCCCCATCCCCATCAGTCATTCAGGCAGATTTTCTACATCTGTACAATGAAAAGCAGTGGTATTTCACAGAAAAAAAAAAAAAAAGGAAGAAAAGATGGCTCAAAGTCTCTATTCTCCCCCATTTTCAGTGGTGTCACGTCCATTTAGGGCAGCTGAAGATTTGGCCCACCTGAGTAAATATTAATGCCTTGCTCAGGCTGAGAGGGAAGAATGAGAGTTATTAACACAGTGGCTTTGCTATTAACTTTTGCCTGAGGGCTGGTGAGGCTTTAAAGCAGTTTGTTCATATTTTGGGCAAAAGCTGAGGAAGGAGCACATTGGTTTATATTCAGGAGACAGTCACCTTATCCCTGGAAGTGCTGATGCAGGGGCTGTCTCCCTAAATCACTGCTGCCTGCTGGAGTCCCACAGCTTAAAAACCCAAACCCTGCTAGAGCTGAAGGGGTCAGTGTTTAATGGGGAGCGTTGTGAAGCCCTTAACCCCTCCTGGGACGTGGAGACATCTTTACTGGGAGCTCCCAGACCTGCTGAAATTTAATGAGGAGAAATTTAATGCAGGATTTGCTCCAAAACTGTCTCATCTCCCACAAACGTGATGTTATACCCAGATACCTTGTGCTGCCCCACAGCAAAAGCTTAGCCTGGAGAACAGGGGGCTCAGGGAGAGCTTCTTGCTCTCTACCTGAAAGGAGGTTCTGGTGGGGTGGGTGTCAGCCTCTTCTCCCAGGTAAAAAAATGAGAGGAAATGGTCCCAAGTGGCACCAGGGGAGGTTTGGATTGGCTATTAGGAAAAATGTCTTCATGGAACAGGTTGACAAGCACTGGGATGGGCTGCCCAGGGAAGTGATGGAGTCACCATCCCTGTAAATGTTCAAAAAACATGTGGATGTGGCACTTGGGCACACGATTTAATGGTGAATGTGGTGGTGGTGGTGGGCTGATGGTTGGACTCGATGATCTTTGAGGTTTTTTCCAACCTCAACAATCCCATGACTATAAAGCAGTGACAGGGGGACATCTCCAGCTGACCATGTACCACGTTATCCCCTCAGCGACGATGCTCAGGGCAAGTTTGACCCCAGCTGCCTTTTGTTTTGGCTCAAGGCAGCTCAGCCCCATTGCCTTTACCTGCTGCCTGGTTGAATGATGCCTTGCATCCCAAGGCAGGTGTTTTTTCCTGTTTTCCTTTGCTGCTCTGTGCCTGCTCACTGTCAGAGGCAATCCAGCTGTGGTATTTAGCCAGGATTTGCTCGACCTGGTGCTGATTCTGCCTCCCAGGCAGGTTAAACCAGTGGGGAAAGCACTGAAATGATTTTTTAAAGTGTAAACTGGATCCGTGGAATTGGCTGCTGTAACAAACACCTCTAAAAAATTGTTCCCTTTTCACGTGGCCCAAAGGGCCTCTCGATGTTTTGCTGGTTTTTGTGGCAATTTCCCTACTTTTCTGGTGCAAAATAATGAGAAATTTTCTTACTGCTGTTTTTATAAATCCTTTCTCAGGGTGTGGCTGGTATGGATGGACAAACAGGTCCCAAAGGGAATGTGGTAAGTTCTCACTGCAAATTTTTACAGGCAGCTCAGATATAAGGAGCAAAATGTAAAATGTACTATTAGATTAGATTTGCTAATTGCTTTTTAGCCTGGTCTAGATTCCTATCAGAGCCTGCGAAAAACATGGAGAACATCTTCCTACAGCAAATGGATGTTAATTTATTGTGATTTCTGATGGAATTACACATTATTTCCCCATGAAAGATGAAACATTTTCATCGAGATGTGTGTTGGTCTAATGAGTATCAAAATACAGTAATTTAACTGAGAGGAGAAAAGTCTTTCTGTGCCTCATACTCTGCACGGATCGGATGGAATGGATTCCCTGGAGAAGAGCTGATGCAGAGCCAGGTAGTGTCAGAGCCTTGCTCAGCTCATTTGGGCTGCAAATCCCTGTGGGGAAATGAGTGTGCTGGAAGTAACTTCTCCTCTCCCTATCCCTCTGGGAGAGAAGCTGTTTCCAGGAGCTTTTGGTTGCTGGCAGAAGGTTAGAGAGGGTTCAAGCTGCTGTGAGGGTGTGGATCTGGGAGCTCAGGTCTGTCCAGGCAGTGGGAACACAGGGATAGGGTTGGGGGGATCCAGGTGTCCATGCAGGGCAGGAGTCGTGGTGCCTGAGGTCACACTGGCCCTGCTCCCACCTCTCCTACCTTCATCTCTGCCCTTGTCTCTCCTCACAGGGTCCTCAAGGTGAGCCAGGTCCCCCAGGACAGCAGGGTAACCCAGGTGCTCAGGTAAGAGCAAAACTCCTTTTCCACAGGTAGGAAAAAGGAATGATAGTTTAGCACAACTTCGCTCCCCTGCCAGAGGTGGGACCACCAACATGGAGATCTGCTGGGAATTGGCTTGGTGATACATTGCTGGTCCAAAACCTTCCTGAAAATACTCCCAGTTCAGATCCCCCCAGTTCTCACCTGGCTTTTGCTGCGTGTTGCAAAGCCAAGCCCAGGTCTGAGCCGTCTCTTTTGCCGAGTCACATCTCGTGGCTCACGTCTGATTTTTAGCATCCCACAGTCCAGTTGCTCCACAGCCAGCTGGGTAATACAGATGTCCAGGCCTTGCTGTCAGCCTTCTCCACGGCTCTCAGAGAGTTTTGCTCCTCAGAGCAGCTCTGTTTCCACCCTGCTGCCCATGACCAGGTGGAGCAGCTCCCCCAGCTCTGCCACACTGTGCTAAAAGGCAATTTCATTGTTCCTCACAAGATATTTTGAGAATGAATGGAGCTGAGGAAACCCCCAGCCATCACAGGCACTAGAATAATACTCAGCTGAGACACTGCCAAGATGCATTTGGAAGGAATAACTTGTTCCTTAATGACTCTATATTTTTTTTCTTTTGCTTTTCACAGGGTCTTCCAGGTCCACAAGGCGCGATCGGTCCCCCAGGAGAGAAAGTAGGTTTCAATATTGCAGCTCTGGCCTCAGACAACTGTTGCCATTGATATGCATTTGCTCCCTCAGCTGCTCCTTTGCCCCATATGCAACATCTGTTTGCAGCTGTGTCCATGGAAGTCTAATGCCTCTCATTCCAGACAGAGGAGAGATCAAGACAGCACGGTTTACCTCGAATTCATAATATTTGCATTCATTTCCCCTCTGAGGAGAAACATTTTGAAGGCAGTAAAACATTAGGAGAGGATTGAAAATTGTCTTTTTCTGTGGGCTGAATGCTTTGGATGGTAATGGGAAGAGCCCGTGGATGTGGCTCACTCAGCTGAGTTCCCCTCCCTCTGTCTCTCTGATTTTCGGTGGCTGTTGCCATGGAGTGGGTGCTGGCCTTGGCTCCCCCCAACAGCCCTGGGACCATCAGATTTAGAGAAGGGGAAGTTTTGCCTACAGAGGGGTCATTCTCCAGGGCTTTGCTCAGCTCCCACTGAGCAGGGACACAGTGTGTGTCCTGGTTTGTGCACTGGGAGAAGCCTCTCCTTGTGTGGAGTGGACTCAAGTTATTGATAATTCCCCTGCAAAGGAGCACATTAAAGTTCTGTCAGATAAGTGGCACTTCCCAGTGGAGTGAGAAATCAGGGGCTGCTTAATTAAAAGGTACTCACTGAGCATTGTTAGAGCAGCAAGTGCAGTCAGCTGGAGCAGCTCCTTTCCTCCTTAATCACCTTGAGATTTGTCACCAGAGATCGGGCATTTCTTGATCCTGTAACTCCACAGTTCGACATCCTCCACCTTGTCCTCATGTCCCTGTGCAGCATCGTGTCCCTTTGGCAGGACACAGGTGGTGCCCATGCCCTGAGCTCTCAGTGCTGCCTCGTGTCTGTGTGTGTGAGGTGCCAGCACGGGCCCTGCAGCCCCTCAGGGTGCTGGAACAGCTCTGCCCACAGAAATCAACAGACTCCCTACAAGTCATGGAAGCTTTTCCACCAGACTCGTGTCTGTGCAGCCTTTCACGGACAGGAAAGGCAAGAAATGTGGCTGAAAAGCCCTGTCCTCTGATGTTCTGGAGACTCTGACCACTGAACTGTTGACTTTCTGTTTGTTTTCAGGGGCCACTGGGCAAACCTGGTCTCCCTGGCATGCCTGGGGCAGATGGGCCTCCGGTAAGTCATCCTTTCCTAATTCCCTGCTTGGCATTGGGTTGGATTCTGCCCCATCCACCCTTGGGTTTATGAATTCATGAGCCCACATCGTGGTTTAACCCCAACCAGCAACCAAACCCCACACAGCTGCTCCCTCACTGCCCCACCAGTGGGACTGGGGAGAGAATGGGAAGGGTGAAAGCTGGAAAACTCGTGGGTTGAGATAAAAGCAGTTTAATATGGAATCAAACAGCACAGCCCACAAGGTCAAGCTCGTCCTTGGCTGTGTGTTGGCTGGTTTGGGAAGCCCCATCCCTGCTCCCAGCTTTGCTCACCCTGGGTGCTTCTCACCAACTCCTCGGGCCTCTCATTCCCTTCCACCCGTTTCTCCTTTCAGTTCTCCAAACTTTGGCAGCTCCCTGAGGCAGGGACAGGTCTCTCTGTGTATTTATGCACACCACAGGACGTGCCTGGGGTGCTCCTCACCTCTCTCGGGGCTGCCAGGCACGGCTGCACAGCGGTGATAAGAGCAGGGGGAAATTACATGTCACTGTTCTATTCTTGCAGCTTCCTCCTGTAATCCTGCTTTAAACATAATTTGCTCCTTGCTCCAGAAATCGGTCTTAAAAATCTCTGGCCTTTAAACCTGAGCTCATTTTTTACCCATCTCAGTGGCACCTGGTTTTGAAGGGTGAAAAATGTAAAGCGGCTGCGTTCTATTAATGCAAATGCAGAGCATGGCAAAAAAAAAAGAAAAATAAAAAAAAATTACATTTCCCACCCTGGGATTATCATTCCTACCGAGGGCACTTGGAACATCCGTACAATTGTTAGCTGAGTCAACAGAGCAGCTAAAAGCAAAGCCCAGAACATCTCTAAATCTGTAGTTTTTGATGTGAAATTCCTGCAGCAGCCTCCAGGGAGGTTCTGCTGGAGAAGCCGCCGGGTCTGTTTTTATGCAGCCTGGAGGCTGTGTGAGACCTGCAGGCTGAGCACGTGGTGGGGGGTGCGTGGACACGGGGCCTTTCCCACAGGTGGATGTGTGGATTTGTGCAGATTCCCAGGCTTTGGAAGCAGGGTGGTTGCTCTTTCCAAGGACAAAAGCCCGCCTGTGTTCTATTTATAGAAAGCAGTGTTGGAAGACACCTGAAAACCCCTGAGGGCCTGACGTGTCTCTCTCTCTGCGAAAGCCAACTCAGCTGCTCATCAATTTTTGATCTCAGCAGCAGTAATGGAGATGGGCATTTTTTGGAAACGGTGGTGATTTAGTGCAGAGCTGGACCAAGGCTTTTGAAATCCTGCTGCACGTCCCTCGTGCCTCCCCTGGAGTGCAGGGACACACCTGGAGCTGAGGGCAGACGAGGTTCCGTGAGCCCCCTCATGCACTGATGCTCTTGGTGCTGTTTAAACTCACAGGAGAAATTGAGGTTGTGTTTTCTCCCACTTTTTTTTTTCTTTTTTGATCTAAAAATGACAGCTGTCATTTGGTTTATTTTTTAATCCAGCTTATTTTGTGAAATGCAGCTCATCTGACATTCCCGTTCTGAATCTGATGATGGAAAACACTCTTAGAATTTTCTTTGTTATAGTGGTAGAAATTCACTGGTGTATTTGAAGGAGAGAGTTCATAAATAAGGAATCCATTGAGTGCAGAAGGTCTGCGTGGCTTTAGAGCAGCTGGATGTGTTTTCAGCATCTTCATAAAATGAAGGTGTCTGGGTGTGAAGCCCTTGCAGAGGTTATTTCTGTTGTCCAGACATTGCCAACCCAAGGGTCACCTTCCATCCTGGCTCCATTTTGGATCCAACAGTAGGGAAATCAGTAAAAACTGCTTTCATGGATTTCCCTAATTTCTCACCAATCCTCCAAACTGTGTCTGAGGCAATTCACACGTTTGTTTTCTACTGCAAAAAGAATTCCAAAGGCTAACGATGAGAATGGGTTAGAAACTCTTGGATGTGGAGTTATTCAGCATCAAATCCCAAGAGGAATGCTGGCCAGCATCCAGCCTGCCTCTGTCTAGCAGGGATGCAGGTTAGCTGAGCATTCATCATGAGATCTTGTACTGGTCTCCAGGAATTAGGAGTTTAATGAGGGGCTCTGACCAGTCTGGGCATCTTGTGACCTTCACAAGTTTGCTGACACATGGACTTGATTTTATCTGTTTTCCTATCTGCAAAATTCAAATGCTGCTGAACTCACCAAGCTGTTCAAACATACAAAGAATATTGAAAAAATGGTTTGTGCTTCTCTGCTGAAAGGTGGTGAAGAGCAAAAATAGAAATAACCAGGTAGGAAACCCCCAAGGACCCAAATGCTGCTCTCTTCCTTTTGGGACAAGCTTACCCTTGCAAGGTGGTTTCAGGGGGGCCACTTGTCTCAGTAGGAGCTTCCTGGGGAGCAACTGTTCTCTGACAAATAAATCTCAGCTGCCAGAGCGGCTTGTTGGCTTCTGAAGCTTGAGATGTGCACTAAACCCCCAAATCCTCTTCTCTTTGTCTCTTATTAACAGGGTCATCCTGGCAAGGAAGGTCCTCCTGGAGAGAAGGGCAGTCAGGTAGGTGTGTCCACAAGACCCTCATCACTGCTAAGGGGAAGGTCCTGGATCTGCCTGGGGACAGATCTCCGTGCAGCTGTGGGAATGGCTGAGCGGGCAGGGATGTGGGGCAGGGGAGGTGGCAAGGAGCAAACCTGGCTGAGATTTGAAAGCTGAGCCCAGATTTCATCTGCTCGCTTGCCTCTTCTGGTGCTTGGACGGGTCCTCTCTCAGCTCCTCCCAGCTCTCCTGGCAGTGAGGCTCTGTAGCACAGTGGACAGAAAAACTGACCCTGGGAAGGGAAGCCTTCTCTTGACAGACACAAATAAATATCCTTTGTGGCACAGGGAATGCAAAAAGTAGCTTTTTTTAAAAAAATTATTACTATTTCCTGATCTCCCTTTTTCTTCCCCTGCCCCTCAAAGTCCCCCTTTAACAATATATTTGAGATTATTGCTGGAGGCCAGAGTCCATCTGTCCAGGAGATTTACCATCTGCATTCCTGCTGCCTCCCATTCAGTCAAAAAAAATTACATTTGTCAAAAGTCTTTGATTAGAGCTCTGGCTTGATGGACATTTGAGAGTGCTGGTGCTGCCAGAACAAAACCCACAGCCATTTACCTGCCTGGTGTCACACGAGGCTGAAAATTCCAACCTCTGCAGAGCACAAAGAGCCAATAAATGGTTGGGGTGGTGATCCCTGTGCTGGAAGACATCGAGCAAATGTCAGAGAGGTGGTTTTGGAGCAGCACTGGTGCTGCAGGGCCCTCCAAGCAGAATTCATGCGAGGTCTGGGATGCTGGAGAGCACGTCAGCTTCCTCAGGCTGGAAAAAATGGTCTGTCTCAGGCTGGGAGAAGTGGAAGAATGTTTGTTTAGAGAGGAAACTGGGCAAAATAACAGCCAGCTGGGGTCAATTGAGAACCTGAATTATTTGCAAGTGTGAGAGTGGGAAGGAGTTTTTGCAGGGTGTGTGTCAGGCACAGTGTCCAGCACAGCCCGTGGTGTCCTTGAGAATTTGAAGTTCTCAAGTGTCAGAAGGGAGCTTAGGAGCATCTCCCCTCCCACGTGGCTGAGGCCAAAGGACATCACCCCAAGGCTTGTGCCTCGAGCAGTAACTCCTCTCTGTGATCATCATCGTGAGTTCTGCTGTGTTACTGCAAGCCAGGATGGTTGGGAAGTGGGGACAGAGCAGAACGTGTTCCTGCTCTCTTGAGAACTGGTTCTTTTCTTTAATCCAAAACACAAATTGTCAGCCTTGTGTACAAATCCCCTTTCTAACAAGTTGTTGCTATCCTGACTCCTCTCATCCTCCTTTTCCTTTGCCATCAGCTTAGCCCAGCACACCTGCTCGGGGAGCTGCTCCTGCAGCTCTCAGGGCTATTTTGGGCTATTTTCAGGTGGCCACTGCCATTTCTGCCTGGTCTGAAGCAGCCAGACGGCTGGAAATTTGTTTTCCACACACTCTTCTTGTCACTGCACCTTTGTTTTGATTTTGACACGTTTTTCTTCTTGCATTTTGTTCCCCCCAGGGTCCCCCAGGCCCTCAGGGCCCCATCGGTTACCCGGGACCACGTGGAGTCAAGGTAAGGAGGGCACAGGAACAGTGTCCGTGGCATTGCTTGTCCAGCTGGAGCTTTCCAGCTGGTGCTGGAGGTGGACAGATGTCCTACCAGGGCTCTTAGGGACACCTCAGTGACCAACAGCATTATTGCTTGAGTGAGTCTTGGTCCAGCATCATCTCCCATCCGGGAGGATTCCAAATTCCCTGATCCCCCACAACCGCTCCTGGCATTGTTCAGCGCTTTGGAGAGATTCCTCTTGTAATTCCCAGTGAGAATGGCTCGCTCCCATTCCCATTGTTTCCAGTTTACAACCAAAAGTAAAGCTCAGCCAGAATGTGAAGACTTTAACAAGGCTTGTTAATCAAACGAAGCGAGCTTTTCATGCTCCTCATCCAAAGCCTTGTTAGATGGAGTTTGTGCATCTCAGCAATGAGCTTTGTCACTAGATTGAATTCCAGCTTTTCCTTGCTCCTGCTGCCTGCAGCCCTGCATGCTGATGACAAGGCAGTGGGTTTTTTTCCCCGTTTAGCTCTGGCTGTTGTACCCATCAAGATGTATTAGTTCAGGTGCAGATGCGTCCTGCATCCCAAAGGGCCAATGAATCTGCAGGGATCTGCACTAGCAGGTACAAACACAGCCTGGGGACTAACTGGAGGTGAAGTTAAATCCTGTTAAACCCCCTTTTTTTCCAATAGCAGAAACCCATTTGCTGTTCTGCCTTCAAAATTTAAGCAGGATGTATTTAACCAAAGCAAACTTCCATCTCATTTTTTGCAAGGTTGCAGATTGAGACACAGTGGTCCATTAGGGAATGGTTTGCTGTGGTGTTTACCACTGAAGTGGAACAGTTCCACATTAGAGTGAGCTGCAGAAAGTGTGTCATGCACCAGACCCTATAGACAAGGTTTGGCTTCCTACAGGCAGGGTTCTATTAACTGCATGAGCCTCCAGCTTGGAAAAAAATGTTTGGGTTTGTAGCTATAAATAACTTTTAGACCTTGCCTTGCTCGCCAGAACCCTATTCTGTGGCACAGACTTGTACTTCTAATTATACTTTTTCTCTTGACATGTTAAAGGGAAGAAAAAAATTAAAACACCCCAAGCAAATTATTCCTCAAAAAAACCCCCAAAATGTGGGGGTGGGTTTTCTGCTGCACTGTACAGCTGGTGTGGATACTCGAGGGTGATGGTTTATCCTGAGAGACAGGATAGTCTGAGGGTGGTGAGGCCCTGGCACAGGTTGCCCAGAGAAGCTGTGGCTGCCCCATCCCTGGAAGTGTCCAAGGCCAGGTTGGATGGGGCTTGGAGCAACCTGGGCTAGTGGAAGGTGTCCCTGCCCAGGGCAGGGGGTGGAACTGGATGATCTTTAGGTCCCTTCCAACCCAAACAATTCTGTGACTCTATGATAGATGGGAAGTCAGGGGGTCCAACAGTTTTGAGCTGGTGGCATAAAAAGGGGCAGATCCTGACCACACTCAGCACCTCCAGGCTGAGCACCATGGACTGGTTGCCTTGGTGAAGGTCTGGAGAGCATCTGCTCTGTGTCACAAATGCCCACACCAGTTGCATTTTCTTTTTTTCTGTCTTTTGGTGCCTAATTGTACCTTAAAATTATAATGCATGCACAGAGGTGAGAAGCATGGTAAAAAAGAGCTGAGTTTGCCTTTGAGTGTCAGACATGGATGTTAGACTCCAGCTCTGAGATTTTAATATGGATTCACTTCCCAAGTGTCCATGCACTGGTTTTCCTGTGAATAATCAAGTGAATTCAGCCTGCTGGCAAGGCATTTATGGAAATGTTTGTATGAAAAATGAAAAAAAAAAATCTTTTCAAAGTGAACTTTATCCCTGGAAACAGAACTCGTGGGTAGAGACCACCAGCCCAAAATCAAGTCAGCAGAGGTTGGTGACTCTAAGATGCTCCCTGGTGACCCAAAAGCAGCTGATATTTAATCAGCAATATGTTTAGGAACATCACAGTTTGTAGAAATCCCACTGTCAACATCAGAGAAAGCAAAAATCACCATAATTAATAGTGATTTTTAGTTTCTTCACTCTGTAGTGATACCGTTGTAACATCTTGTTTTATCTCCTGCAAGGGAGCAGATGGAGTTCGTGGATTGAAAGGCACCAAAGGTGAAAAGGTGAGTTAATGCTGCACATTTGGGTTGAATTTCTAAAGCCTCTGAGCATTGTTGCAGATGAGTCCCACAGGATGCTCCCTGGGACATTTTCTCCTGCACAAGGGGTTTCTCTTGGAAAAGAAGTGGGACTGAGCACCTAAAGGACCCATAACCTCTTTGCCTGTGGACTGGGTGCAGGATGGACAGCCCAGAGTCCAGTGCTGGGATGATTTCCTCCTGACAAGATTTGTAACTGGAGTGATTCCATGGAGCCTGGAGGGTTTGTGAGTGTTACAGCTGGATAACAGCGCACAGGATGTGCTGCCTGGGACCCAAATCAATGAGAGAGTCAACACAGTGTATCCCTGCATGTCCCAGAGATGTAGTTGGTTTCTCCCAGAGGAAGAGCAGGAGGTGGAGAAAAATCTTGCTCAGTCCCTTAAGCAGATCCCTGTTCCTTCATCCCTTCCCCCCAGCAATTCAGCAGCAAATCCAGCAGTTTTAGCAAGGGAATCCTTGCAGGGACCTTCCAAACTCTAAAAATCTTTCTGGGAACTGTGTCTTCATTGCCTATCAGGAATTAGCTGTAGGATGAGATGCATTATTGATTGGAGCTCTGCAATTAAATCTTCTTGGCTGAAAGGAATACTGCCAGTGTCCTAGAGGCTGCCTGGGAGCCTGGTGTAAAACATCCTCCATGAGAAGAAAACCAGTTGTACTCCAGAAATAATTGGTTCCCAGTACTGCCAAGGGGGTGTTACTCACATGGGGCCAGATTTGTGGCCTTGGCTTGCAGCCAGGATGGGATGCAGGGAAAAATTGTTGGGATCCCTTGGGATCAGCCACAGCCCAGCTGGCTTTCCATGCCTGTTTGTTCACACCAAAAAACTTAGAGGAGCCAAAGTGATGGGCACTGTGGGAACCTCTTCTTGCCCTCTCTGAGCAGTGACTCTAGAGAGGGTTTTTTTCTTGTTTTTTTTCCCGTTTTATACACCCTGTCTGATTTCCCCCCCCTCCATTATTTAGGGTGAAGATGGCTTCCCTGGCTTCAAAGGTGATATGGGCATCAAAGGAGACCGGGTAAGAGTCTGTGACTGATGGGATCCTGTTGTGCTTTGCTTTTCAAACCTGTGTGTTGTTGTTCAAATGCAGTTCAGGGAGAGCAGCCAGGGGGGCTCCTGTCAGAGCCCTTTTGGCACGTCCAGTCTTGAGTCAGGAGTGCAGGAATTTCGTGTTCACCTCAAGCACAGCAGTTGTGAAGCCCTGAATTTTCTAATCTCACCTTGAAGGTAAAAGAAGCCTGAGTGGTAATAGAGAGCCCTGTCTTGCTGTTTTGACTGCAAGGAATGCTGTGTAATCCAGCTGTATCAAATGTTTATTTTCAGTGTCTCTTTTCCCCCATAAAATTCCGTGTAGGGCTTGGTAGGCATCTTTATTTGCTTTGCCCAAGATGCTTCCATGCCATCAGTGGGAAGTACAAAATTGCCAGGAACCAGAGCAGTGCTGTGGAAACTGCCAAGGGTGGAGTGTTCTGTGAGACTTGATCTTCACACCAACAGGATTCCCAAATCCCCCTTGGATGCAGGCAGTGGCTGCAGCACTTGGCTTTACAGCACTTCTGTCCATCCTCTGTGCCCAGTCCTTGGGGACAGGGGTCTGTTCTGTCCCCTTACTAAGTGATGTAATGCCTGGGACTTGAGCACTGAAACCCTCCCCGGGATCCAGAGAGCTCTGCCATCACTCATCACCACGTTTAAAGGGAAAATGAATGTCTCGTGTGAAGGCTTGTAAAAGTAGACATCAAATCCTCCATTTTTCCTGGTGCTTAATTGAGCATTTAAATCAAAAACTTCCTCAGCCTCCACTTCTTGCCAAGGACTAAAGGTGACACCTCAAGGAGGTGACTCTTGTCCTCACCATAAGCACAAGATCTTTTAACTAAACTCAGCCTCCAGTTCCCACTGTTGAGCTCTTTGTGCTCCACGATGAGCAGTGAAAGGACAGGGGATACTGAAGAGCCTCATGGATAAATCTGTGTCCACCAGCTCCTGGTGAGAGAGGAGAAGGCTGCCTGTGCTCCCAGCATGGAGGCATCTCCTGTTACCCTGAGTGACAAAGTGATAACTGCTGTCCTGTGAGCCAGAGCTGGCAGTGTCACAGTCCCTGTTAACAGCTCAGTCCTCTCCACTCTCCAATTTCATAATGATTTTCAGCACAAAAGCTCCAGTCCTCTCTTTATTCTCCAGTTGCCTGGTTCAGCCCTCAATTAAACACATCCCAGGGCTTGCCTGCACATCAAACCACAATCTGGGGAAGCGGGAGGAGGGTTAAAGGGTGTGTTGCAATCAGAGCTAATGAAGGCTCTTTCTGTGGAGAGATTCTGTGTGTGGATGCTGCAGGAAAAGATGCATGTTTTGTAGGAGATGATGGCCAGGCTGTGGGACTAAAAGTGTGGTGGTAACACCCCACACTTTACAGCCTTGCCTGAGCCTCCTGGTGGAGAGCAGCTTTCTCCAGGAGTTGTTCTGGGAGCTCCAAGGGGGATCTGATGGCAGCTGTGAGGGTATTTGCTGGCAGCAAACACGGGGGCTGGGACCCTCCTGCCTCGTCAAAGCTTGTCTTCTGATTAACAGGGGGAAATTGGACCTCCTGGCCCCCGGGGTGAGGATGGTCCCGAGGGTCCCAAAGGTCGCTCTGGCCCCAATGGAGATCCGGGTCCTCTTGGTCCTGCTGGAGAGAAGGTGAGTCTCAAGGAGGGGATGGCCCAGGGGTGTTTTAACTAAAAGGCACCTTTATTTGGGTGTGTTGGGTGGATGGGCAGAGCAGTGCCCAGTGTGGGGGGCACAGTTTTAGGGCAGGGGGACGAAGAGGAGCTGTAGGAGGTTTGTGAGAAGGGAGGCCTGAGTGGTTCAACAGAAAGACCAGAGGAGACCCCAGGGAGGTGGTTTTAGTGCAGCAGCACGACTTGAGTGTGTTGACATGTGGTCTCTTTGGGATTATCTGTTTGGGCTCAATGTCTTGAAAAAAAAATAGAGTGAAAAGCAGAGAAATTGGAAGTATCACAGACTCCAGTCTAATTTCTGTGTTCACTCAGTTGAAAAAAAAAAAAGGTATAAAAACCCAACTGTTCCCAAGAAGTCCCCAGCACATTTAGAGTGCTCACTCTGTACCACCCCCCGGGTGTCTCTCAGGGAGGGCAGAGGATCATCCCAGTGCCCCAAGAGCTTTATTCCACCCACATCTCATCTGCTTTGCTCTTGACTTCTCGGCACTTGGCGTCTCCCCTTTCTGCTGGTGCGGATCTGAAGCTGCTCCCGAGGTCTCTTGCCCAAGATAACACACTTTTATTTGTGTTCCAGGGAAAACTCGGCGTGCCAGGACTGCCTGGGTACCCGGGCAGGCAGGGCCCAAAGGTAACTGGGCTGGGGGGGTCTCTGGGAGGAGTGGGGTGTCCTGGGGAGCCCAATGACACAGCCAAGCCCTGGCAGTGCAGCCGTGCAGAAGGCTCAGCCCCCCACTCGTGGGATGAGATCCCTCCTTCCCACCCAGGCAGGACAAAAATATAGATGGGTAAAAATAGCTCCCAGCCCTTGGCTGGTGGAATTCAGGGACTGGTTCTGCATGGCTTCAGTCTCCTAAAGTGGTGGGAAGAGATGGAGAGGGATGGGGTGTGCAGGACTGCTTTGGTGATGGATGCAAACAGGCACCTTGTGAGCCTTCATGCTGGGATTAGGCATAACAGTCCTTCCCCTTGTATTATATTTTATATCTTCCAAGATCTGTGCTAGTGTTATCTAATTAATTAAGAATTAGAATGAATAATGAATCAGGGCCTCCCTGGAATGAAAATAAAACTGCCATTTTGCAGATTTGCAAACATCCTTTGTAGCTTATCTACACTCCCACCTTCATCTGGGCCATTTTCAAGTCATTTTTTAAATTGAAACTGTGAATTCCAGTACATAGATGAAGCCCACAGCCTAATTTTTACATGCCCTGGAGGCTTTGGGAACTTATGTTTTTGTTAACTTTTTTTTAAGAATCATATTTTATTATTCATGCTCATTGCTTAAAAAAACAAAAAAAAAACCCAAAAAAACCCTAACCAAAACAGGCTTGTTTAATTCTGGAGAATAATTATCTGCAAGAGATTGTTTCTTCAGTTTTGTGGTTGTGGCGTTGACGATTTATTTTTTAATTTGCATCTCATACGTCAGGGTAGAGGTTGGGAGTTTTTTTTGCATTTCTTCGACTAATTCATATTTTAAAAGCGGCAGCAGCTATTCTCCAGGCACTCACATCAGAAAGGAACAAGCCAGGAGTTAAATTTTCATGTGAAATGTGGTGACTTGGGAGCTAAAATCCAAATTCCTGCCTGTTCCCCGGGCACCCGCCACAACTGTGGGCTTGGTCCTTGCAGTGACTGCTAATGAGGCACGGACCTTCCTGTTGTTGTTGTTATTTCTGGATGAAATTTCGTTTCTGAGGTCATTTCAGGTCTGTCTGTGCTTGTGTTGTTTGTAAGGTTTAAGAAACGAGGGCTGAGAGCTGTGGATGTGGGTGGGTCATCCCGGGCTGGGGTGGATGGGCTGAGCTGCCCCTTTGGGCGTCCAGAACCTCTTACTCTCTCTTTGCTCTTCCCCCAAAGGGCTCAATCGGCTTCCCAGGATTTCCAGGAGCCAACGGAGAGAAGGGCACACGGGTAAGAGCTGCTTTGTCTGGCTGCTTTGCTGACTTAATTCCCTCCAAAGCTCCTGGGGTAGGACACAGGGATCAACTCTTTGGCTTTTGCCCAAAGAGTCTCATCCCAGGACGAGATTCCCAGCACAGGACCAGTGAGAGGCTCCCAGTGCTGGCTGCTGGGAGAGGAGGATGCTGGGGATGGCACAGTCAGCTCTGCAGCTTCCCAATTAAACCCTGGAAATTTCCCCCTCAAGATATTTTAAGAGACTTCTTTGAACCTGAATCCTTCCCGGGCTGTCAGACTTCACTCAGGGCACGAAGAGCTTTTTAATTAACAGTAATTATTAGACATGGGTGAATCTGCTCAGAACCAGCAAAGAACCATCGTTAACCTAACTGGAAATTCAAAATGCATGGCTGAAAATCCATACAAATTCCTGCTTTTAATAAGCTCTTCAAAATTCATAGACACCTTTAAAGTGTGGGGGCTCCATCCCCCAGACTTGTCTCTACCTCTCACCCACCTCCACAGACTTTGCTCTGAATAGGGATTGTCTAAATATACAGATTTATTTTTTATCTTGTGAAAAACACGCTTGAATTAAGGGATTCAGAGTACAAACAAAGTCATTTTCTGCACCAGCTCTGGTCACAGTGACAAGAAGGGGGAGTGAGGATAGCAAGTGGAATTAGTTTCCTTTTTGCTCTCATTTAAATACAAATGACTTCTAACAGACGGGTTTGAGAGGAGCCCAGAAAATATAAATCACTTTACACTGCATTAATATCATGCCACCGAAATTTGGTTTATATCCACCCCCCTCCCTTTTTTTTTTTTTTTTTTTTATTCCACTGAGTAATTTCATTTCATTCTGAGCTACAAATGCACATCCTCATCCCTCCCTCCGCTCCGGCCTGGCAGGAGGAGGGAGCCCATGAATAAAGCAGCTGCCACCACAGCCTTGAATTCACTGTAGCCCTGTAATTACCACCCATCTTATCAAATATACAGCAATAAAATCCTTGGGCTGGGGGTTTGGGTGGTGTAAAACAGCAGGGAGGAGATGGGAGATGTGCTGCTCTGCATCCCTGAGCATCCACATCCCTCCACATCCCTCGGCTGATTTTGTCCTGGTGCTGTGGGAAACCTTTCAGGTACCAGGAGTTGGTGGTTTATGAGTTTGGAACAAGCAATAATAAGAGAAAAAAAGGCAAAAAATCAGCAGTTTTATTCGAAATGAGCTTGGTGCCTTCAATGGAGGTAGTGAGGACCCTTAGTTACACCCCTTGGCAGGCCACCATTTCTTCAGGAATTAAAAAGAGTTTTCTTACATTTCAAATGTTGGTTTACTCCAAGGTGATTTTAATTTTTTTGATTTCTTTTAATATATTTTATTTTCAATGTGTGACTGGACCATTTCTGCCATTCTACACCCAATCCAGGAGCCTACAATTCATTTGATTGTATGTGTGTGTGAGAGAGAAGATTTTCAGGGACGAACCTTTCCTTTAGCAAAAGGAGCCCAGCTTGAAATTTTTTTTAATAGCAAAAATACTGATTTTCAGTAACAGTTTTGGTATCTGTATTGTTGTTTTTCTTTTTCCTCCCAAGTATCCCATTTGAAATAAGAGAAAAGAAATTATATACAGAATTATAGGCTGAGCTGGGATCACACTGCTCCAGTCCAAATGGAGACCATCATCTTAATTTAAGCCCCGTTGAGTTAGACTTGATAAATCCCCCTCTGTTTCTCTTAAGACCACTAAATCTGCTGGTTTTATAAGTGTGTTCACACAGAGAATTTCTAAGATTTGCTTCTCCAGTGCCTTGTGGAATAACCCAATTTGCAGCTGAAACAACCCCAAATCATTTATTTGTCTTTTCTTTAACACGGTATTACAATTACACTGCTCAACGTGGTTTATGTGTCCAAAATAACGTGAATCACTCGTTTCTCTTACAAAATGGAAATAAGCTCTGCAGCTTGTTATTTCAGCAACACAAACAGTCTTCCCAAGCCCTTAAATAATTTAAAAAAAAAAGGTGAAAATCCAAGGCAGAAGGATTTTCCACACCAGCATAGGCAGCTGAATTTTGGTGTTGCAGTGTTGAACCCTTCCCAAAACTTGAAACTTCAACTTCTGGCTGTTCAGCTCCACAAAAAGGGCTGGAAAAATTAAAAATGGGAAGGGAAAAAAGGGATGGAGATGATTAGAGGGATGGAGCACCTCTCCTATAAGGAAAGGCTGAGCAAATTGGGATTGTTCACGCAGGAAAAGAGAAGTTTTGGGGTGACCTAACTGGGGCCTGCCAGTACCTCAAGGTAGACTGCAGGAAAGTTGGAGAGAGACTATTTCCAAGGGCCTGGAATGACAGGACTAGCAGGAATGGCTTCACACTGCCAGAGGGCAGGGTTAGATGGGATATTGGGAAGGAATTCCTGGCTGGCAGAGTGGGGAGGCCCTGGCACAGGTTGCCCAGAGAAGCTGTGGCTGCCCTTGAAGCCCTGGAAGTGTCCAAGGCCAGGTTGGACGGGGCTTGGAGCAACCTGGGCTAGTGGAAGGTGTCCCTGCCCATGGCAGGGGGTGGAATGAGATGATCTTTAAGGTCCCTTCCAACCCAAACCATCCTGTGATTCTATGTTTGGTGTTCCTGGAGAATTATGACCCATTAAATACCCCAATAGTGTTGGTGAGCAGCTGCTCATCACCCTGCCTGTCCTCAGCCCCAGGGGAGCTTGCTTGGATAAATCAAAAACCTGATCATAAAATCAATAGCTGGACGTGAATAAGTGATCTTATTTTTAGAGCTGATGGGCCTCTGCCATTAGCAGGGGGTAATAGATCTCCCTGCTCGCCCGCCCTGACAGAGCCCGGGGGGTGTGGAGGGACCCAAATCCAACCATTTATTTGTGTGCCTAGAAAATAATCGGAATTTAGATGCCTTTATGTCAGAATCTCTGCTTGAAAAATATAGGTCTGTGTGCATTTACAGTGCTATATAAATTCTTTGCAGCAGTACATGGGGCTGCATGCATGATTAACGACAGCAATGAGAAGGGGGAATTTTGCTTAAAAATAGAATTGAGGAAGAAGGAGAGGAGTGTGGGGGCTACCTGAGGGGAGGCAGCACACACTCCTCTCCACCTGCTCCAAATTTAGCCTCCCAGAGCTAAAAGAAAACCAGCTGGAGTACTTTAAAGTGATTTTTGTAATTAATTTTAAAAAAGTATGCCAGCAGGGTTTATTAAACAGAGCCGCAGAACAAGGAGGATTCAGCAGGACTAATTTTAGTAGCTCGAAGAAAGTTGATTGTAAAGTTTCCCAGCTCCTGTTTTATGTTCAGCTGGTTAATGAGTGCCAGATACGGGAAGGCAGGATAGTGAGATGATGGATTTGGGGCAGAAAATGGCAAGTGATATTTTAAGCATTCAGTGTTCCTTGCACAGGAATCAAGTCTTCCTCATCCTTCCTTTAACAGGTGATTGGTACCATTAATGAGCTGCAGGTCCAAAGAGGGAAAGTTAAACCTCTCAGAACTCTGTTTTTTTGGAGGCTTGACACTGGCCAAAAGAGTGTTTTCAGGCCATTAGTTTGCTTTGAGGCACAGGGTAATGGAGCTTAATGTAGTGCCAGATTTAGGACCCTCTGTCTTTTCTCTGTCAGGATTAATCACAGTCACCCATCCTGGGGAGCTGAGTGCATCTGTCAGATCACATGAGCCTCCTGCTCCTGCTCTGCACAACAATCACTTGTTTAGCACAGAGTTTGCAGCGACCAAGAAAGATTTGTAAATATGTAGGGCAGCTTAATTGGCTTGTGTGGCATAAAATAAACGCTCCGAGCAGGAATCCTGCTCTGCTGCTGTCAGTCCTTAAATGTTGAGCAGCAACACGTGTGAGCAGCAGGATGAGGACCAGCCCTTCCCCCTGTCGGGAGCTGGGGGAAGGGATTAGCAGGGATCAGTGGGAAAAAAAGGGGATTATAGGTGTTGGGGTGGCAGAGTTGAATGGGTTTTTGCTGGTTGTGCCGTGAGTTTTTGGGATACTGTATGGTCTGAGTGGGTGGCCTCGTCTTTGAAAGCTTTGGTGGAGTTTTAAAGGACTCAGAATACTGTTCCTTAGGAGAGTCATTCCCTCAGATAACAGGTGTTGTCTGGGCATAGGGATTATTGTCCAGACCTGCCCAAGCATTATAAATTAAAACAAATACGAGAAACAGAACATGAAAGTAAACCTGCTGTTGACTTTTTCATCAGAAATGAGAACCAGAGAGGTTTTGAGGCACTTCGTAATGGGCTCTGTGGCAGGATCATCTGCTCTGGTGCTGGTTGCTAACTCCTCTTCCTTTCTTTTCATTCCAGGGGACACCTGGCAAACCAGGTCCGAGGGGGCAGCGCGGTCCAACGGTAACGAGCCAATCTTGTGCATTTGGAAAGCTTGTCATGGCCAAGGGAAACTGGGATCTGATGTGTGTCTTCACTGGGGGGTAGGATCTGGCCTTCAGCACTCACAGCTAAGCAGAGGGGACACAGTGCTTTGGGGAACATGGTTTGAAGTCGTCAGACTCCAGTGGGAGTGATGATGGCTCCTGTCAGCCCTTGCTGCTGGTGGGTTGACTTGTTGCCCAATCACAATGTAGCTGTGGGTAGCAGAAAGGGCTAAAATGTCACCTTTTGTGTCTTTTTTTAAGGGTCCACGTGGGGAAAGAGGGCCTAGGGGAAGCACTGGAAAACCTGGCCCAAAGGTAAGGTTTTGGGAAGCCTTTGGGGTCACATCCTAACAAGTGCTGGTATTGAGACTGTTCATTGCCCTCCATTTCCCTCCTCTCCTTTCTCCACTGGATTTGGAAAGCTGAGCCCTTCTAAGCTTTATTCCCAGATCATAACCCGACTGTAAAATACATGCACAGGTTCTAAAAACGTGTTGGCCCACAATTCCACATCAAGTGCAGGAATTAGAGCCATCTCAACAAGAAGGGGAGGGAGCTCCCCCACATCAGCACAACCCTCCAACGCCCTGACATCTCCCCTAAACCCTCTTTTTTGGTGTTTAAGTAGTGTTTGAACCACCTAAGGCTGTGCCACGGGTGAAGGGATGTGTTGCTGCTGGTCTCCAGATCCTTGCACCTTGCCGAGCCACTTTGCCTGCCCACTGTTGGCCCAGGATGGGTCACCAGGCAAAATTAGGTATTTTATTCCCAACCAACCTGGGGAGGCACACTCAGCTCCAGAACCTGCTGCACACACTGATTCCCTGACCATCAGTCTCTGGGTGTGATGGAACCCACACTTTTGTAGCGAGGCATCATCACCACCACACTGCCAGATTTAAAAATAAATGCCTCGCCTTTGTGTTGGCATAAATTTTTGATAAATACCTCATCTTTGTGGTGGCATTTATTTCTCAGAGGGAGGCCATTGTGAAGTGGAAACATCCCTTGCTCACTGACGTTATCTTTCCTGTATTTTTATTAAGCAACGTGGGGAGGAATGAGCAGCTGCTTATTTGTCACTGGGTGATGCTCCTGATGCAGAATTATTATTAGAGAGGGACAGGGGAGTGGGTGGTGTGGTGCCACTGTGGGCTTGGTGCCATTTGAAGTCTTTGCACACAGCAGCTTCAATGGTGATAGATGTATTTTTAATGGTCTCTTGTTTTCTTTATTCATAAAAGGGCAACTCTGGTGGTGATGGGCCCCCTGGTCCTCCTGGAGAAAGGGTAAGACAACCTGGTGGGGTAAAAGGGGACTCAGAGGAGAGTTTGCAGGGCTGAGATGGTGCTGAGGGGTTTTGGCAGTGAACATCCTCCAAGGTGACCTGTTAAGAAGAGATGAGTGGGCAGCTCACAGGAGCCGGGATGCAGCTCAGCACACTTCAGTCAGCAAAGGGAAAAGTCTGGTTAGAAATCCAGGGTGAAAAGTGCTTGTGTGGAGAGAGGTCCCACAAGTCACCTCCAGCCCTTAGGTCCTTTCTGAGCTCTCCAGGGAAGGCTCACGTGGGACCTTGGGTGTCCTGTGTAAACATCACTCCATGGGAAAAGGAGGAAGTCACCCTGGACTTTTGTGCAGGCAGCCGGATTTCTGGGGGATGTGGTCCTCTAGGATCTTGTAGTGCTTTCCCCAGACTGGTGTTAAAAACTGAAACAATGGGAGTTTCATGATTTTAGCCTCAATTTCTGTCTCTTTTTTTTTTTTTTCTACTGGGTTTGGGTTTTAAATTTTCTACAAAGTCACCCAGTGTTTGGCTTTCCAGACCTTTGTGCTCATCTGCTGCTCACACAGAGCTGGTGTTTCACAGTGAAGTGTTACAGGTTCCTTAACTGTGTTTTCTGGCTTGTCTTTCATCCCAGGGACCACCAGGGCCTCAAGGACCGACTGGATTTCCTGGACCAAAAGGCCCCCCTGTAAGTAACTCACTTTCTAGAGCATCCAAAGAGATCCAAAGCCTTTCCCACCCAGCTGTGACTGCCTGTGCCAGCTCAGCCTGAGCTGCCTCCCTGACAGGTGGTGACGTCCCCAATAAAAGGCTTCACTGAGACATCACGATAATGACCCAGTGGTTTAAGATTTTAAATAGCCAAGTAAATTGCAGCTGATTATAAATGTTCATTTCCTAATGACTCAGAATCTCTGGGATCTTTCCTGGGTGCTCTGTTCCTTATTTTCCCTCTGTGTATGAGGAGGACAGCACAACACTAACACTGCTGTCTCTGCAATTATTTTACACTGGTGGGGGACCTCAGAAACCTTTGTGGAGTGATTTCCTCCCCTGTGGTGAGCAGCTCACTCCTACTCTGAGCCTGTAAGATAAATCTTTCCTTTGGGAGGTGTGCGGGAAAGGGATGTAGCTTTTAGGGTTCTGAGCACCCCAATTTCACTGTAAAATGGGTGGCAACTGAGACAAGCAGGGTTGATTCAGCTCTTATCACAGTTTTGTTACTGAGCACTCAGTGATGTTCCTTCTCACCCTGGTTTTCTGCTGTAGGGTCCTCCTGGGAAGGATGGATTACCTGGTCACCCTGGACAGAGAGGAGAAACTGTAAGTAGCCAAAAAACCTTGGGCAGATCATTAGTGCTGAGTCTTGTCTTGCCAGGTGGTTTCTCTAAACCCTCCCGTGCAGCTGGGGAGATGTGGCCACACCTTTGGATTCCCTGGAGGTTTGTGTCTCTCCAGCTGCACGGGATGGTCTATGGGAAGCAGCCCTGTTCCGAGCAGGACAGGCTGGTCTAATGATGGTTTATCTGGAGGCTGTGACCAGCTCCTCTCTCTGTGTCCTTCAGTAGATTGTGGAGGTCAATCTGTGTGGTTTGAGGACCTGAGCAGGGATGTTGTGGTGCCAGTGACTGGCATCGGGGGCACTTGGGTTTCTTCTGTGATGGGTGTTGCAAGAGGCAGCTCCTTGAGAGCTGAGAGGATGTTTTGATTGGGTTGAGTCTTGGTCAGCACCAGCACAAGCCAGTGCTTAGTGTGGTTCTTACTTCCACAAGGTGGAGAGGAAGCTGAGGGGTGAATTCTGAGCAGGCCTTGTGGCTGGGACTCTGTACCCCGAGGACTCATTGTAGCTCTTGTCCCTTTGCCTTCCCTCTGCCCTTTGGAGTGTTATGGGTGATCCCTGAGCTTTCTTTCCCACTGGCCTTTGGAGATGTGCAGGTTTCATGTCTCTATTTGAGAGACTTAACTCTAGGCTGTGATAGCAGGGGTTTTTCATGTGAGACAGGCTCCATTCTCCACCCTCTCAGCTTCCCACACCCATGTGTGCCTGAGACCAGGCACAGTTTTATTTTCTCTGGCACCTGGAATAGGGAGAAATAAACACTTTTCACTTCTTGATGCACCATGTGGCCAATGCCACAGCGGAGAAGAGTTACAGCCCAGTTTTGGCCATGCTTGTCTGGAGAGGAAGGCAATTCCTGTCCAAGGGGAGACATGGAATGATTTTCCTCTAGTTTTTGTGTCTACACCAGTTCCTGCAGCACCTGAGTAAGAAGAGATAAGCAAAAAATTTGTGGCTGCCCCATCCCTGGAGGTGTCCAAGGCCAGGTTGGACAGGGCTTGGAGCAACCTGGGCTAGTGGAAGGTGTCCCTGCCCATGGCAGGGGGTTGGAATGAGATGATCCTAAAGGTCTCTTCCAACCCAAAGCAATCTGTGATTCCACGATCTCTGCCCACGCTGCCTTTCAGCCAAAGCTACTCACAGGAGCCTCCCCCAGTTGTGCCTGTGCCCCCTCCAGCAACATTCCCTGGGGAGCAGCTCCTGGCTGGCATTTTGGCATTTCAGATGGGATGTTTATTGTTTTTCCTTGGCTGTTTACAATCCAGCTCAGTCACTGCTTTTGGTACACCCCTCTCCCAACACTGCATGCTGCACGTTGGCACACAGACCCTTTGTTCTGTCTCTGTTTTACAGAGGAAAAAACCAAACCCTTTTCCTCTCCTCAGCTTTGCATTTTTCTCTACTGCCTTCCCAGCAAATGAGCATAAAAAAGGCTTTGCACATTATGCATTTTTTCCCCCCAACTTATCACACAATTTAATTAACTTGCCTGGCATTTGCTAAGCAAGGCAATGCAAACACTGCTCAGCAACACCAGATATTTATTTACACTCCACAAGACTGACTTTAGGGCGGTGGTTGGGGTAGTTTTGAGCAGAGTCCTCAGCTCAGGATTAACTGAAAGGTGAAGAGTTTTCACCTGCCAGAGCCTGGCTGACATTTAGTCTTCCTTCCTTGAGTTATCCATAATGTCCAGGACACTACATTTGAGCTGGAAGAAACAATAAAAACTTTGCTTTTGTCTGCTATTATCAACTTCTGAGATTGGAATAAAGCATCAAACTCCAAGTCTGCATGACTAGGAGTGGAGAATGGGCTTTCAATTATTTTGAGTCTGAAAGTTCTCCCTAATAGCTTTCCTCAGTCATTGCAGCAGTAGTTTGCCTCTCCCAGGAAAATCCTGCCAGAAAACAAAATCTCTATTAATCTGTGTCATCAAACTTGCAAAAATCCCTTTCCCCTGCAACCCCTTGGGGTAGGAGAATACCCTTTTTGTCCCCCTTTCCCTACATAGTGCCAGAAAGCAAGAGAAACATAAAAGCAAATTAAGTATTATTTCTCCGTCCATAGCCTGGTCAGTGCAATGTGTCTTCATGCAAGAAAATCTAGGCTTGAAATCTCTGTGTGAAACACTTCCCTTTATTTTACTTCTCTTTTGGTGGCAAACAGCCATGCTGAAATATTTGGCCATATTAAATTTAAACAAAGATTGGATCTAAAAAACCATGACAAATTGTAAAACCCCTGCACCCGAGGCTCCAACAGCACAAAAGGAAAACCCTTTTCTCCAGGTTAACAAGAAAAGTCCTGAGCAGAAATGGTCTAAATATTTCTCTACGATGAGAGTTTAAATTGTACATTCATTTCCCAACGATGTTTTGCCTTTTCCCCGTCAGTGACAGGATATTTTCTGTGATCTGCAGGCAGCTAGAATATCATGGAGGAGTTGTTTTAGCACGACACATTAGCATTGACATGGGATTTATCTGATCCTCTTTTGTGGCAATGAGAAAATAGCCTGTACGCCTTAAATGCCATTTCTCAAGCTTGTCAGCGTGCTGCAGTAAGAACGATAATTAATGTGCTTTTAAAGAGTGGCTTAGGAGAGCTAAACAATTGCAGTGGTGATGGCTCGTTATTGTCACTCTTCAAAATGACATTATAAGGAGCTGTCATGGAGCCTTCACTGCTCATCAGCGTTGGGGGACAAACAGGGCTGTGATTCCTTTCAGCAGATGTTGGTGAAGGAAATAAAGCTTCACTCCCCCCCCTTCATGGCTGGAGGATTTGGGGCTGCAGCAGGGCTGGAGATGGGAGCTGCCAGTGCCGAAAGTGGAAGAGAGGGTCACCCAGCCCCTGAGCTCCTGGGAGCTGAGCTTAAAACAGAACTGAGCCTAAACCAGCACCAGAATGGGGAGCAGGAGAAGGGAAAACAGCTTTTAAGAATTGCTCAGCGTGAAGAAACTCACTCTGACTTTTTAATAGCCCTTTAACAGGTGTTGCCTCAACAGGTTTTATGAGCGTAGCAAATTTTTTAATATATATAGCCAATCCTTCAGCCAAACCACAGTAGCCCCATCAAAACAGCAGAGCTGAGCACTGAGAATCCCTTCTTCTTCCTCTGTTTCACCCCTGTATAAATTCAAATATGTATTTTCCACCTTCTTTTTGATTTCTTCTTTTTCCCTTGGGTGTCCATCCGCTCCCGGTCAGTGGTTTCACCACAGGAGGAGCAGTCGGGTGGCAGTCTGACCCTTGCTGGAGCAGTCCTTGGCAGAAGTGTCACCTCCTTCTCTTCTACCTTTCTCTAACAGGGTTTCCAAGGCAAGACTGGCCCTCCAGGACCCCCTGGTGTCGTAGGCCCTCAGGTAAGAAGCAAATACTCACACTTGTACCAGCCCTCTGCAACTCCTCTTCCCCTGGTGGGCACCGTGGGCTCTCAGAGCTCTGATGGTTCAGATGGAGGTGCTGGGACCAGGGGTTGTACAGCAGGGACTCCTCTTCCAGGGAAGGCAAAGGCATGTCAGATAGCTTTGAAATTCCTGGCCAAGGTGTGAAATATCCCAGTGGTTCCCAGCCCACCTTGTGGAGGCCTTTGGATGGTGTTTAGACAAACGTGCCTGGGGGCTGCTGTAAGTAAGGTGGTTCCTGTGAACTTAATACAACTACCCTGGTGTAAATTGGAAAGATCAGTTCCACACAATTCAACTAAAATACCTGTAAGCAGACAGTGAGTTAAACAAGATCTCCAAGGGCTGTACAGCTGCTGGTGTTCAGGGCACTGCAAGCGTGATGCAAGAGTGCTCTTACATGTCGCTGTGAAGAAAGTCATCCCTCTTTAATCTGAAGTGCTGCCAGATTCTGTCAGAGCTGGGCTGGTTTCTTTCAGTCATAAAAAGCCCTGTGCAATCTGGAAATAGTCACTGCACAAGCAGAACTCAGAGCCTTTAAGTACAGGCATGCAGGGTTCATGGATCAGTTCTAGGCAGAGTCCTGGACTGAGTAGGACTGGCTTTGGGTCAAGTCTTCTTTGCTGAACTGCTGAGGAGCTCGCTCTTTAATTAGAAAGTAATTAATTTGTCCTCTTTAATGACAGTGTGTAAAGTCCCTGCTTTGTAAATTCCCTGATTAGGGGCAATCCCCTGACAACTGTGTCTGTCTTCTCAAGTGCAAATTAAGTTCTGTGGCAATTTTATCGGGCTCTGCTGCCGTACTTAGTGTGATCTGTGGCTGCTGAGCGAGGCAGTGGTGGAGTTCTGCTGGCACTAAGTGGCACCCTGCAGCAGGACATGAATTACAGCCCCTGTCCCAGCAGACACCGAGGGGCAGGGATGTTACAGGCTTGTGCTCATGGCTCCTGTCCTCCCCTAAAATGGGCCACCGGGGAACCCTCTGTGCTGGGCTTTATCTTACACTCATCACATTAGTGCCCGCGGAGGGCATGGAGGCAGTGGATAATTGCTGTGCAGTACAAGCCTAATGCATTATTTATGCCCCATGGAAGGGAGAATCAGCAGGGTTGTAGAGTGCTTAGGAAGTTTTCAATTAAAAAGAAAAACCTAAGCATAACGGTTGTAGTAATGACATCTCATTTCTGTGAATGCTTTCACTCCAGAGGTTCCCAGTGCCTCTGCTCTGCCAAGTGCAATGTTGCCCACTTCCAAAACACAAGGTTCCTTTAGGTGCCAAAGGAGGTGTCTCTTCAGGGATTCCTGGTGGCACTGCAGGGGACACCTAAGGGAATAAGCATTTCCATCCCATTGCAACCCAAAGGACTAAACTGATATCCTGCACCTCTTCCATCCTTGGTTGTTCTCCCAGTACCCACCACCCTCTCACTGATTGTTTTTTTCAGGGTCCAACTGGTGAGACTGGGCCAATGGGTGAGCGGGGGCACCCAGGCCCTCCGGGTCCCCCGGGTGAACAAGGTCTTCCTGGCCTCACTGGAAAAGAAGGGACCAAGGTAGGGACTAGAATTCACCCTCCCTGCCAGCCTGGGTGCCTGCCTCTCCCCAGAGATGGAGAGGATGATTCAGAAGAGAAATGAAGCTTCTGTCTCCTCATGGAGAGACAAGCTGGGTCTCCATGGAGTCTGCAGAGCCTCAGCTGTTCATCTCTGTCGTTGCAGGGGGACCCTGGTCCCGCTGGCCTCCCAGGGAAGGACGGTCCCCCCGGCTTGCGAGGCTTCCCCGGAGAGAGAGGGCTCCCTGGCCCCATTGTGAGTAGAGGCTGCTTGGTCCTTCCAGCAGGAAGGATGCCTGGGAGGTGCAGCACTCACCTCCCAAAATGACTTTGTTTTCCTCCCTCCAGGGTTCTCCAGGGCTGAAAGGCAACGAAGGTCCCCCAGGCCCTCCAGGCCCAGCAGTGAGTATCCTTGCCCTTGCAGGCACCACCTAACCATTTACAAGCTTGGCAGGCCAGAGGGGGGTTAGTCACAGCTCCAGGCTTTATCCCTTATTTCCTTTGCACTAACAAACAACTCCCTGGACGTTGCTTTATTTTACAAGACACGTGTGTAACGACGCAGTCGTTTTGTGGTGTCAGCTGGGAACATACGTGACCAGCTGAGGGAACTGCAGTGGTTCAGGACACCCAGAGTTTTGCTTCTAAGCCACCTGCTTTCCCTCTGGAAGTTGTCCTCACTTGAGATCCATGTTCAGTGCCGCCCTCCTGGAAGAAAATATTCATCATCCAACCCTCCCTGCTGCGTTGGCTGTGAAGTGGCTCACGCTCTCATTCCAAGCTGTTAATGTATCCCCAGGAACTGAGCTCCCTGCACCATCCAAAGGAGAAACCAGCCCTTCCAGGGATTTTAATTAAAAAAACGATCTGCATGACCCCTTAGGCTGGTGGTACCAAGTCATCACATGGCAGTTATCCCATCAAACGTGCTCATGTACTGACAGTGTGTTTGCAGCATCCTGCTGCTGGATTTCTTTGTCTCTTCATGAAGCTCGATACTGCAGTTAAAGCTTCTTCCCTTCTTCTCCCAACAGGGCTCTCCTGGGGAGCGTGGCCCAGCAGGATCAGCTGGCCCAATAGGTTTGCCAGGGCGACCTGGCCCCCAGGGGCCTCCAGGACCTGCAGGTGAAAAGGGAGCTCCAGTAAGTACCAATATAAAGGTTAAAGGGTGTGGGTCAACTAGAAATGTGCAGAGCAGGGAGCTGAGCATGGAACCAGTCCCTGGAGGAGGTGGATGAAAGATTGAAATGAATAAATAACATAGGAATTCAGGTAGAAATTCATTTTCTCATCTTGAGCACATCAAGCCACTAAATGTTAACAGCTCAACTGCCCCGTTTGGGATGCCCGTGCTATCAAAAATGGATGTGATCCCAGGGACCAACATGTCCTCAGGCCACAAGGGCTGAGCAGGCGAAATGACAGCCTGTGTGACCTCCTAGTGACAAGCAGCCAAAGGCCAGGCCTTTGGGAAGAGGAGCGAGCCAGCCCCATCCCTGCTTACAAGGATGCGATGGCAGCAGCAGTTTCCACGGAGCCCAAATAAATCCTTCCCCGGACCACGGGCGGCTCAGGAAGGCGCTGCGGAGATTTTGGGATGCTGCATGGTGGTGGTGCAGCATCGGCGCTCCCAGGCATCCACCCCGCTGGTGCCCGTGACAGAGCTGCTCCCAGCAGGATCCCGAGCCCAGCACGGCTGAGCCCTGCCATATGGTCCCTCTCCGGAGCGTTCTCCAGCCAACCCGCGCAAACTCGCACGTCTTTCGCTCCCCCGGCACGCGCGTGAAATGTCACGTGCGGGCAGGAGGGAGTGGGCTGGGATGTGGCTATTTCTGTTCCTGGAGAGCTCGGCACTGACAGTCCCCGTGCCTCCAGTTCCCGCCCAAGCGGGTTGGAAGGGATGTTTGGGTTGCCTGCCTCAAACTTAAGCTCGGCTTCAGGCCCAGCAAGATGAGCGAACGGTGGCGTCGGTGATGTCAGGCTCCATCTCATGGGTGATTGATGTTGTTATCAAAAGCGTTTAGCAGCCACTGTATTCCACATTTGCTGGCTTATTAGAAACTCCGGCAGCTAATCCAGAGGCAAGAATTTCCTGGTGAATCAGCTTTAGGAACATCTGTCCTGCCGAGTACCTATATGATGTATCAGTCAGTGGGTAGATGAATAGGCAATTTATGTGGCATGTAATTATTCAGAAGAGAGCACCCAGGATTCAGATGCAATTAAATTATGTACGAGGAAACTGGAAAATATTCACTGTTCAGTTCCTGTAAACAAACAAATTTGATTGAAGGCTCCAGCTTGGAGGAGTGCTGGTAGTTGTTTAAGCAGGAGGCCAGCAGAGATTGCTTTATTCACTTCAGGTGTTTTCCTTTGTCCAGAAGCTCAGGGGGGAGCTCAGGGCCTCCTGAGAACCCCCCTTTGCTGGGAATCAGCCAGGGAAGGGAGAAGGCTGGAGCAGCCTGGAGCACAATCAGCAAAAACTGGCTTGTGGGAGTAAAAATTAGTTGGGGTCTTGTTTGTCATCTGGAGAGAGATGGCAGAGGGTTCAGATTAAATCTGATTATATTGCTATAGCAGTGAAATTGCAGCTGGGATCTGGGTATTCACTGTGTAGATTTGTTTGTTCCTTCGTTATCTCTCAAGACAGAAATTTTGTCTTGTTTCAGACAGCGAGCCCAGAGCCTGATGAAATATCAGCTGGAACAGGTTTTGCTATTCATGCCCAGGGGTTGTTAGCTGCTGAATAAAACATTAATGGGATGTAATGGGCTGGTTGGAGGGTGGAGGAGAGCTCTGTGTGACCTGCTTGTTCTTCTGCTTCCAGGGGGAGAAGGGTCCTCAAGGACCAGCTGGCCGGGATGGCATCCAGGGCCCCGTGGGACTGCCGGGTCCAGCAGGTCCTGTCGGCCCCCCTGGAGAGGATGGAGACAAGGTGGGAACAGCTCCCTGCTGCTCAGGGTCACTCTGGGAAGGAACTGTGCCCCCTTGGTGCTTCCCCCACACTGTGTGGGATGTGCTGCTGGAGGATGTTTTGTGGTGCTCACAAGTGAGATGAGCAGCATCCAACCTGGGGAGCAGCAGCAGATGGGGCTCTGTGTGCTCTGCCAGCCACAGGCACACCATTCCATGAAATCCAGTTTGCATTCCCCTAAAACCTGCAGCAGCACCTGCCTGTGGGTGCCTGGCCTTTCCAAATTAATTACCTTTGCCCACTCTCTCATTAAGCCCCTCTGGAATGGAAGATTCTTAGAAAACAATCTGGGATGACTCCCTCATGGCTGCTAAAAGGGTCTGCAAAATGATGCTCCTTGCACTGCATGGCAGCCAAGAAGAGTTGCAGGATGGAAAAGGGTTTGGTTATACCTGGAATGGTCAAATCACTGGCATTATTCAGCACACTCTGGGCTGTTTCTGTGGGAATTGGCAGCTTTGGGATGAGGATACAGAAACCCAGGACTATTGCTGGACTGTTGAGATGGGGAGGTGGTCACCAAGTGAACTAACTTTGTGCCCCTTTGTTCCTGACAGGGTGAGATTGGGGAGCCTGGCCAGAAGGGCAGCAAGGGCGACAAAGGGGAGCAGGTGAGTGCAGTGGACATTGCAGCTGCTTCTCTTGAGCAGTGTTGTTACATTGTGTGACTTTCTGGAAACAGAAAACAATATCATTTTAATGTATTTCTTTTGTTGCTTCATCCTCTCCTCTTCTTCACCAAACACCCACATGATGTTAGAAGGAGTGAGAGCCTCCAGCTCCCAGGAACACAATGAGACATTTCCATGTCACCCATGTACCATGTAAACATCTGTGAAACATTAATACCCCTTGCCACTGAAGCTGGGTCTTTGGCTGAAGTTCCCTTTCTGATCCAGTTGAAGATGTCCCTGCTCATGACAGAGGGGTTGGATTGGTTGACCTTTAGAGGTCACTTCCAACCCAAACCATTCTGTGATTCTATGATAACTCTAGCTGCTTGCAGCACACTGAAGCACCCTTTCTGTGGTGCCCAGAGCCTGAGGAACACGAGTCACACATGGGTATTTAGATAGAACTGAGTGGTGTGACATTGCTTTTCTGGAGCAAAAATGTGTTTAGATGTGTCTGCTGTGCCATTGGCATGAGAGCCGAGGAATGCTGGTGTGTCCAGAGACATCTGACCCTGTTCTCCCTCTCTGGTTTGGGAATTAATGCAGGTTTAATGGAGGCTGTGTTGAAGGGCATCACCTTTTCCAAGGGAACTTGACACTCTGCTCCTAACGCTGACATTGCACTTCTGTTTTGTGACAGGGTCCACCAGGTCCTACTGGCCCCCAGGGTCCAATTGGTCAGCCTGGCCCAGCTGTGAGTACTGGTCTCCTTTTTTTCACTAAAAACACTGTAAGGATGGGCAGTTTCTGCCTGGCACTGCTGATGCCCAACACGAGCCGGGCATGGCCATGGGCTGCAGCAGGAGATGGTGGGGATGGGGTTTGTGTCTGCCTTGTGTTTTTGCTGACTATGTCAGACCCTTTCCTTGTAGGGAGCTGATGGAGAGCCAGGACCCAGAGGACAGCAGGGCCTCTTTGGGCAGAAAGGTGATGAAGGACCCCGAGGTTTCCCTGGTCCCCCTGGCCCTGTGGGCTTGCAGGTGATTTGCGGCGTTGAGGGAGGGCTTGGGGTAGTGAGAGCTGGGGCTCACCTGAGATGTTCACAGCTAAAACTCACCCCCTCCACCTCCACAGGGCTTGCCTGGACCACCTGGGGAGAAAGGAGAAACAGGAGACGTTGGGCAAATGGTAAGATGGTTCCATACTTCTTTTTTCATCACTGACATTGTCATTGCTCTGAGAAAATGTGTCTTAAATTTCTCTCTCCTTTCTCTCAGGGTCCACCAGGCCCACCAGGACCCAGAGGCCCATCTGGGCCACCAGGAGCAGATGGTCCACAAGGTCCTCCTGGGGGAATAGGAAATCCTGGTGCAGTAGGAGAGAAGGTAAAGCATCTGGACAAGCCTAATTGAAGCTCACAGGAGTTTGCTACAACACTCCTTGGTCAGATTTGCTACGTCAGCAGAAAATCTCATCACCCTGCAGAAATATAAGTATTTCCATCCTCTTTTCCCTTATGCAGGGTGAACCTGGTGAATCTGGTGAGCCTGGTCTTCCTGGCGAGGTTGGGCTCCCGGTGAGTACCCTCTGGGAAGGCATGGATGTGGATGGAGAGGTGTGGATGTGGATGGGACAGAAACCCTGTCCTTGGTTTGGGTATCAGATGACACATCACCATGTTCCTGGGTATTTATAGTATCACATTTAGTCACCAAATATGGGCTACCCACGACTGAACACCATGAACACCATTTAATCTTTGTGGGAAGGGACTGCTAAATCATGTCCTTGTGTTTGGAGATGCAAATAGAGCTTCTTTCTCAGAACTGATTAAAGGATAATTAGAGATCAGTACATTGTTTTCCTGGATAACAGAAACACCTTTTTTTCCTTTGCAGGGTCCTAAAGGTGAAAGAGGTGAAAAGGGTGAAGCAGGTCCCTCTGGTGCTGCTGGTCCACCTGGCCCCAAAGGCCCACCAGGTGATGATGGTCCCAAAGGCAGCCCTGTAAGTACCCCTTCAATGTTTTCTTGGCTTGCCCAGCAGGGATTTCTGCATGAAAATAGGTTTTCCAGAGATATCTGTGGAAATTTGAAAGCATTTACCAGCCATAGAATTGTTCCTCTAATGATACATGATATGAGCCCCCTTCTTTAGGGTTCTAATGAGGGAAAGACCCAGCTGTGCAGTATTTTCCAGTGGTACTGGAATTATTAGCCCTTTTTGCAGGCCATCATAAAGCTCACCCCTATGGAGAGGGCCTGCACTAGATTTACTTGGCACTTCAGCATATGGATTGCCAAGGTCTTCTGCAAAGAGCAAAGCTTCCAAAACAGCACAGAGAAGATTTATGTGGATTTGGGAGCTGTACCTCCACGGCCAGATCCCTGCTGCTGCTAATTGCTGTAGCTCTGGTGAAGCCAGTGGAGCTCTCCTGATTTATACCAGATGACAATGGTACAGTATTTATCTTGCCCTCTCCTTTGATGCTTGCTGTCTGGAGAAATTTATTCTGAGATAAGCAAAGATGGCATAAAACAGCAGAGGAGGCAGGGGAGTTACTCATCTCTCAACAGATGGGGTTTGGGATGTCTCGTGATTGGGTGAAATCTGGTTTTTGAGTGCTGGTCTTGGAATCATTTGAAGTACCTGACAGACACTGCATGAGGAAGAATGGTGAAGTGTTTTAGTCATTAAATGCTTTGAGAGGATCTTCCTGGGAAAAAATGTTACACATCATGTAGGAAGCAGAAGCAAAATCTTCTAATCTGCACATTCCCCAAAGCTGTGAGGATTTTGCTGTCACCCGTCCAATGTCTTTATGAAAAACTAAATGAAACCCCCAGTGTTGCCTTTGGAGCTTTGCACAGCCTGGATGCAGAGCTGGACTGGCTGTGACAGGATGAGAATACTGAAGCTGCAAAGATGGGATGTGGTCTGGGATTGTGTTTGAGGGAATTGGGGCCTGCTCCGTAGGGTGACTCCCCATGCTGTCCACTAGTGCTCTGCAGTTCTCCAGATGCAACATCCCTGACTTGGGACTATCCTTCTTCTCTCTTTGCAGGGTCCAGTGGGTTTCCCTGGTGACCCTGGTCCTCCTGGAGAGCCTGGTCCAGCTGTAAGTCTTTGTCTCATGGAAGGGCAGATCAGTTCCTCCTCCTGGTTTGGTGAAGTGTGACTGTGCTGCTCATTCCCCAGAAGCTCCTCTGTCATTTACTCTTCCCTTACTTGGGAAAGGTTAGGAAGTCCCACCAAAAGTCTGTCTGACTGTGCTCCAGCCTTTGGGGCAGTAGCTATATGAGTGCAGTTATCCCTGTATTTGACATTGGACATCACTGTTGTCAGTGCTCCCAGTGGGAGGTGGGAAGGGGTGGTGCCTGGTGACATGAAGACCAACTGAACCTGCTGCTGCCAACACTCTGCTCAAGTCCATTCATACCCTAAATACACCTCCTTGTTTCTTTTTGTCTTCCTATTCAGGGTCAAGATGGTCCCCCTGGTGACAAAGGTGATGATGGTGAACCTGGACAGACTGTGAGTAACTGGACAGATGAGATCTGTTCCCCCCACTCCCTGTGTGCAGGTCCAAGGACACTGAGCACCAAATTTCCACCAGCACTGGTCCCCTGATGCCCGTCCATCCTATTTGTGGCAGCCTGGCTGCTGCCATCCATCCATCCACCCATCCATCCATCCACCCACCCACCCATCCAGCTTAGCAATACATCCCGAAAGCATAAATTACCTCATGGAAAAACAACTTCCAAGCCTTTGCTTTCAGCTTTTCCGTGCCGTATGGTACTTCATGGTGGGAAGGGATAAAATGAGATACCACCTGCACCCCGAGGAGGTGTTGGGAGTTGTACTGGCTGCCCACGCCTCAGCTCAGCACAAACTCGAGATCCTGACTCAAGTTTTACACATTTGCTGCTCTTTCACACGTCTCGTGGTGCATTTATGGCTTGTTCTCCTCCCCTCTCCATTTAGGGTTCCCCTGGTCCCACGGGAGAGCCAGGCCCCTCCGGACCCCCAGGAAAAAGGGTAAGCTGGTTGTTTTAGGAGGATTTTTCCAAACGTATCTGTGTTGACTTTTTAAAACTCATTTTATTGCGAAGTCTCCCATAAATGCTGTGTAAATACTGTGTAAAATGTATGATAATTAAAAAAAGAAATTATACACCATCCACAGCCACTGGAAATTGATGGGAAGCTGTCAGCTGAATCCCATGGATTTTTTTTTTTTTTAAGGTGTTAACAGCCAAAAGAAAATACAAGTATGAGGTGCTTCTGCTCTTCCTGCATTGCTGGCAGAGCTTAGGGATTCATTTAGCAAGCAGCTAATTCAAAAAGCTTTCCAGAGATATTTGTCTCCATTTTGCCTCCTTCCCTGGGGCTGCAGCATCATTTTGCTAATTCCAATGGACCGTTTCAGATCACTGTGATCTAATTGTGTTTTGCATCTATTTTGTGCTTTCTTTAGGGCCCTCCTGGTCCAGCTGGTCCCGAAGGAAGGCAAGGAGAGAAAGGAGCCAAGGTAAGAATTAAAGGGGATTTTACTTCTCCTACATCCTTGATATGCCAAAAGCATCAGCCTCTGCAACACCGGCGTTTGAAAGGCAGGGATTTGATTTTACTGTGTGTTACAACAAATTAGCCTGGATTTGGGGCCATTGGCCTCAAATCTGAGCTTATGTTTCATCCTTTAACAAACTCGGTGGAGATAATTAGGGCTTGGTAAGGTCATGGGAATGTTTTTTCTTGTTTTGAAATGACAAAGTGCTATATTTGGCCATTTAACGTCTTGTAAATAATAGGGCGTGCACAGCCCCACGTCCCTTCCCAGGGCAAACACGGCATTACTGGGCCGTGATTGTTTTGGTAGGAGTGGTGGGGAAATGGAGAGAGGGATTGCAAATTATAGATCCAGTTGTTGTGGCAGCTCCAGGAACACTGATGGTGGAGGATTCCCTCTTGCTAGCTCATCTCCCAGGACTGAACCCAGGAAAGCTTCCTGCCCTGCGGAGCTCAGAGCCAAAGGGTGGTTCCTGCTGGAAAACAGGCAAGGCTGAAAAGGGAAGGAGTTTGGAGACCTCTCCTCAGTGCACAAGGGGGAGGGAGCAGTAGGAAAATCAAGGAACAGAAAGTTTTACTTGCTTTGCGTGGACCTGCCTCCACCCTGTGACATCCTGGCAGCAGCCACAGGGTACTGAAAATCATTTGATGCCCCAGCACAAATTAAACCGTCCTGCCTCTTCCCTCCAGGGTGAAGCTGGTTTGGAAGGACCTCCTGGGAAGACTGGCCCAATTGGTCCCCAAGGTGCTCCAGGGAAGCCCGGCCCCGACGGCCTTCGAGGGATTCCTGGTCCAGTTGTGAGTATTCCCAGAAAGCTTCTGGGCAGGGTTGTTCCTGGTGCTTCACCATATCCCATCTGCTTGGAAGATACTTTTCTCCCAGAGTAACATTCTGTCTGTGCTTAAATATCTGACAGCAGATAAAATATATTTAGTGGAAATAATAGAACAGTGAGTAACATCTTCCACCATGTTTTCTTTGAGTCTTGGGTCTTTTCAGCCACTTTTTTTGGGTGGGAGTTTCCTCCCAAGTCCCTGTTCCAGTTAGAAATTTGAGCATGAAAGGACCATAAATCCTTTTGCCTTTGCCATCTGGGAAAAGCCAGGACAAACATTCCCGGGCACAGGCGAATAATCAGAATATTCCCAGCTGGGAGCACTGCTGTCATGGATGACTGTTTTCAGGCAATTGCACTGTTTTACAGGGTGAACAAGGTCTCCCAGGATCCCCTGGCCCAGATGGTCCTCCAGGCCCAATGGTATGTCCATAGTATCAAATTCCAAGAGTTTTTGAAATGGGTGTGTGTAACATGAATTCATCCTCTCTTTTATTCCCCCCGCCCCCCCCGTCTCCCAAAGGGCCCACCGGGTTTGCCTGGTCTGAAAGGAGACTCTGGTCCTAAAGGGGAGAAGGTAAGAACAGCACCTGGGATATATTTGGGTTTGTATCTAGAAATGTCTTTGCTGTGTAGCTTTGGTGTTCAATTGCCTCCGGTGAGAATTCCTAATTAACATCTGCTGTTTTCCCTTAGGGTCATCCAGGTTTAATTGGCCTTATTGGGCCGCCGGGAGAGCAGGGAGAAAAGGGTGACAGAGGTCTCCCAGGCCCCCAGGGCTCAGCAGGACCCAAAGGAGAACAGGTAAAGATTCCATTAGACCTTCACGGGACGTGCTTTTGAGCTGCAGGTTTGCTGCCCTTGAGGAGGCACAGCCCAGCAGAGATGGTCAAAGGGACTCTTGCTAATTTTCGAAGGAATATTTTCCATATTAATGTGGTTTATTCTACATGTGAAATGTGGATATGCTGCAAAATGACCCACTTTAGTGGGAAGCAGATTCTCAAGGGTAGTATGAAAAGAGTTGAATGGACTTGGAGGGATGGTGTCATTAAATATTCATCTAGAGGGCTGATTTTTAAAACTGTGTGTGCCTAAACGAGATATGGGATTCCTTGTTCATGCTCCTGTCTGGATCATGCACATGCTTAAAAACCAGTTAAAGCCCCAGATTGGGATGGAGTCCTCTGAAGCTGGGTGGTCAAATCAATGTTGTTCTGCTGTTATTTTTCAGGGTATCACAGGTCCTTCTGGGCCCATCGGACCTCCAGGGCCACCAGGATTACCGGTATGTGACAACCGATTATCCCAGAATTCCTTGGTACCTTCACAGTCCTTCAGGAGCCACTTTGGTGCCCTCAAATACCCAGCACACTCCTGGCCTGACTTTACCTTGTCTGAGGGTTCTGGTCACAACGGGTTTGCTCAGCTAAGCCCATTACAAACACTTGAATGAGTTCCAGGGGTGCTGGGAGGTGACTTGTGAGATGGGCATGGCAGGATGAAGGCAGGGAAATCATCCTACCTTGCTTCTCTGCCCCCTTTCTTTTGCATTATCTGCAATCACACGGTGATTTTTTGCACTTTTTGCTGCTATTCGTATTTTTTCCCACTGGATATCCTGGGATGAGCAGCTGGGTGTCCTTAGCACAGAGCCAGCATCAGCCTCACATCACAGTGAGCCCCCAGCAGCTTTTCCAGTCCCCATCAGGGCAGGGCTGTGGAGTACCAACACAGATTCCTCTGACACAAATGCTTTCTGTGTGTTGGCAAATAAAAGCAGCACCCAACTCAAGTGATTGTGGAAAGTGGAAATAGAAATAGAGTGAATTATAAAAAAACCTTTTATATAGCACTATTTTCTCTCTCTAAGGAGAGACTGATGACTTCTCTGCTTGGAAATGTACTGACTCTTCTCTGTATTTTTTTTCTACACAGGGTCCACCTGGTCCCAAAGGTGCTAAAGGATCATCAGTGAGTATAGACACTGTTAAATGAAGAGGTTGAGGAGCTCTTATTAAGTGTAGAACCTGCTGTGACTCCTCCACATCAGTGGCATTAAAGCAATTAGCCAGAGATGGCTGTAGCAAACGCGGCCTTTTCAGGCTGTCTGAGCCTGGGAACGGTAATTGGGAAAGGTTTTTGTGCCACAGCTGTACTTCACTGAGCAGCAGCGCAGCACAGATCATAAGGAGGAATCCAGTGCATAGTCCTTGGGAGAAAACCTGCTGCTGTAGAGTGGAGGGTATTAAAAATAGACTGAAAGCGGGAGGTGAGAAGCTGAAGAGCGAAGAACTCGGTGAGAAATACGACACTGAAACTTCGTGGTGCAGATCTCCTTTGCAGGCAGCTAAAAATTCCTCCTGGGCAACTTCCTAGTGTCTTTTTCCCATTCAGAATTCAATGTTTTATTAATTTTAAGATTTTATTTGACTTGTAAAGATGTTGGATTGATTTGGAGGGGTAAAGTTTTCATGCATTGGAGGAGGGGTAAAGTTTTTATGCATTGGAGGATCCTTCCTTTTCTGTAGGGAGCCTAAGCAAAATTTGTCTCTTTAGTCCCCAGTGTTTGATCTTTTCTTTTACCTAAACATCAAAGATAACCTAAAGAAACATTTTCTTGGGAGGTGGGTACAAGAAGACTCCTGTAGTGTGCCTGAAGAATAAAGTTTTTACCGTGAAAGAAATAATGTTTGGGATGTAATGTAAGTAACAGCTGCTTTTTCCCTGAGTGACTCGTGTTTTTCTCTTGTTTTTCCACCCAGGGTCCAACAGGTCCAAAGGGTGAATCAGGTCTTCCTGGGCCCCCAGGGCCTCCTGTAAGTAGAATCCATGACACAAAGCATGAAACCACTTTCAGATTTAATGGGTTTAACGTTGGGAACTAGAAGATTTCTGGACAAGGATTCATTGCCAGTCCTGGGAAGGGAGTGGCATCTCTTAGAGATGCTGGGGGAGAAAGCAGGATTTGAAGGCAGAAGTTACTAATGGGAAGGTGGAAAGGGAAGATGGGCCCAATGTTTCAGCAGCACCATCAGAGGTGTTTTACATGTCTAACATCTATCTTGTGATGCTGTTTCTCAGTGCTGGGAACTGCTTTGGCCACCTCTCCTGCCTCTCCTCCACTTCCAGTGCAATGAGAAGTTGTATCCTCTTTCCCCACAAATCAGGGTCCTCCTGGAGAGGTCATCCAGCCGCTGCCCATCCAGGCTTCCAAGAGGACCAGGCGGAACATCGACGCCAGCCAGCTGGTGGACGACGGGAACGCCGACAACTACATGGACTATGCCGATGGCATGGAGGAGATCTTCGGCTCCCTGAACTCCCTGAAACTGGAAATCGAGCAAATGAAGCATCCACTGGGCACTCAACACAACCCAGCACGGACCTGCAAGGACCTGCAGCTCTGTCACCCCGACTTCCCAGACGGTGTGTCCCGGGACAGAGGGGATATGGAGGAAACTCCGGGGGTTTCCCAGCTTCACAAAACAAAGAGAAGGGAGGGCGGGAAGAGGAGTAATTTGAGGAGCCCCTTGTCCTGGTGCTCCATGAGGAATTTTGCTGGCAGAGAAGGAATTTGTAGAGTTGGGCTAAATAATCATTGTACATCCCTTCCAAATGAAATTTTCTATTCTAAGAGTGGGGATATAGAGTGAAAACATCTCTTATGTAAAGTGCCACAGTATTAACTAGAACAAGAACTTAAACCAGTTTTTCAAAACCAGTTTTTCATAAACTACATATAAATAGTAGCCTGTGACAGAGATGAAACATCCCTGGTAAGATGGTTGGGAAAGTGCCCATTGTCCTTCCTTCCCAGTGCTAATTCTTTCTTCCCTTCTCTCCCTGCTCATGCATCCAGGTGAATACTGGGTTGATCCAAACCAAGGATGTTCCAGGGACTCTTTCAAAGTTTACTGTAATTTCACAGCTGGTGGAGAGACTTGCATCTTCCCTGATAAGAAATCTGAAGGAGTAAGTCCACACAACCTTTAATTTCCCCCTGTGTCCTGGTGATAGATTGTTCCCTACTATGAATATTCATAGACAGTCAATTTCAGGAGAATTGAACAGTAACCAGTGAGGATCAAAGATCCAGAACATTCCTTCGTTACACAACATTGCTTCTAAAATAATAAGGAACATGTTGACAAAGAGAATTTCTTTGAGTAAGTCAGATTGGAACAAGCCTTTGATGATTTCCCAGGCATTATAAATGCTAAAACGTTAATTTTTTTAACTCTGCTGTACAAAGGCAGATGAGTGTGTTGGGGCAGGAATTGGGGCTCCCTGGGAGCTTTGTTTAACTCATTCCCTGTCTCCCCTCCCAGCCGGGCTGTCGCTCCACTGCCTGCATGTCTAAGCACCACTGACTCCTCTCCCCTTACTGTGTCTCCAAGCAGAGCAGATAAATGTTTATCTCCTGTCATTTTTTCCTGCTGTTTCCTGTGGGCAAACGATCCTAAATGATTGCAAGTATCGTCAGCTCTCTCCCTGGTGCTGATGTGCAAGGTTGATGAAGTTATTTTGTGTAATGACGCGCTTAGCTCAACCAAACTCATCATTTTTGTCCTGTATCCATGCACTCTGCTTTCCAGAGCTGCTCTTCCTACTGCCTGGGGACCAGCTTTGCACTGGCCAAGCAGAAGCTCTTGCAATTCAGCCTGGGGGAGCTCTGCCAGTGTCACAGTTGTGCTCCAGCTGTGACAAAGCTGAACCGTTCGCTTGCTGCATTTCACCCACCAGAAATATGTGTCAGAGCTGAACAAATAACATGCAACATAAATATTCCTGGAGTTTTTCTTAGGGCTGTTTAAATAGGAGATAGATTTCTTCTCCTGTGCATCAACTTGCCGTGTCTCTCCTCGAAATGTTGACAGCTAAAATTGGATTCTGGCCATGATCTTACAGGATCTCAGAGTCTTGCCATGCTCATCCTGTGAGGGGCTCTGTGTGATACTCCTCAAGTGCAAACTGTGCTACGCTTCTGCAATACTTTATTCATAAGAAAAACCTTCAGCCTGCTCTTTTTCCATCTAGAGGAATGCAAACATTGACCACAGAAGCATGGAGTACTGGCTGAGTGGTTTTATTATAAGCCACAGTAGAGTTTGAGCCATATCCCCTCTCAGTTCATCCCTCAACCAGCAGAAACGCGCTGACTTGCTTTACAGTTCACGTGCTGGAAAGGAAAGGACAATCCCAAGACACCTGCATGGAGCTTGGCTGTAGTTTTTGGGGAGATTTGAGGCAGAAGTTAGGGGGTTTGTGGGAGGGTGAGGGAGCAGAAGGCAGCCATGTTACTTCCTTGTGCTCTGACTCAAAGAAAGTGCTTCAGCTGCTTGGCTGGGGCTGCCATAAGGGGTGCTCTGATGGCTGATTTCTTGTCATGGTCACTGTCGCTCCGGGTCGTTGGAGCTCCATCACGTGGTCCAGCACCATCTGCGGAGGATGCACGGTCTGTGCTGCACCTTAAACACAGGAGACAGGTAGAGGCTCTTCCTTAATCACATCCTTTGCCTTTCCCAGCCCCACAGCATCTGGATTTGGCATTACGAGTGGCAGAAGCCTCCTCAGTTTCCAGCACTGCCTCTCCACCGCAGCCCTCCCATGAAGATCACTGCACCTTTCACCATCCATGTTTCCTTTTTCCCCTCTCTATCTTTCCTTTTACTTTTCCTCTCATTACACTGCACTGCTAGATTTGCATCCAAAGTGTCTAGGAGGCAGAGATCACTAGCCCTTAGCTAAGGAAGGTGGTGCCAGGGCACCACTGGGTACCTGGGGGAGGACCACACCCTCCCCCTCTGTTCTAGAGGCACCTTAGTGCTCTGCCCACCACTCATTATTGGTGTAAAAAATTAAGAAATTATTCAGAAGGAAGTTGGACACTTCCAGTAAGACATGCTGCTTGTGGAACTGAATGTAACTGTTTTAATTTCCTTTTTTTTTTTTCTTTCTCTCTTCCCTCCTTGCCGTCCCCAAACTAGGCTAGAATTACTTCTTGGCCAAAGGAAACCCCGGGCTCCTGGTTCAGTGAATTCAAGCGCGGTAAACTGGTAAGATGCATCTTGGTGCTTTCTGTTTTCCTTAACCCCTGTCATATTTTACAGAGTAAAATGGCTCGTTGGCCCAAAGAACAGCCTTCCACATGGTATAGTCAATACAAGCGGGGGTCTTTGGTAAGTGGCTCACCTTGGCCCTGGAACCTGAATCAGAGCTCCTCATCTGCTTTGGTATGGCCAGACCTGCTGCACTCTGCATGCTGGACTAATCACCACCACCAGCCGTGGCAAAACATTTAAGGTGGAATACTGAGAAAGAAACAAAACCCCGTGGAGGCACTTTTTTTTCCAGTCTGCTTGACTGGGAACCCGGGAACAGGTGATGAGCTTTGCCCTGTGTTGGAAGGGGACACAGTGATGTGCTGGGGGACCCTACAGAGATGGAGCTGTTGTAGGTTTGTCCTCACAGGGCACTGCAGGATGTCTGCATCCCACAAGGAGGGCTGTTGCTGTCTCCTCATCAGTTCCCATTATGGCAAGGGCAAACTGGGTGTCCCCATATCCCACAGAGACGAGGCCTTATCCCAAGAGCTGAGAGACCCCTAAAGTGATGCTCCAGCCCAGAGCTGTCACAGCCTGTGCTCACTGGTATCCAGGTTGAGGGCGTGGATCTGCACATATCTGGTTTGGGGCAGGTTTTCCCCAAAGGATGGATTTTGTCTCCCATACTGGAGATGAGCCACACCAGGGACTCCCACATTGCTCACGGAGCTTGGGAGACATGAAGTCACTATTTTAGAGGAAGATTTCAAGTCACCTGCATTTGCCAAGTCTGGTGGCAGGGTTTTGACTTAGTCACAATTAAGGATTTTTTCAAGGGAGAAGAGCTGCTGTAAGGTCAGACAATGTTTGATGTCAGAAAGACAGCAACACATAAAACAGAGAAAGCTCCTGTATATTGTCCTGTAACAGGACATCCACTTTGTGGACAGATCACTCCCACAGAGACCAAATCCTGGTCAGGGATGTCAGAGCAGCAGCTGATTAGGGTCAGCCAGGTCTCCTTAAGCAACAGAAATCTCCCCCTTGTGTATCAGTTTGTGTAGGATTAGCGGGATGCAGATAATGAGCTCAGTCAAATGAGGAGAATTAGGGAAGAAGATAATTTATCCAGCAGATAAAATCGACCTGCCCCCAAAGGCAGATGCTCTGCTGTGTCACACTGAGCTGCTCCATGCAGCTGTCCTGTCCCCAGGGAAGGGGGTTCTTGCAGTGCCCCCCAAACTTCCACCTTAAAAGGCAAACAACCCAGAAAATCACCACGTTGTTTCCCTGCACCGCATTTCATCGCTGCTAAACACGTTTTGCTCTGATTCTGCCCACAAGAAGGACGTGGCTTCTGTAGCTTTTCTGCATTATCGAGTAAGGCTTCAAAGCCAAGGCTTCAGCCTCGTGGCTCCTTGGAGGGCAACTACTCATAGCTTAATTACAGAGCACTTCATCAGTTAATATTACACAAGTGCCTTCACTTCTCCATATTCCCTGCTTCTTTTTTTCCCAGTCTATCAGCTACATTAGAGGCTCAATTGTCAACCTAGAGCTTAGGGCTTATTTTTTTTTCAATAAGAATTTCTGGTGCTACTTGGAGCTCTTTGTTCCATCTTTTTGTATTGTCATTTTCTTGCTTTTTTTACCTTTCCTGCTTTTTCTATTTGGGAAAAAAAAAAAAAAAAGCCACCAGCACGTAGAAGACCTACCTAAGCAATTCACAAAACTGTTAAACGTGCAAGCCATGAAAGCAAAGTTTTATTTATCTCTTTATTTTGAAAGGTCCTCTCATTTTACCCCAGTCTCTACTTGGAGACATGAGATTGGTAAATTGAGGAGATATTTGCCTGGTGGATCCCAGATCAGCTAAAATCTGTGTGTAGATGGAGGGAATGAATGAGTTTGAGTTCTCCTCTGGGTGCAACTCTGCTCCTGTTACTCCATGGAGAAGGTCCCTGGTGTCTTTCCACGCAGGCTGGGCAGATTTTTTGGTGCCTGAGCCCATGGGGAACCCCAAATTGGGGGGGAAGATTTTCACCTGGATGCTTAGCACTGCTGACAGGGGGCTCCAGGTGAATCCTGGAGTTGCACAGGGTGTGCAGCTGGGAACACCCAAAGTAAGAAGGATGTAGTAACTGTGCAATACAAAGAAATCAGCTTGTTTTGATGCTTCCACACCGTCATTAATCAATGACACAGACTACCTGGAGCCAATTTTTTACCTTTTCTCATGATGCAGCCAAGCTGAATTTAGAGGGATGAGAGGGTTGCAGATGTTTTCTTCTGCTTTCCTTCTGTGTGTGTTACACACAATTCCCAGTAGCTCTAACAAGGCCTGCCACCCATCCCATCCCATCCCATTATCCTTCACAGCCATATGGCATCTGCCACAGGGAAATACCAGCACAGGAAAAAGAGGAAATGACTGATTTTTGCAAAGCTGTTCCCATGAGCAAACCTTATGCCCACAACCAGTTCCCAGTGGCTCCAGTTGCAAATCTGGGACAGGGCTTCACACAATCTGCAGAAGCTAAACAGCATCAGAGACCCCTTAATGAGCAGCCAGGCTCCAAACCGAGCTCTGAACTGAAATAAGACCAAATAAGAGCAGTGGGTCCTGCAGGTCATTAGTGCCACATGGCACTGGGTGTGTGCCAAGTGCTTGGCATTTTGTGTCCCCTTCCTTCCACGTCCTGGTGGTTTTCTGGTAGCTCTCCTGGCATGCCTGGCTCTCTGCTGGTCAGTCATATTTAACTCTCAGGAGGACAGTGCAACAGTATCCTGACAACCGGTTGGTACATTCATTTATTTTTATTACCTTTTTGTTCATTGTTTTATTACCTGGTTATGAATCTCTTCTACTGTTTGCAGCTCGCACCACAACTCGATGTCTCGTGGTACCTCGAAGGAAACTCTGCTGTTTTTGTGCCTGTGTTTTTCTCCTGGTTGTTTCTAAAGAAACCCAGCTGTCCCTCGAGGGCAGTGGCTTGGCCATGGCTGGAGATGCCACCTCAAGCACAGCCAGTTCATATGTGCAAACTCATTTTGTGTTTGCTTCTTCGGCGGGGCACAAAACTCCCAGAAAGTCCTGAATCCCTTAAGCGCTGGAATTGGGTTTCAGTAAATTCCATTTTGCAGAAATATATTATAGGCACCGTTCTCCTGCTTGGGAGCAAAGCAGCCTGATGGGAAGAACGGAGCAAATCTCAGTGTGCAGGGGCAGCCCTGTGTTCACAACATGCCCTAAGGGCAGCAAATCCATTTTCCCTTTACCTGAGTGCAGCCTTGCCAGCCATTGCAGCCCCCAGTCCTTATCAGCAGGAACAGGATTGCTGCAGATCAAGTGCAAAGATTGCTTGAAACCCCAGTGTTTGGTGCCCAGGAAAAATGAATGGGAAGTACCTCAGAGTGTGCAGAACAAAAGAGGCACAGCAGCCAGGAAATCTTGTCAAACAGGACAGAAAAATAAAGCCCCAAACCCTTACAGGAATCTGCTTTCTCTCCTCCTCAAAAGCTGGAGAAATATGCTCAGTATTGGCTTAAACTTGAGACATATATCCCCAAATGTGCACCTTTTTGGGTTGAATTCCCCTTCCTTTTGTCTCCTGCCTTGAATTAGCCTTATTTTTTTTAGCGCATGTGCAGCAAGAGAATAAAATGCCCTTTGTCATCCATGCCCTGGCCACAGGAGGACCAGAGCAGCCCTATGGCAGGAGCAGTACCTGCACCCCGATGGGGTGGTGGCACTGGAGGTCCTCAGAGCCCCCCAGACACATTGCATCCCCCCTCACTGCCCAGCATTTCCCATTCTCTGCCCCTCACAGCTCTCCTACGTGGACTCGGACGGGAACCCCATCGGGGTGGTGCAGATGACCTTCCTGCGGCTCCTGAGCGCCTCGGCCCACCAGAACATCACCTACAACTGCTACCAGTCCGTGGCCTGGCACGATGCCACCACCAACAGCTACGACAAGGCCATCAGGTTCCTGGGCTCCAACGACGAGGAGATGTCCTACGACAACAACCCCTACATCCGAGCCGCCCTGGACGGCTGCGCGGTACGTGGGCAGGGCTGGAAGGGGACACCCTGGGGCTCTTTGTCCCCCTCCCCAGGTTGTCCAGCACCATCTGCCTCGGAGCAAATCCCCTCCAAATTTCCTGTGCCCGTTGGTGTAGTTGTCCTGAGGGCGGGCCCTGGCATGGGAGACATGGAGCTCGCTCTTCCATAAGCTGGGAATACGTGATTCCACTCCAGGTCAGGAGAAGCTGCAGCACCTCTAGGAATCAGATTGATCTGATAATCAAATGAACCTGCCTAAAAACTCCTTTTAGACTGCTTTTAAACGTCCCCCCCTTGCCTCTGCTCTCCCCTGTTTCCTCACAGGGGGTGAGGTGAGCGATGACACCCAGTCGTGGATGAGTTTTGCAGGTTTTAATAATGATCTTTTTAACTGCCCTCAGGAAATCTTGGAGGGGAAAGTATTAAGGGTTTGGCATTGGGTTGGATGAGGTTTTTCTGTGTGCAGCCCCAGGGGCTGTGCTGGTCATGGGGGTGCATCCAGCTCCAGCCAGGGGAGCCCAGCCCAGAGCTGGGCTTTGCTCCGTGTGTCCCCCAGCCCTTCACAGGAGCCACCAGTGCCCCTGGGAGAGGACAAACCAAAGCAAAACCTGACTCTGTACAGATGAGATGATCTAAGGGATGCAGGAGACAGGTTCACACCCCTGCTCGTGTTTCAAATGTGACTTCTAACATCTTTGTCTTCAGCTTTTTTCCCCCCCATGAGATTTTTTTGCCCAGAATGAAGCTCTCCCCTCCCTTTCCAGCCCACCCTGCTCCTCACCTTCCCTTCAGCCACAAGGAGCAGCCACAGTTTCCAGAGGGGCCCAGCATCCCCCCTTTGCTTCTGCCTCTTCCATTGGATGCCTGATTTGGGTTTAAACTCTTAAAAATCTGCCATCAGGAGATAAAAATTTGGCAAAGCAGGTGCTGCCTGCCTTTATTTTGAGACCCAGCTTGCTGGTGCAAAAACATGCATAATTCCCACCCTCTGGAACTGCAGTGCTTGAAGCCCACGGGACAGAAAGATTGAGATGTTTGACAGAAAAAACTCCCCACATAATTTGAGATTAAAATGGTTCTGTTCTGGCACAAACACGATTTTTGCTGTAGGAGCAAGGAGGAAAATCAGATTAGAATCACTTCTTTTAACATGTTCGTGGAGAGGGAAAGGGCAAGGATAAACTCAGAAGTTTATCCTCAAGTACCTCATATCTCCTGCTGACACAACATGTCCTTGGTAAAAAGTGCCTTCCTTTCCCTTCTGAAGTCTCAGGGATGTTGTAGGATCACACATTTTACTTGTTAGGGTGGATGTGCCTGCTGAAAACCCTTTGAGTTTAAACATGCCATCATTCCTCTGACTAATGAGGAATACTAGGCCAAGGGAGAATGGCTTTAAGATGAAGAAGGATGGATTTAGATTGGCTATTAGGAAGGAATTGTTCCCTGTGAGGGTGGGGAGGCCCTGGCACAGGTTGCTCTGCATCACCTGGACTCCTGCAACCTCCCTGGTAGACTGTGCTGCCCAAACCACAGGCAGGATATTTAAGATTTATTTATGTAAGGGAGTTTATTGTTTACAACAGGTTCTCTATATTAAAGATGATTTTAATCCAAATCTTAGACCAACTAAAAGGCTGTAAGAACCCCGCCGGAAATTTAGAGATGCATTTAACCCATTTGTGGGAGCGAGTACTAGAACTCATTCAGGTTACAGACTTGGCCATGCTGGGTTAATGGTTGGACCTGGTGATCTTAAAGGTCTTTTCCAACCTAAATGATTCTGTGATTGAGCCCTGCTGTGTGGAAAATGAGGTTGATCTGCCCGACACGGCGTTGCCGCAGAGGTCCTGGTAGGACCCACGCTCTGGCTGTGCTGCAGTCACTGGATCTCCAGGGCTTATGTTCAGACCATTATTTGAATGTGTTTTTCCTGATCTTACAGCCCTTTCTCAGTAGCTGTGATACAGCCAACTCTGCCGAGACACACAAATCAGAGGGAAAGGTAGAGCCAAAAGCTGCTCCATAAATTCACTTGTTTGTGCAGCCTTGTATGCCCTCGGGTGCACTTCTGCTCCTCTAATAATTATTTATATTTTGGAAATAACTGTATGGCTACCAGGCACAATAAAAAGACAACATCACCTTGTGAATTCCATCAAACTTTAAATGTGATCTTTTCGGTAGCGCTCGGGTAATAGTCAAACTAATATATTCAAATTAAATCGCTCCCATTTGCTCAACAACCCATGCGTGTCCTCGGGGAGGTAAAACAACTATTGCACAGCCACAACAATTTTACCAGGCTCCTGTTCCAGCTGGGAGATGTGCTGACAGCAGAGTTAGTGTGTCGTGCTCTGCATGGCAGCAAAGTCTGGGCTCAGGGTGAACATCTCCCAGGGCTTTGCTCAGCGGTCCCCATCCCATGTCTGGTAAATCTGCAGGGCAAATAAATCCGTGTTTTGTTGCTGGGTGACTAATTTGGGTCAGAAAACGCCTGGGTAAGGTATCTCTGGGCGTTGCCTGAGTGGTGAATGCTCAGTCATGATATCTTGCTGATGTTGGGTTGGAAGGCATCACCAGAGCTCCTCTCTCTCTCCCTCTTCTCCCCACCAGGCAAAGAAGGGCTATCAGAAAACCATCCTGGAAATCAACACGCCCAAAGTAGAGCAAGTACCTATAGTCGACATCATGTTCAATGACTTCGGAGAAGCGTCACAGAAATTTGGATTCGAGGTGGGACCAGCTTGCTTCATGGGCTAAGAGCCACCTGAAAACTAGTCTCCAAATGAGCAACCTCGTAACCTCATTGCGCCATTTAATTAAAAAAAAAAAAAGAAAAATTGAATAGAAAAAAAAAAAAGAAAAGAAGAATTCCTTGTCACATGCACATTGCGAGACTGGACAGCGATGGGTTATTTTTTTTTGTTGTTTTCGTTTCATCCCTCGTTCTTCCCCCTGAGTTTTCCTCTGGGACACCTCTGACCCACAGTCACCACGGACGCAGAATTCCATGACCGACCGCCGCACACGTGGCCTGGAGACCTGTCCCTGCTGCTCCAGGGCCACCCCGCCGCCATCACAGACTCCTTCTTCTTCTTCTTGTGAGCAACAGCGAGCGCTTGCCTGTAGATTGTTGTTTGTCTGCTCGTTTCTAAGGAAAAAAAAAAATGGGGAAAAACTTGAAACTCCTGTGTTCAGCTTGATGTTGAAGTCCTGGCTCCAATCCAAAGCTCATCAAAGGCGTTTTGTTGTTATTCCACGAGATTTGGCTCAGCTCTAGCAAGGAGGTGTCGTGGCCAATCCCAGAAATTTTAGTTATCTCCACTGAGTTGCCTAATTCTACGTTTTCGCAAAATTTAGCTAAAGGTCACACTGGGCATCTCTCTCCCATGTATTAAAGGTGCTTATATTTTTTATATGTTTGTAAGTAAATATTTGTATTGTATATTATTTTAAATGTTTGAATGTTTCTGGCTTCCAAACATGCACGTGACCTTGTGTGTATTAAACCCACCGCCCTTCCCACCAGCAGCCCAGCCAAGCATCCACCTGGGAATAAAAACTCCTGTCCCCACTGCCTCTGCCTCTTCCCAGCCCTGAGCCAGGAGGGCCTTGGAGTTACACCCAGGATGAGTCTTGGCAGGATGAGGTGCAAACCAGCCCCCCGAGCCACAGTTGCCTTTTGGAAGGATTCACTTCAAAATTAGGAAATTAAAGCCACTTTTTAACAACTTTTCTACAAAACCCTGATCTAAAAGCAGGATCTGCTTCGCGTCTCTGCCTTTTTATGCGCTTGCTTAACATACCTGTTTTAAATTAATTCTTCTTTTTTCCCTTCAACAGTCTTTTATAATAATTAAAACCAAATCCATCCCCAGTGGCAGGGGAAGTCCATTTGTCCTCTCTGAATATCAAGTGTTAAAAAAAAAAAAAAAAGGAAAAAAAAGAAAGGTGCTTTTTATTTTTACATGTCTCTGTGGTGCTATCTGTTTGATAACTTTAATACAACACTGGTGATACCCTGCCACTGGCCAATCTCCCACCAGCTCTGCTTTTCAACCACTTTCAGACAGACTTATAAATGCATGTCACCTTTATATTTGTTAGGTAGAAGACCCTCTCCTCTCCTTTGTATCGCAGCAGCTTTTACGGTCCGTGCAGAAAAGGTACTAAATGTGCTTTCCGTTATTTCTTACATCTTTTTTTTTTCCTTTTTTTTTTTTCCTTTTTTTTTTCCTTTTTTTTTTCCCCAAGACTATCCACACGTTTTTCCCGGTGGTAACCAGAGCAGATTGTACTCAGTGCTGAACGTTTGTGGTGCTAATTTATGTAGATGTCGGGTGTCCTGACGCGGTGCCGGAGCCGTGTGGGTGCTGCCGGGACTCTGCAATTCTCTTGCTGTTCCCACAGTGGCTTTTTTTTTTTTTCCACGGCTCACAACGTGCTGACACCATCTTCTTTTTCCATTTGTTTTTTTTTTCTCCGTGGCCGTTTTCCTCGTTTAGATCTCTCAGCTGGAAAAATAGATGTTGCAGGGCGGGGGTGTTTTTTTTTTTTATTATTATTATTATTATTATTTGGCCTGGAGTGTTACAGCAACGCTTGAACCAAGGGGGATCTTTCACCATAAAGGAAAAGACATCACATTTACTGTGAAGAAAAGCCTATATATGATGTTTTTTCCCCCCTCCTTCCCAAGCAGAGAGCAGCAGCATCCGAGGAAGGGAGGCCAAGCCGTGCTGGAGGGAGCGGCGATGCCGCGTGGTGCTTTTTGGCCTGGGAGAGCCGTGTCCATCCATCTCCCTTCTTCTGGAGTGTTCTCTCGTGGGGTCTGTTTTTTGGGTTTTTTTTTCAATTTAGGAGAATAAAAGAATAAAAAGGTGCTACCCTAAAAACTGCAGACTCCGGCAGCAAAGCAGTGAAAAGGAATATATAATAATATATAAGGAATTCAGCTTCTCAGTCACCTTGGCAACAGCCTTGTTCAGGAACAGCGGGAAGGTCAGGAAAGGTTGCACATTCCTCTCTGCAACAGCAAAGCCATATATTGATGTATGTCCACACGTGTGCGTCCGTCTAGGTCATGTGATTCTGTTATAAATTTTCATCAAGGGAGCTTTTTTCTTTTATTTTTTTTTTCCTTTTATTTCTTTGCTTTAAGTAAAAAAAAAAAAAAAAAATAAAAAATTCCTCTGTTGAATTCCACAGTGTTGTAATTGTACTGAGCTCCAAACTGTTCCGATTTTCCCCAGACCACTTAGCTCTACGGTATATTGCAATAAAATTACTACTTGTATTTGCAGACCTTCTTTTTGTGTAATTTTATTTCCCTCCTCCCTTAATATATATGACTTGAACAAATGTTGATAAGAAAAATAAAACCTATGGAAAAAAAATTTTTTAGTACATAAGGCCCTTTTTAAAATATAGTGTCAAATGACATATTGTACATTTCTTCAAAGTCCAATAAACATGTCATAAAATTTAAGTGTAATGCCCATAAGAGCTATTTTTAAATATTTTAAACCTGTGTAATAAAGGAATAAATGTAATAGATTTTTTTTCAATAAATCAAGTTTACTGTTTCCACCTAAACCAACGTGATGTGAATGTCTTCTTGAAGTTGATTGCAGCAGGATTTCTCCACGACCCTGAGGAGCCCGAAGAGTTCATCAGAGGAGCTGTGCAAGCGCTTAAAGGTAATATATACTGTAAAATATAAACCAAATCCAGAAGGAAGAGAACTTCCAGGCTTGGAATTTTATTTTTTTTATTCCTTAGTGAGAATCTCCAGTTGACCCAACAGTGCAAAAAGCCAGCCTGGGGATTTCGGTGCCTGGGATCTGGATGAGAAGATTGGGTGGCCGCCTGCTCTCCACCTCCACACCAGCAGAAATGTCACCAGAGGACACTTTGCTCGGCACCACGGCCTCTGCTCTTGCTGATCTTCTCACCCTGAGACGAATCCAGGAACCAACATTTTTCCAGCTTCTTGGTGAGCTCCTCAACCCCCAAACTCATCCTCGGGGCGCTGTTGTGTGGAGGTGCTGGGGGAAGCAAACATGAGGGACACTTTGCTTACCCTCTCCTCCTTATCTCCGTGGGTTTCACTCCAGGGATGTGCAGGAAGGTGACGGATCCTCTGGGAAGCACTGCAGGAATCGCAGGTCCCTCCCTGCCAACACCAGCACCGGCCGCTGGATCCGCGTCACTCTGGTTCTCAGGGGCTCCTTGCAAAGAACATCTGGTTGGTGCTGCTGCTCTGCAGGTTCAAGAAGATGTTTGTACCTTCCAAATGTGGTGTTTGCAACATTGCAGGTGCGTAAGGTGCAAGAACAGGGGCACGGGCACAAGCCAACCCTTGCAGTGACCAGGCCAAGCTGTGTGTCCCCTCAGCGTTCTTTGGCTACAGCAGATCTTTGATGACCTTCACTCTGTGCTGAGAGGCAGATCTCAGATGGAGGCAGATGTTCAGATAACGAGCCAAAGTCACAGAATCACAGAATGGTTTGGGTTGGAAGGGTCCTTAAAGATCACCTCATTCCAACCCCCTTGCCATGGGCAGAGACACCTCCCACTGGACCAGGTTGCTTCAAGCCCTGTCCAACCTGGCCTTTAAAGTCCTTTAGTCTAAGTATATAATTAACTTATAGGAATAATTTTCCAAAATCTTGGAGTGTTAAGGCTAAATCTTCATCCAAAGGGACCCCAGAAATGCAGGGGTACTACAGGAAGGAATAAATTAGGGGAAAGTAACTTTAATTACTTTAACCTGGCTAGAAACGTTTAACTTACATCTTGATCTTGCTTCAAGGTGACACTAACCCATCCATGCTGACTTGCCAGTTGTGATTTGCACTCAATAACTGCTGGTTGCAGCAAATGCCTCAGAGCCTCGCTGCTGAGAGAAGCTTTGATCTGCTATTAGGAGAAAACAGAGATCTGAGGAAGGATCTGACTGTTTCTGGCGGTGCCAGACACAGAAGCCATGGCAGCTTTTTCACCTCTTTTCACATAACAAAGTCTGTGATTTAGTGCTGGAGCTACAAAGCTGTGACTCCACCAGGTGAGATACGGAGGAGAATTTTTAGAAGATCCACAAAAAGAGCAGCAGATAATTGAGACAGAGTGTGAGCACCCAAAACAGCTCAGTTTTCCTGTGAGGATGGAGTGGGGATGGGGCTGCTCATCCCAAACTCCCACAGCAGCTGCCCCCCCCCACCTCGGGGATGCTGCACAGGGGCAGGACCAGGAGCCCAAACCTCAGGATGCAGCAAAGAGATCAAGAGGACCAAGCCCAGCAGCCAGGGCAGCCCTGGAGGGAGCTGAGCAACACCCACCCCTGGTACAGCTCAGGGAAGGGGAGTTATCCAAGGGCAGCTGATCCCAATGGTGTTTCCAACAGCCTTTAAAGCAGCTGAGCCAGCCTGGGCAGGGAAGGGGTGTCTGCAGGGCTGTGGGGCTGCTGGTCTGCTTTGCTTTGCATGTGGTATTTTTTTCTGACAGGCAGAGGTTTAACTGGGCTGGGATTTATGCAATTCTCTGTGTTAAGGAAACAGGTGAAGCCTGAAAAGTTTTCCCTGCCCAGTTACCCGAGCTGACCCAGGCGTGAGGACACGTGCATGTGCTTCCTGGCTGCTGCCACAGGTAAAACAGGAGTTGCTGTGGGACTTGCTTTCTGCCTGTAAAATGGAATTGTTCTTTGGTTTATTTTTTAGCCCTGCTCTGGAGGAAGAGGCCCAGGCCCTCGTGATGGCTGTGTGTCTGTTGACTCCCTGTCTTTTATCTTGGATTCCCTTGGCTCGCTTCACTTGGACTCAGTAACCTTAAAGGTCTGTCTCAACCTAAACAATTTTATGATTCAACTAGTGGAGCTCTGGCTATCCCTAAAAAAAAAAAAAAAGCACATTCCTACATGTTTGTAAGAGTAGGAAGTGGGGCAGAGAAAAGAACCTTTGGAGAAAAGAGCAAAGCAGGTGTTTGGAAACACAGCTCCCTCCGGTTGTGCCTCAACCCCAGGGCTGCACTACCAGCAACCAGCACATTCCTGTTTCTCCTGGGAGCTGGTGGGGAAGGGAACCAGGATCAGCAGCCCTGTACCACTCCCAGCCCAAGCTGTGCCATGCAGGGCCACCCTGTGATCACACCATTTGCTCTCCACAAGACACAGCAGCTCTGGTTGGGTTGTGTCCTGCAGTTGTTACCTCCCAAAGTGATGTTCCTCCCAGCTCCTTAAATATCATGTTTACAAGAGACTGGTAAAAATAAAAATGGCCAAGAAGGAAGCGTTGGCAATGATTAAATTTAGAGACCAGATCCTGGGCATCCCTTCCCTGTGGTCTAGGTGAGTTTGGGGAGAATTAAAACTGTGAATGGGTGTTTTATACAAAGTATTGAGCATCCTTAGTGAGACTAAAGCTCTCCTGGAAAGACAGGAACAGCAAGACCAAGTGGGAGGCTTTAATGAGAAGGGGAGAGGACTGTGCATGAATTAGCATGAAGAAAATATGCAAATTGTTGGGTAGAGTGAGGCTTTCACAGCATACAAGAGAGCTGGAGCTATTCTTGTTGTTCAGCTGCTTTTTGTCCTGCATCTTCTCCCCAGCCAGTCTTGATTTGACTTGGGTTTATTTTTATTAACGTCTCAAGCAAAGGATTAGAATTTATCTGACCCACAGCTCTCAAAAAAGAAAAAAAAAAAAAACACCTCTCCATGACTTCCTATGAGAAAGAGCAAGTGAGCTGGAGGTGCCTCTGGCAGTTCACCACCACCTGTAAATTAAGCTTCAGAGTCCCCACAGAAAGCTAATACAGTGCAAGTCAAATATGTCTCTTCTCTTAACACCTTGCACAGGAGCTCTGCCTCTGCAAATTCACTTTCCTGCAGCCCAGACAGACAATTTCCATGGTTTTTTAATATTTTTTTAACATGGATGGTCTGACAGGACAGATCGTTGCTGCACCAGGGAGAAGCATCAGCCTGATCCTCGTGTCACTTGGTACTGAAATATTGGTGTCCCTCTGCCATGAGCAGGTGGGAAGCAATGGTTTATCATAATTATCCATTAATTATCACTGCATATTCTGGTTTTTCCTGGCTTGCTGTTTGCTTTCCATGTACTTCCCCTTTTAAGGTAAAAGCAACCTTTGATGGCAACCTGGGCTGGTGTTCTCAACATCTGCCAGGGGCTGTTTAACCAGGGCTGCTCTTCTGCCATTACCCAATGGCCCAAAATGTTACATCCTTGGAAATGATTTACTCTTAACTCATCCCTCCCTCTGCTTCCAGCTTCCAGCTGTGGGGAATCCAATCCCCTTTCACATCGAGGAGTGCTTCTTCCCACCTTCTTCTCTGGACCTGCTCTCATCAAAATCTCAGCACTGAAAACCAAGTTTGCTTTTGAGAGGAGTGTTAATGTGCTGTAGTTTTATTTATGGCACCTATTGCCACTTCATTTATTCCTTGTAACTTCTCCAGTTGCAGATTTTTTTCCCATCCTGGGGCATCACGGCAGCAAAGTGATTTTCTCCAGAGGCACAAACTCAATAGCTCAGACAGACCCTGCGTGTTCCTACCTTCCCAGCAAACAAAACTTAGCAATTTATGCTTGTATTTAATGGGTTTTCTCAAATAGCCCGGAGCAAAAATAAACACCCCAAAGAAATCAAACACACGGAAAACCCTGAAGAAGAAGCTGTTTTCTCTCCTTCAGAGAGAAGCCAACATGCTTGTTTTTTAAGAGATGCATAACGAAGGGAGCTCTGAAGCGCTAAAATTACATCTTGTAAGGCACAGGCTGTCACACTCAGAGGCACCCCTGGAACTGCTGCTCCACACAGCTGAACACGGAGAGCAAATGTGCCGTCATCAGGCCCTGCGTTGGGACTTAATGTTCTCATTCTGCCTAATTATTAATATGTTAATTTGACAATGAGATGTTGTTCTTCGCAGAAAAATTTTCAGCTCTCTGCTTGGCTGCCTTTTTTTTTTTTCCCTTTTCAGCTGCTCCTCAGCTCAGCACATTTTTCTTTTTCTCTGTTTCTTGGCTCAGGGCAGAAGATCAGGGGATGCACCTGGGGGCTGCTTTTGCCCCATCCCTGGAAGTGTTCAAGGCCAGGCTGGGCAGGGCTTGGAGCCACCTGGGATAGTGGAAGGTGTCCCTGCCCATGGCAGGGGTTGGAACAAGATGGGTTTTCAGGTCCCTTTCAACCCAAACCATTGTGTGATTCTATGATTCCCTGAGCACCCCGAGATGCCAAGGATATCCAGTTCAGGGACCATTGTGCTGGCACTGACTGCCAACCTGACCTTGGAGACATTCCCTAGCATGGCCAAACCATGATCCCAGACCTGGCTGAGGTGGATGCTGGGCTGAAGGACTGCCCTGCAGCCCCAGGGATGGGTCTGGCTGTGGCTGTGCCATTGCCTGTGGATCCAGAGGGAAAAGATGCCTTCACTGTGCCCTTTTAAGTGCAAAACTTCACCTGGGCAGCTGAGCAGGGACCATGAGCTGCTGGTGGAGTCCCTCAGCCAAGGGTGGTCTTGCCCACATTCACAAGCATGGTGAAGACTTTGGTCTTTTTGGAATGTAGCAAAAATTCACATCCAAATATCTTCTGGGGGCTTCCAGACAGAAACCTGGGTTGGAAAAGTGCCTCCCTTCAGCCCCCACATCCCCCAGAGCTGAAGCAACTCTGTCACAGGCCAGACCCCAGCTTGGAGCTGCTCCTTGCTGCCACCAGCACAATGTCAAATTTCAGGAGAAGGCAGGAGCCACCAGAAAAATAAAACAAAATTGCCCCTCCTTTAGGTTTTCTTTTCCAGCAGGTCGATCAGACATCCTGTTGAAACGGAAATCAAAAAGCTGTGCCAGACTTGAAACGTTAATTAAGATACACAACGGGGGGAGAGGGGGAGAAGGAAGGAGGGGAGAGTCTCTTCATGAATTATCTGCTCTAGGAGGCGGTGGCTGTGGATTCCACAGGCATCTATCATTTTGGAGGGGAAGGAAGGCAATTGAATCAAACTACACAGGAAGTTTGGTACACCAGCGTGGATTTAATTTTCAAACTTTCAGCAGGCAAAGATTAACCTTGCCCAAGGGCGTCAGCAGAGTGGGCAGAAATGTAAAAATTAATCCCTGCTATAAGTTTCTTCAGGAGGAAACACTAAGCAGTATTAAATATTTATTGTATATAAATACCTTCTTCCCCACCTCTCCCACTTTCTTGCCTGATTTGCATTTCAGTTGCTTCTTCCACCAAAGCCTCTTTGCCCAGCAAGGCAGCGAACCTGGTTCTTGCTGTGAGAGTGCAAGGGTTTGTTTTCTCTCCTGGGTAAGGTGGAATAATTCATTTGCCACCTCGATTTTTCCACTCCCTCCCCTCTGAAGATTGATACCGTTGCACTTAGAGGGGAGAAAATCAAGTTGTGCTGATCTATGACCAGACACTATTTATTCTCATAGAATCTCATCTGCAATTTTGTTCGGCGTCTTCGGAATTAAAATCCCTTTGCAATCTCTCCAGCTGGCTCAAAATGTGCCATTTCCCTCCCTTTCCCTCTCAGATGTCTCTTCCCTCTGCCCAGGGTACACTGTTATCCATGATGTGATTCTGCTTTATATTCAGGTGGTTGTGGAAATTTTGGACCATAAATAAAGCTCCTGTGCAGCTTGTGCAGAACGATTCTGATAGGTTTTTATTTTTTTTTTTCTTTTATTATTTCTTTTCCTTCTCTCTTTCCCCTTCTATGTTTCTTTCTTCAGATCTTGGAATGGGTGATAAATTAATCATTTCTTCCCCCGTAGCAACCGCCAACGTACAATATGGAGCTGATTCCTTCACACCTGTGATGGAGACTTGGAGGTGACCCTGCAAACAGCAGAACAGAGCCTGTTCCATGGATCCTGTGCTGCCTGGGAGGAGCAAAGCAGCCCAGCACAGAAACGTGGCTCAGCACATCAGTCCTAGAAAGCAGCTTACGGTCCCAGTGTCCCTCTGGTGTCCCCAGCACTCGAGCAGGGACAGCCTGGCCAGCTGAGTTCACGCCTGAGGGCATTTCTGGAGCAGATGAAGCTGCTTCCTGCTTTTTGCAGGGATTAAGGTGGTGTGCATGGGTAATTCCTGCTTGGTGGGATGATGGGACTTGGCCTGGTGGGCCCATATCCTCCAGATCCTGCCCCAGCTACCTGGAGCAGACAGGATGTCACCAGCAGGGCTGGCTCGCTGCAAAAACATTTATTTTATTTTATTTTATTTTATTTTATTTTATTTTATTTTATTTTATTTTATTTTATTTTATTTTTATTTTATTTTATTTTATTTTATTTTAATTTTTTCTCTGGTTAGAAATACAAAAGCACCTGAGGGAAGGTGGAGATGAACATCCCACCAGGTAGCACAGGGTCCTTGGGGCTACAACCCACCTTTGGCAGACCCAGCTGCCTGTTGCCCCCTCTATGACCTGGCTAATCACTGCCTGTTATCCAGGGCTGCTGGTCAGCAGAGGCAGGAATATCTGCAGTTACACCTGTCTGACCTCGATTTGCTGAAATAAATGGATTCAGTGAAAGGGAACGGCCTCAAGTTGTGCCAGGGGAGGTTTAGACTGGATATCAGGAAAGATTCCTTCACTGAGAAGGCTGTTCAGCACTGGAAAAGCCTGCCCAGGGGAGTGGTGGAGTCACCATCCCTGGAAGGATTTAAAAGACAGAGAGATGTGGCACCTGGGGACTTGGTTTAGTGGTGGCCTTGGCAATGTTTGGACTCGATGAGCTTACAGGGCCTTTCCAGCCTCAGGGATTCTGTGATTCTGTGACCTGAACTCTGGATTAGCCCACTCTGTTCTGGGGGCTGCAGAGTGTGACCTGATGGCTCTGCAGGTTCCAAGGGCAGAGCTGCAGGGTCTGGTTTGTGTTGATGTTTTTACCTCAGGAGCAGAGCCTGGGTGGCTCCAGCTGAATGTGGGGGGTCAGGACCCCCTTAATCTGCTTGCAAGAGGCTGCCCAGCCCTGGCATTGCTCCAGAGCTGCTGGTGTGTGGTCATGGAGGAGACTCCATTCATCCTCCTCTCTCTGCTCAGGAGATTTGCTTCTGCTGCCCAGGGGAAGAGCTGGAAAGGACTCACAGAACCCACCGGGATGCATTTTCCTACTGTTTGCTGGATCCCTCCCTTTGATTTCCAGTACAAATAACAATTTGTGACTAACAGGAAATCCACCTGAAAATGTCTGTCCCATGGAGTCATTATCCACTTGAAAAGGCTTTTCTGGGGCTGATCCAAGCCCTTTCTCATGGCTGAATTTCTATTTATTTTTTAAAAGCACGAGATTTCATGTTGTTTTGTTTCTAATTTTCTAGAGAGCTAATCGGATTGGCAAGCAGAGAAAGGAGCTTTCAAGGGAGGCAGCTGCTGCATAGCAGCGAGTGTATAAAGCTTGGATTGTGTAATCCAAGCCTTATTAAGATCTAGATGTTTTATTATGGGCATATATCCAGCTGGATTTCATATTAAGTTTTGTGATTTCTCTCTTTCCCCCCCCTCCCCTTCCCAACATTTTTTTTTTCTTCATGTAATTTGCTGCCTTTTGCTGGAGGAATCTCGTTTAACTGGTACACGTGTTGCACTGAGCAACATCCTCAATTTAAATGGAAATTCTATCAATAACAAATGCACTACCTCTCCTCACCCAGGGAAGGGCTTAGAAACATCATTCAGAGATAAAAAAACCCCCACCAGAGCTCCAGGAAGAGCCCCAGTCCTCTTGCAGGGGCCAATTGCAGATAATAAACTGCCCATTTGTTTGCAGCCAAGATAGTGTGAATTATCTGGAGGAAATATGAGTCCGGTAATCAAGCCTGAAAACTGAAATGAAGGCGAGGGGAAGAGGGAATCTCATTATGTGGTGACTATTATCGTTTATTGCAGCGGCCCTGAAAGGCTGGGGCTGAAAATAGGGGCCAGCCTGTGGACAAGGAAACGGAGGCAGAAGCTCCGGGAGCAGGAAGGAGCTGCAGCAGATGTGAGGAGCAGCTGGGGAGAGGAGGGTTTGAGTGACCCAGCCAAGGGCACGAGGAGTTTAAGGTGGAGAAAGGGACTAAATGCATGGCTGGGTCCCAACCTGTCGCCCTCTCCGAGCCTGCAGCTTTTCCTACCAGTTTTCTCGCCTCATAATTAATTCATTATATTTATTTCAGGCCTCGCAAGGCACTTCTTGGGGCAGAGGTTTTTCTGTCTTGTTTAATGCTGTGAATGCCCTGTAACACATCCCTAAGCCTAAACATAATCATGAAAAAACTAAATGGGGTTAAAATACTTCTATCCCTTTTCTTGTGAGGAAAAGGGAGAAAACCTAATAAAAAAAAAATATTTAATTTTCCCGTCATCATTCAAAATTCCAAAAATCTTCAGAAATGGCTCTTTTCTGGCTGAGAAACTTTCGAAAATGAGAAACTTTGCCAGATGTCCATATTGTTAAAAAGCCATTTGCTCCTAAAAGAGATGCTTTGAGGAAAATTTTTCAGGCGACTGTAAAAATAAATCATGGAATATTGCTGCCTTTGACTGCTGAGATTTATGGGTGCAGGGAAGATGATTTATAGGGAATTGCATAAAGCTGGTTTTTCTGATGCACTCAATAAGGCAAGTCTCCCCAGCTGGGGCAGAGCACTGATGCTCCATGGAATGCCAGTGGCACCACGTCCCGTGGCACCAGGTGAGGATCAGATCCATGGATTTCCTTCCCATGTGCAGGAGTTGCATTTTTACCCCCTTTTGTGAATGCCGGGGTGCAGGGAGAGGCAGCCAGGCCCCCCCACCCCATAGCTCTGACAGGGCTCTCACTGCTCCCCTTGTTTTCCAGAGGTAGAATTCCAGAACCAGAGGTAAATCACCTCCCAGGTGTGTGTTAATCAAGCAGGAGGACACTCAGCATGTCTGACCATGGCAGAGGTTGGGTGAGATAAACACCTCTCTCCTTTTTTACAGGTTTCACCTGTTAATCTGTTCTTTGCTGTCCAGACTGCCGGGCCCTGGTGGTCCCCAACCCCCTTGGCTGTGACAGCAGAGAGAGCCCGAGCCCCACATCCCATCTGTGACAGGCTCTGCCTCACATGCACCTGCTGCAGGGCAGGTTTTCTCACGTGGCGTGGTGCAGAGAGGCTCCAGCTCCCTCAAAGATGGGGAAAAAATTCCCAGTCCTGTCCAGATTTGGGGTGTAGCTGACTTTCTAAATCTGTCGTGCTTCATTTATCACTGTGAGGGATCCGCTGCCCATATGGTTAAATACCAAAGAAGTGCAGCCTTGCAAATATCTGCTCACCCGGGATGAATAATTTTGGTTGACAGGCAATCAAGGAAAGATTAGTATTTTTGTTGTCATCAACAACTCTAAGATACTTTGGAGAAGTTTCCATGTCCTTTTCCCTGCAGAGCTGTGTGGTGTCTCACAACTTGCTGCTGCTGATGTCAGGGCAGTTCTCTCTTTCCCTGTCCACTTCATCCCAGAGTGCAAAGCTGTTTGCAAAACCCATCACCTTCCTCAAAAATAACACAAGCAGGGCACTTCCACCTTGTGTCATAAATCATGGCAGGAAAAATGACATTATAGGAGCTTGCAAGACCCACTAAGACAGGGCCGATGCTGAATTAATCAATCCCGTGGCATGGCCAGAGCACAGGTTTCAGCTTAGCCCTTCCCCTTAGACTGGTGTTGCATGAAAAAAGATATTTCTGAGCCTGTGGCAATGACAGTGGTGAGGAGAAATAACACATAATCATCCATAGTGTCTGCCTGGACTGAGTTTCCTTCAGGAAAGGCTGGAGGAGCCACCTGTGTGAAATAAAAGGCTTTAAGGAGCAAAGGAATCAATTTTATCCAAAGCTATTTTTGTCTGAGACTGAGGGATAGATCTTCTTTGCCCTGGTGCACATCCTTGGTTAGTAACTGGAGTCTTCAGCATGAAATACTGTGTGAGGAAACTACATTTTCATTCACCAGAGTTTTGGAGAGAGGGAAGGAAAGGCACTTCCCGAGGAGCACGAGAGCTGTGAAAGCTCTTCAACACCTTTAGTTCCTGTGTAGCATCTGCTGGTATTTTATTTTTGGCACCTATAAAGCATCTATTATCCCTGCTGAGTTTTAACCCAGTCATGTTTGCTTATGGAAAAATAAAATCACACCACATAATAAATAAATGCTGGCAATAAACTAATTAAAAGAGCAGATTATTTGGAGAAGGGAGGTGGGCCTGGAACTGCAGAGGGCTGGGTTGCCCTGCAGAGATTCAGCAGGCCCTTCATCCACCAAAAGTGTTTTTTAGAGGAACCTATTCCTCATGCTAAAGCTAATGAGTGGTAGAACCTCATCCCCCCAGGGCAGCCCTTTCCACTGAACCAAACAAGTGGTGTGATTTTTCCAGGGTGGAGGAACAAGGAAAGGTTAGCCTATTATTAAAAACTTCATTAATATGCTAATGATCGAGAAACTTCTGCTAAAAATCATTTCTCACTGATTACCTCCTCCCCCACACCTTTCCCCAGGATGGTGCTAAAAGACTTTTTACAGGATCATAGAACGGGGGAGGAAATGGCCTTAAAGATCATCTGATTCCCCCTGCCCTGGGCAGGGACACCTTCCACTAGCCCAGGTTGCTCCAAGCCCTGTCCAACCTGGCCTTGGACACTTCCAGGGATGAGGTATCAACAACTTCGACATCATCTCACAATTCCTGGGGCAATTTCCTCTGGTTGAAGCTCCAGGGATGGATCCAGCTCTGCAGCCAAGGGCTGAGAGCAGCCCATCTTCCAACCACACAGAGAGTTCCCCTTCCAAGGGTCATGCAAGGATCAAACCTGGCTTTCCGGAGCATCCTGAGCTGGGGGCGGCCAGTGAGGGGGACGGGCAGCTCCTGCCCAGCTCCAGCCCTGCTTTGCTGGCACGGATGGGCAGGCAGGAGGATTGCCAGGCCATGGAGCTGCTTTTCCCTCTCTCCCCCTGCCGTGAGGAGCCTCCTCGCCGTGACTCACGGCCGGGTCCATCTGTCCCCGCTGAGCTTCCGCCCCGTGCCGGCAGGACCAGCAGAGCTCACTTCCCTCCAAGAAAATAAAGTGAAATGTTCCTTTGGAGAGGGACCATCAGCACAGGGTTGGTATCTCAGGGCTTAACTACTGAGTTTAGTTCTCAGCAGCTTTTGCTCAAAGGAGTTCTCTCATTACTGAGCTCAGAAGCTGCTGACTCATTTATTCCGTTCCTTTTAGGCTGGCTATATATATTCCAGCATTAAGGAGTGCTTTGGGTTTCAGGGACAAGGGGGAAAGGGAAAAGAAGCTGGAGGAGAGAGCATTACATGCCCAGCCTGAGGTTTGCTGTAATGGCTTCAAATGAAATGATGTCCCATAAAGATCAATACGTTTTAAGGGTTTCTCCAGCTGTCATTGCTCCAGCTCCAGGGAACTGGGGCACTTGCAGAAGTGTGTATTTCCAGGGAATGTGTGTCCTGTCCATCATCACAGAGGGGTGGAGAAATTAGGGGATCTTTGCCACCCCCTTCCTTCAGCATCCCCCGTGTCTCCTCCTCACCATCTCTGTCTGCATCGATCTTCAGAGAATCACAGACTGGTTTGGGTTGGAAGGAACCTCAAAGCTCATCTTGTTCCAATTCCCTGCCATGGGCAGGACACCTTCCACTAGCCCAGGGTGCTCCAAGCCCTGTCCAACCTGGCCTTGGACACTTCCAGGGATGGGGCAGCCACAGCTTCTCTGGGCAACCTGTGCCAGGGCCTCCCCACCCTCACAGGGAAGGATTTCTTCCTAATATCTATCTAAACTTCCCCTCTTTCAGTTTAAAGCCATTCCCATCTTTTGTGTCACTCCATGCCCTTGTCAAAAGTCTCTCTCCATCTTTCTTGTAGCCTGTTCTTCCTCCCTGTTCATCTCCATCAACGCCCCGTCGCTTTTCAATTCTTCACTGCAAACATTTCCCGGCTCCCATGCCTGGCACACTCAATTATTCCTTCCCTCTGCTATTATTTCCCAGTGTGACGCTCCCAGATGGGGTCTCCTGTACAGCAAGGCTACGAGAACATTGTGGAATGGATTGAAAAAGGGAATACATCCTTTTTGGCACAGACATCACGTGCTGGGGGTTGTTTGCTGTCTCCTAAGGCAGGTGGGACCAAATGCAAAAGCTTTCTGAAAAGAAGCTGCTCCCTTTCCCTGCTAAACTGAGGGCCTTCAGTTTAAGAGCATACCTGAAACTAGTTGCTTTACCTTTAAATAAGTGAAGAGAGAAAAACTGAACCAAGTTTCCAGACTAGGGTTCTAGAAGGAATTTAGGCACCTGTAACATTTGCCCTCTGGCATCACCTCCCAGCTCCCCCTCTGCTGTCGAGTCTCAGGGCTGGGATCAACGTCTGCAGCCACTGAGAATCACCCTGGGAAGCTGAAACAGCCAAAATAAAGACTTGGCTTTGGTGGTTTTCCTGCAGTTGGCCGTGAAAACCATCCCAAAGCTGTGATCAGGAATCTGCAGGTCCATATCCGTGTGTCTGTGACCCTGGCGTGTCCTTGCTGAGCGTTGCTGGTAATGTGGTTTTAAAAGGTAAATAAACATGCAAAAAGTGTCTTTTATAGGTCTGTTCTGACCTCGTGCCTGGTGGTGATCGCTGACAGAGTTATTGACCTGATAGTTTGCTGCTCTTAAGAATTTTCAAAATGCCAGGTGGGTGTTCATAAATCAAACAGTCCCACACATTTTTCTTGTGGAGTCAGAGCACTGCTGTGGCTGCGTAAATCACTGTGTACAGAGCCTTTATTGGGGGTGATAAATCTCAAAGCTCTCACCTTTTTTTTTTGTCTTCTTTTCCCTTTAATTATTAAAGTCCAAGCTGAGGAGGAAAATGGCCAAAACCCTTTGTAAACTCCGTGGGTTTGGGGGATATTTCTGGAATGCTCAGAGAAAGGGAGACAGATGGGAGAGGTGGGTCAGATCTCCTGTGCTTGAATGAATTTATTCCTCTTTGAAGCTGAACTTTTCATTTACAAAAATAGCCTATCCTGGTTTTAAAATCGAGAAGACACCACCACAAACATTGAAGCATGGCTGCTGTTGATATTCACCTTCTTACTTAAAAATATAATTCTTACAATAAGGAGTAAAAGAATTCCTTATTATAAGGAATAAAAAAATAAAGGATTGTTTAGGAGGAGACCCCAAAGTCTTGCTGTCAGAAAATTCATACCATGTACTATATAAAACTGAAGAAACTCAGGGTTTTGTTTTTTTTTGTTCTTTCATGGGGCCTCTTTCCAAATTAGAATGAATGAGATGATCATAAGGAGATAAGAAACGGATATTGAAAGAACAGTTCTCAGGGGGGAACATAGTTATAAAAATTAAGCCAATTAGGTTGAATATGGGTTGTTTTTCCTCTTCCTGAAGAAGCACTAAGAGGTAGATAATGAAGGCCAGCACAGATGTAAGGATTAGTATTCCTGGCTGTGAAGCCCGGAGTTTTAATTAGTCACTGGGTCTGTCTGCAGGGCCACGTTAATAGAGAAGGGCGTGATGACCTTTTCCTTTCCTCTCCACCAGGTTCATTCCAGCCCTGCTCATTGCCACGTTACACTGAGCTCTGGGCCTGCAGCTGTTTCAAAAGGAAAGCCAGCACTGTGGGTCACCCCAAAGGCACCTCAAATATCAGCCAAAACTGAGAAATCCTGGGCTGGTACTTTCCCATTCCTTCCTCTGCATCCACAGCTCCTCAGAGCAGGGGGGTGAGACACGAGGGAGCTGATGGTGGGCAGTGTCCTGAGAGGCAAAGGGATGGATGTCCTGGTGCCTGCTGGGGTGTATAATCTTCTTTTCAAAGGTGTCTGCTCAGCTTGGTATTGAAAACCACTGGGACACCACAATGTGCTTGTGAGAGTGTCCCCCTGCTTGCCTGCCTTCCCCTGTGCTCTGCCTACAGGCAAACATTGATTTCTCCATTCCCTTTTCTACCTTTCTACCGTTTCCCTGTTATCTCCAGCTCCTTTCAAGAAAAACTACCATGAGACTTCTTAAGGAAAATCTTAAGAAAGCAAAGGCACCTTTAAAGTGCTGATGATTTCAACACCTTGTCTTGCACTGCTCGAGCAGATTCCCCATGAGCTCTTTGAAATACCAACAATAGCCATGAAAAGTTAAACTCTCTGGGTGTGCCGTGGTCCATGGCTGGTGGCTGAGCTGTGTCTGCCTTCACAGCATCTTCCCTGACACTGTCTGTGGGATAAAACCTGAGCACACAGGAAAAAACATAGATTTACTTTGCCCTGGGCAGTGCCAAAGCTCTGGGAGGTGGAAGTGAGACGGGGATTTCAGTCAGTACAGCTCAAGATTCTTTTGTGAAGGTTTATTTTAAAAGGGTTGGCGTGGCTGACAGCAGAGCAAGTGAAGCTCTTGGTGTCTGATAAAACACAGAGGAGAAACTTGGTCTCAAACTTAAGGGCACTGCTCCCCTTGACACAAAGAAACTCCCAGCCAAGTCTCCTACAAGGGGAAAAAAATCTTTACTCGTTTTTAAGGGATTTAGTTTAACAACTGAGTGCAGCTGAGGGTCTGGAGCTTCCCAGCTCAGGATTACTCTGCTGATGATTTGGGAATGGAGCTTATTTTTCAGAGGAAGATCAGTTTAGTGCAGCTGGCCCAGCATTGCACTCTCATTGTCACCTCCAGCTCTGTTTCCCAGGATCCAGGGGGACATAAGGAGCATGTGGATAGTGCTCCTCTTCTTCCCAAGTTTTCTGAGGGAGAAAGCTTTCCTGTCTCCAGGAGAAATTTGCTCCAGGAGTTGCAAATGGATCTGTGTGTGTGTGCAGCATAACCTGGCTGTTTAGCAAGCCGTTGATCTCTTGGGTTTATTGATGCACAGAGATTATTTGCAGGTCTTTGAAATGAAAGTATGTGTCTCATCCCCTTTGTAACCGTGTCTGTATCTGTACCAGGCTGGAGTAAATCAGGCAGCCCAACTTTTGCCAAGTCTCTGCTGTTACACCGGGGTAAAACTCACATAAATGAGATCAGAGTCGAGTCCAAACCTGGCAGTCAATGAACTGCAGCAGCAAAAGCGAGTTTAATGGATGTGTACTGCAGTTTAATGGATATGTACAGCTCTTATTTTATTGCTGGGTTTTAGGAGAGTAGCAACCCTTTAATTGACTTTGATAGAAGAGGGTCTCCTTAGCGCTTCAGTCGAGGGCAAAACGGATCATTAATATAATTAAGGCCTTTACTTCCAGCAGATATTTGTTCTTTCTTACTGTAACTCCTGCCTTGAGGACTTTGCTGGCTGCACAGTGACCTCAGTGCTGGCCTGCTCCCCACTTTGCCATGGAAAAGAAGGGACCACTTCTCCCCTACTCTGCCTGTTCCCCCACGACAACCCAGGGGTGTTTGAGGGCTTGGTGTTTTTATCTCGAGCACAACCAGCACTGATGGTGATGTGAGGGCTCGTCAGCAGCACTGAGGGGTGGGGAGAAGGCTCAGCAGCAGCTCCACGTGTCTGTCACCCTCCCCTGGGTGCCACAGCAAGCCCTCAGCACGCCCCCCCACGCATCACTCACCTGCCCATGGCCTGAGCTGAACTCTGAGCTGCTCTCCCAGTAACAAACGTGCCCCCCCTCCCTGCTCCCCGAGACGTGCGTTGGATTCTTCCCTTCCCTGTGTCCTTTGATGGGAGCTGCAGTTATGGGGGTGGGCAGTGCCTGGGTAGGCGGCTGCCAAGGGCTACTGGAAGAAAATCAAGGGCTCCATCTCCTCCTGCAAAGCCCCAGGCTGCCAGTCCCAGCCCGGGCAGGTTGGATCTGCCGTGCTCAGCACCGTGGGTGAGTGGGAACAACGAGCATCCCACCAGGCTCGTCATTCCAGTGTGGGAAGACCTGCCCAGGGGGGATCTATTGAGCACCGCAGGCAGGGGTTGCAGTGCCCAGCCTTTGCCAGGGTTCACTATTCTGTAGCCTCAAAAAAGACCCCTCATTTTGCCCCCTCCAACACCTGGGCCTGGGACAGGGAGAGGAGATGGCACCCCACAGACTCAGACAATAGAAGAGATGTGGCTCCTCTCCCTCTAAGATATTTCATGGCACTTTTCCCATAAGCAGATGACACCACTATGGTGGCAACTCCCTTTTCCAGATGGCTCCTGTCATTTATAATGGGCAGAGAAACTGTTCTGCTGTGGCTGGTTAAAAACACCCTGAATTTCATTCTGAGCGATGTGAAATCCATCCCTTTGGATCCCTTTCACAGCAGAAATGAAATAAAAATGAATGCACAAATGTAGGACAATTATCACTCAATTAATTCCAGTCCTGTCACCATAACACACTGTTTGACCTTATTCATAGTTACTTGATCTTCAGCTCTTTAATATTTCAGTTGACCTTTCGGGCTGGAAAGATGCTGCTGTTTCTCACCAGCATTCATGAGTCAACCTGTGCATCAAGTCACAGCAGTGGCCCCAGCCTCATTTATCATTCCATTTAAGGTGTCAGCAGAGCCATTATTCAGATGACTGGCCACACATGTAATCAATCTTTAATGAAACAATAATTGCACCTTCCACTCCACAAGATCTCTGCCTTCCTTAAAGGTATCTTGTATATTAATTATTGAAAACAAGTGTGTTTTACCAGCAATAAGTTATGTTTCATCCATTGTCATCTTTCAAGAGAATTTTAACTGGGAAATTTATGACCTTTGGCTTCACTAAGGGATGGGTAAACAGCAGCTTCTGTTGTTCTTTCTCTCACCTTATAATTTCTCATAATTCCTGTAGGTTTTTGCATATTGTCAGAAACAGAAGCGTGGGATCAATGGGCTGCTGCCAATAAAGAGGTGACATGTTTACATGCCCAAGGTGACATTGGTGAGTGTCCCTGTGCAAAGTGCTCCTGTTCTGCAAGAGGTGATGCTGCAGCAAATTAAAGGGTAGTTCCAAAATGGGAGACCTCAGGGCTACCTGTGTCTTCTTTCCTTTCAAAAAGTATTCAAACTTGCATTATTTTTTGAGATGGTTAGTTCAGAGACACATGGTAGTAAACCAGCCTTTCATCAGGTGAGGCTCCTCATTGCTTTTTGCCCCATAAAAAGCCAGCAGCTGCTGGGCTTGTGTTCCTTGCAAGCTGAGAAGGGCTTAGGAGCACTTCATCTCGTGCTGCTCCTTGGAAGTCAAGTGGAGGTAAGACAGAAGGTTTAGTGCTGGCAGCATTTGGAAACTGGGGGTGGGGGGGAAAGTCTTATCAAAATTTAGGCTTTTAAATGTTTAATCAGAGCAATAGATATTTTTTAATGAATATGAAAATTTCTGTGAATTTATAGACCCCAAAGTACTTTCTGTCTAAAGATGATTCACGAGAAAAATTTAACTGGCTGTAAAAGCTGCTTGGTTTGGGAGTAAATTGCTCAGTGACGGAGCAACATTTTTAAAAGCGAATGCTGGGAAAGTGGTAAGTGCTGCTGTTGGTCCTGGTGCAGCCCCTGTGGATCCCAGAAACAGCAGCAGAGCCCTGATCCTGCTGTAGCGAGAGAGGAGTTAATGGTAAAGTTGCTCTTACAAGCCTCTTTGTTTTCTCAGAGCTGTATTATTTTACTTGTGTATTTCTTTCACCTTGTTCACAACCTTCAGCAGCCGTTTCAGCTGGGGGTTTTTGTTTTCTCTTTTTTTTTTTTTTTTTCTTCCTGAAATTACCATCAGCCTCGTTGGAGGAGAGCATTACAAGGGTCTGGTACCCTGAGCTGTTTGCACTGCCATCCCAGCGGAGAAGGGAGAGCAAAATGAACCTTCCATTTATGCAGCGAGTCTAATGATGGGGGAGCAAGGCAAATATGTGAACAAAGAGCCTCTGTTTGCCTCTGCTGTGACAAGGCTGTGTCTTGGGGAGCAATCTCTCCTGTTGTTAAGTTCCTCTCCCGTCATTATTGACTTTCTGTGCTGCACTGAGACAGCTCCTGCCTTCCACAACAGAATGGTGATGGATAAAGCAACCCAGCGAGCAGGGAAAGCTTCGTGCGAGGGGCTGGAGATGCGTTTTGTGGTTTGGGTGGTTTTTTTCCCCTCAAAGTGTTTTCATGCAGTTCTATTCTTTGCTGCTCTCAGCTGCCCAGGTTCAAGGTTCTCTTGTACTGCACTGTAAGAGCTCCGTGTTCCTTCTGCAAGATAAACCAGCAGCTGAGAAACGGCCTCAGCAGGGCCACCCTGGCACAGGGGAGGGGTGTGAGCAGCACAGCAACACACACATTGCCCTCCTCTGTGTCCCCCTCATTCTCCTTTCAGCCCCCTTCTCCACAAACCCCCAATCTATAGCAAGGAGCTCCTCTCCACCCCACCTTTGGGTCTGCTCAGGGTGAAGGAACTGAGGATTTTTCTTATTTTTCCTGCATGTTCCTGCTTGGCAGCAATACCTTCTCCCACGGGACTCAAGGTGCTGCACTTCATCCCACAGGGAGATTTCTCATTTTAAGAAGCCATGTCCTTCAGAACAGGCTCCACCTGCTGCTGTGTGGCTGTGGGTGGATGTGAAGGCAGGAGCAGGACCCCAGTCTGGACCTGCCAAAACCAGGGCTCAGCAGGTGCTGGTGCCACTGCTGGCTGGGATTATCAGTGAGAACAGCACTGGCAAAGTCTCTTGGGGTCAGGGAGAAGTGACCCATCTACCTTGTGCCATCTTCTTGTCACCTCCCAGCATAAACCCCTCGTGCATAAAGGTATTTTACTGTATTTAGTGGCATGAAAAACACTCTTTTTTGTACATCCTTGGGCTGGTTGGTTTAACGTTGCACGGGGCTGAGGTTTTTAAAGGACAACTGAGGGCATGAACCTTGCTTGAACTTGAAGAGGGGACGCTGCTCAGGCATCCCATGAGAGATCCTAAGTTGGGCCACCTGCATTCCAGGATGGTTGCAGTGCTGCCCCAGCTCTGGGGAACTACCTTGGAGCAAAGCTCCAGAGGGGAAGGAAAAAAAATTGAAACAATTCTGCTGGCACAGGATTAGTTAGTGCAAGGTTAAATCCCACTAATTTAAAAGACTGGATTGCAGGGTGATAAATGACACAGCTTCCTGTATTGTTTGATAATGAATTGTTTGAATCCTGTTGTATTAAGGGGTGGGAAAAACAGCCAGATAAAAGAGGAATGCCCTTTTCCTTCTATGCACACTGAACTCCATTTGTTCGGGAAGGATTTATAGTTTTCATCATAATTTAATTCTAAAACATATCACTTAATTAAAGGGATTTATTAAAATCCTCTGGCAGTGCCTTTTTACGATTAGCCCAGGACTCAACTCCTGAATGTCATGCAGAAAATTCATCAATTGATTTGTTGAACTGCACAGGTCTCACCCCCTCCCTGCTCTGGCTGACTCGGGGTGGAAGAAAGAAATCTATAGTCAAAAGCTTGAAAATCTCAGAGATGGATTGGGTTTGCTGATTTCATCCCTTTTTTCCTTCCCCTCCCCCTATCCCTGGGACTGGTTTCCCGAGCCTCTGTTAATGAGCCGATTAATATTGATGATGGAGCACTGAGCTGTCAGTCTGGCTGCCAGAGCCTGACTCCAGCACTCGAGGAGCTCTGCTCTGATAGCAGCCACAGGGCCACCAGTTTCCCAGTCTCTGAGGAGACATCCAAGATGGATTCATGCTGGGATGAAAATGGTACCTGCCCTTCCCTCGGCAAGGCCTTGGGCTCTGTGTTGTACGAGCCCAAATGAGCCCTGAGCCTGAAAAAGCTTTCTGACATTGACTGCTCTGTGACACCCTCCCTCAAAATCAGGCAGCTCTTGGGTTTGTATGGGAAAAAGGCTCTGCTTCCTGCTGGTACAGCTGAAGAAAAGGGCCTGGAAATATTTCTAGGTGTCCTGAATTGCCTAAAGGTTCAAAATACTGAGGGCAAATGAGAATCCCACCAAAAGGGCCGTGAACGAGCATCCTCCCTCTCCACCCTTTTTCCAGCTTCCAGGCTGGTCTAGGAGAGAGGGGACTTTTTCAGGTTGTGATGGGGACTTGAGAATGGGAGCACATCCAGCTGCAGGAGTAGCTCCCTTGTCACTATCTCTGGCCACTTTCATTTGTCTCCCACAGAGTTATTCTCCTCCTGTTCAAACTTCTGATGAGATGTATTGAGAGCCGCTCTCCTCTAAGCCCATAAATCCTCCCATAACCCAACCAGAGAGCCTTGGGAGTCTTATTAAAAAGCCCATGAATGAGTTCAAACCACCTCTGATGACATTGTGCCTGTAGCCTTTTTAGTGTTCCACTGTGAAACCAGGAATTTCAGCCCCGTGTTTGGCATCGCTCCCCGAGCCCGGGGCTCGTGGGGAATACAAATCAGTGCTGAGGGGCTCCAGCTCTGGATCCTCGTGTCAGCCTGAAATGCACTCAATCTCTGGATGTAGCTGTCTGTTAGCCTTGTTTATCAGAGCTGCAAGGACCAGGGGAGAAAGAAAAGAGGGAAAAGCTTTTCAGTTTTCTTAGTTCCCTCCCTGTGCTGTACAGTGATGTGGACTGAAGGTGATGAAGTGCTGCCTTGGGAGGCACCTTTGCAGTCTCACTGTGCAAATGTTTTAATCAGAATAGTCCAGCCCCAGTGGCTGATCCTTTTCTTTTTGGCCTTTACCATCACAGCTGCAGGGAGCAGCTATTCAAGTCAGCTTGATGTTTTGGGTAGAATACATGAAGGCTCTGAAAGCATTTTTTTATCCCTTTAATGAGTCTTCATGACCCTAAATGTTGCCTCCAAGCAGGAGAGGGTCACCAACAACATACTTTTTCTGCATTTTGCCCAGACTGATGATGTACATCAGCATCAGGTGCACTGTGGTGTTTGGGACCAATCTGTGCACAGAGCCACGTGAGACCAATTCCTCATCAGACTCACCCAAGAGAAAGGGCTCATCTGCTGAGGTGGAAAGATGAGGTTAAAAAGCCCCTTTCTCTGCTGCCTCCTCCCAAAGCCTCTGGTTTTGGTCCATGGCAATCCTTTCTCCTGGAGTCACTGTATTTCCCTGTGCTGCTCCAGGCAGCTCCCATGAAAATCCCACCTAACTGGGGTGGGCTTGGGGAGGACACTCACAGCTCACAGGGCTGTGCTTTGGGAACCCAGTCAAAGTGCTTAATGCAGCATTTTTCTCAAAAATAGCCCCTCAGAGGTGTTTTTTCCAAAGCTTTCAACTCTCCCATCTTTCCAAGGAGGAGGGGGTGAAGGTTGCCAGTGCAGCAGTTCATTTGCATTACAAAATGTGAGTGAGACGTTGTCCTCAGGCTTATGAAGTCCTGTCAGAAGACTGAATTGAAATACAGTGCCCCAAGTCCCTCTTGGTTTGTATTTAATTAAGGCCTTTCATTCATCATTTATTTCTGCATCCCACCATCTTTGGTAGCTCATAAAGAAAGAGGAAAATAAGGTTTCTGACAAAGATGCTTTCAAGTGTTTTCTGAAGGCAACAGGCTCCTCTGCTCTTTGTCTCTGTTGAAGACTTCTTTAACCCCTTTCTCTTTTTTTTTTAGTGACACAGGCACTTTTTATTTGCTTTTTACTAAAGGGAGTCCTGCCAAGTTTATCAGAAATGGAGGATGATTCCTTGCCCCCTCGTGCCAAAGTCTCCCTGCTGCTCCTGACATTAGTGCCCAGTTCTTTTGTAGGACAGAGAACTGTGTTAATTTTTGGATAAAAATGAAAACTAATGAGGAAGAGACAACTGTGGCCTCCCTGTGCTAGGTCTGGAGTCTTTCAAGTCTGGCTATAAAAGCGCTGGTGTGCACAAAGCTTGGCTCGGCGTCTGTAAGAATTCATTCTGAAAAGGGATTTATATTTATCCTCCCATCTTTCTTCCAGTTACCAAAACGCATTCTTAATGCAGGTAATTAAAAATGCACACACATCCCAAGAGCAGAGCTGTTCAGAAAGCAGCTCAGGTGCAGCCAAGCGTGCCCACTTCTCCATTTTACCCTTTGAACTCCCTAAGAATCCAAGGGAATCATCTTCAGACGGTGTGGAATTGCTTATTCTCCCCCCCCCACCTTTTGTTTGTGTGGCATCTTCCTTTAAGAAAATGTGAACATTTTTTTGCTGGCTGTGAAAGTGTGGGGGAGGTGGTTTCAGTCCTGCCGAGGTGTGAAGAGTGAAGTCTCTCCTGTCTCATGCACTCTGGTGTTGCTGGGGGGTGTCTCATCCATCCCGAGCTGCCGGATCCCGCTCCAGCCGGGACTGCGGCACCCGGAGCCCTCCCAGCCCTGGGAAGGGATTCAGCTTTGCCAAAACACTTCATCCCCACATGGCTCGATGCCCCTTGGCTTTATAAACCCCCGTTCCCATCGCTCCTGATCCGCTGTCCTATTTGTCTCCCTGGCTCTGCCTTCCCTGGAGTGAAGGCTGGAGCTCCTCTTGCTCGCTGGGGAAAATTCAGGGATATTTATCACTGTCAGCAGGGAGGTGGAGGGGTTTTCATAACAACTCCCTACATGTGTTCTGGCACATGATCCTGTTTTTACATGGGCTTAAATGTGGATCGATGATCTGCCCTGTCCCCCGAAGAGCCATGTGGCAGCCGTGACATTTCGGAGCTGCCTTCGGTGTATCACCACTTGCAGACTTGCCAGAGCACTTCTGCAGCTCTCATCCCTCCTGACAATCCATTATTTGAGAAATTAAATCTGAAGTGCATATGTGACCATCCTTCTGATTCGCAGGGTCGGCACCGGGGGCTTCGCAGGAATAAACAAAAGCCTCTGGTTGGGGCTCCTGGGTCCTGCTGCCTTCATCCAAACCTTTTCTGACAGCACTTATCAATTATTTGAGTCTCTGGGAGGAGGGAAAGGCTCTGTGCCATGGTGCCAGTTGTTGCTGGTGACCAGCCTGAAGGCTCAGAGCCAAAATCCTGGAGGCCCTTAACAGTGCCTGCTTTGCTGCTGGTGACAAGGAGGAATTTTCTCCTCTCCTTTGCTCTGTGAGCAGTAGAAAGAGTTTCTTATCCAGCCCCATCCAGGGCTTCTCCTCCTCCATAGTTATCACAGCTGTGCCTCATTGTTAATGGCAGAATAATGGGAGCGAGTGAAGATGGGAGGAGAGCTCTCTTCCCTGGGCACTGGGAACAGAAGATGCTCTTCCTTCTCCCTGTTTAACCTCCTGCTGATTTTGGCTCTGCCTGGACTCCCATTATGCCAGAGAAACACAGCTGGGGAGGAAAGAACAGGGGGAGGAGATTGGGGAGGCTCTTGGATACTTGTGCAGTAATAACTTATTTATTTAAGAATTCGAAAGGTATGTTGTCTCTGTGGTGTGTCTGAACACATGCAGGGTGATGAGATCTAGAGAAGAGAAAAAAACCTTCATTTTCTGGTTCGGTTTTAACTCTTTCTCCTTTTAGAAACACGGTTTAAGTGGTGAAATGGGAGTGTTTAGGACCAGCATAACTGATTAGTAAACAAGCCTGGAAATACAAACTTCTGGTTCTGCAGCATTGCTGCAAAACCAAACTCAAATGGAGAGGGAATTAACTAAAAATTCATGGCTGCTGGGAGCCCCTGCTCAGCCCAGCTGAGCTGTAGCTCCCAGCCCCCCTCCCTGAGCCACTCCTGCCATTCCCCAGGTTGCCAGCTTGGATGATGGTCTCCGGAGGGAATCAATGAGAAAGGACCATTTCTGCTATTTATTAGGAGCTCTATGGATTTGGTGGCAGGGCTGTGAGACTAAACTTCCTCTCTATCTCTGCTTATTGTCCTCCAGGGCTGGGCTGGGAGAAGCACAGAGCTTTTATCGCCCTTTGCCTGAATGTACCTGTTCAGCAGATGAATAAAGGCCACTTTTCTCCAATGCTGTCAGCCAGGCTCCTTTTAACCAGCAAGTTTTGCCCATTTAGTTTTGACACTTAATAAGAGCTTTAGCAGGCAGAAACCTTGTACTGCATTTTCTGAAATAGGCTCCTGCTCAGTAAAGCCTGGTATTAAGGAAGCACTTAAATCAAGACAGATGTTTACATAAATTTTGGAGCAGAAGCTGCAAAATGTTTGGAGAATACACAGCCAAGCTCTGTTCCACAACAGAGCACTGAAATCCTCCACTTTGGAGCTGTGGTTACATTCCAGCCTGTAATTCAGTTTTCAAATGCACAAGGTGCCTGCAATGGTGCTACAAAATGTTCCCTCGCTGTTAATCTGCACTGCAGTCTGACCACCTGAAAGGCACCTTTTTGGGGCTGAAACGGTGTGTTTCATCCAGGTTGCTTTTTTGTGCTTTTTTTTCCGCTGCTTTCTTCTTGTTCTTGGAGCATCCTTTGACTTCTGTGCTGGTATTGATCAGAGCCAGGGCCTGCAGTGCGTGCTGGGAGGGAATGGGGTGAGCCAGGGCAGTCAAGGGGGTCAGTGCTCTGTGCAGCCAGAGTTTGGCTTCCAGCAAGGATGGAAATGCTCTGCTTGAGGGCATGGAGGGAGAATGTTGGGGGAAAAAAAGGCAGCAGAAGCATTTGCTTTCCCTCAGTGCCTTGCCAAGGCAAACCTGGCTGCTCCCTTACCTGTGGCAGCAGCTGCAGCAGTGGTTTAGCCCTATGAAAGGTGTGAGCCCCATCTCATCGTGTCAAAGGGATGAAGGAGGTGGTGGGAAGTCCAGTGAAGTGCTACAAAGATGATGAAGGGACTGGAGCATCTCTCTGACCAGGACAGGCTGAGGGAGCTGGGCCTGGTCATCCTTGAGATGTCTGAGAGGGGGGCTGAGATACCGTCTGTGTCTGCAAGGAGGGGTCAGAGGATGGACCAGGCTCTGCTCTGGGGTCCCTAACGATGAGTCAAGAGGCAGTGGGCCAAAACTGATGCCCAGCAGGCTCCACATGAATATGAGGAAGAACTTCTTCCCTGTGCCGTGGTGGAGCACTGGAACAGGTCACCCAGAGAAGGTGCAGAGTCTCCCTCACTGGGGATATTCCAGAACCATCAGGACACAATCCTGTGCTGTGTGCTCTGGGATGCCCTTGCCTGAGCAGGGAATGGACCAGATGTGGGACCTGTGGTCCCTTCCAGTCTTATCCATTCTGTGACTCTGTGATTATCCATGGAAGGAGGCTCAGCTGGGAGGTGAGCTCATTGCCCCGGGGCTAGAGCAGGACCCGCCGGGTTTAATTGCACTCAGACTCTGATTGATTCCTTTTCTTCTTTTCCTTTTCTCTTTTTTCTTTTTTTTGTAGCTCATTACCCAGCAAGTCATTTTAATTAACACCATCTAATATGGGTTGAGATGTATTTTGCAAATGTCAGCACTCTTTTTTTTTTTTTTTCCTTCCCTTCCTCCCCGTAGACCAAATGTGGAAAGTTCCACGTTCCAAAGCTAAATGATTCCAGTTGATTTAGTAGTGGTAAAGCAAGTCGTTAGCAAAGTGCTTTATGAAGCCATAAACGTCCTTTCCAAGTCCTTTACAAGATTCTTGGGGAAAATCTTTTTGTCACAGAGAGTTTTCCACTGCACTGCTCTTCACCTGATGAACAAAGGGGTCAGAGTAGATGTGGGGCTTGTGCATCTCACCTGCGTGGGGACATTTCTCCCCAAAGCAAGGGAAAGGCAGATCCCAGAGCAGCACCCATATTCTGCTCAGCTTCCAGGTGCCAATGTAAGAAACTCCTGAGACTTAAGGGACCCCTCAAGTGTGAGGTGGGGCCAAGGAGGGATCAGTAGTAACAGGAGCAAGGGCAGCTCTTACCAGATCCACTGGGAGTTGAATAAAGCTCCTGGCAAAGTCACTGCCAAAGCTCTTAATGATCTCAGTTGTGCCTGACAAAGTTCCAGGAACAACCTGAACCAGTCTTACAATTAAATCCTCCGCTGTTAAGCTGTGCTGGTGCAGGTCACCACCACAGTTTCAAGTGACAGGAGGCATTTGCTGCTTGTCACCTGTTGGCTCAGTTCTCGGAGTGTGAACACCAGGAAAAAGTATTTCCAGGCTGAAATTCTGATTAACCCCTTGAAACCCACAGCTAGTGTTCCCCCCTTCATCAGGAAATGATGGAGAAAGGGTTGCAGAGAGATCCAGCAGGTACCAGCTGTGAGTGTGTGGGCACAGGAATAGCTGAGCAGCCTGATGAAATAGTTTCTCTCCTCATATCTCTGACAACATTACACCTTCCTTTCTCCTGGTGTTCAGGGGGGGAAATGGAAAGCACAAAACTGGAATATCTCCATTAGAAAGTTGATACCCCTAAAAATGAGACAGATGCTCTCCTGTAGCACCACTGTAATACAACTGCAGATAAAAACCTGTCAAGAGCAAAGAGCTTGATGGAAGCAGTGACCACAGAGTGGCTTATTCCTTGGGGGTTTATTTAGTTCAGTTTGGGAGGCAATGTGCTAAGTGATTTGCTATTTCCAAAGCCCTCTCAGAGCTGCCAGATTTAGGCTGATAAATAGCAGTCAAGCTTAGTGTATAAAGTCCACATTCATAAATTAGTGGTCTTGTGCGAAGGATCCTCCTCATTGCAGTGGTTCAAGAGGCTGTGCCAAACCATTGAAGGATTTGGTACAACATATATCGTGTTTAACAACATGTGCAGAGCTATCTTTCCCAATCCATTTCTCTTGGATACCCCTCATCCTGGGCCTAAACATGAGATACAGCAGGTGCTGCTTTCAGCGTTGTTGCCTCTCATCACCCACGGGTGCAAAATGATCTGTAATATTTAATATCTATTCAGCAGACCAGATTTAATGCAGACTTAAAGCACGAGGCCTGGTGAGGTTTTTTTTTTCTCCCCTCTCCCTTACATTTGTACAACTTCACTGGCTTCAGTTCAAGCTTCATTAGGAGCAGACTATTACACACAACAGCCGAGGATGGATGGCTCGTAATGAACGCTGGGGTTTGCAGGATTCCTCCTACTCTGTGCCAGCGAGCCAAGCCCGTAAAGCTGATACTACATCATCCTTTTTTTTTATTATTCATTGCTTGTAAATATCCTTTCCAAGCAAAGTGGTGCCTAAATGCTCCCCTGTGCTGCTGAGGGTTCAACTGGGATGTTGCCGGGCGCTGGTGCCAGCGGGGGAGTTTGTCCAGAGGTTCAGGCTTGTGAGGAGAAAAGTACCAAGTTATCTTTCATTGTCGCTTCTAAAAAGTAGTTTTGCTGACAAAACATGTCCCTCATTCGTATCAAACATCTTTCATAGAATCATAGAATGGTTTGTGTTGGAAGGGACTATAAAGGTCATCTCATTCCAACCCCTTGCCATGGGCAGGGACACCTTCCACTAGCCCAGGTTGCTCCAAGCCCCGTCCAACCTGGCCTTGGACACTTCCAGGGATGGGGCAGCCACAGCTTCTCTGGGCAACCTGTGCCAGGGCCTCCCCACCCTCACAGGGAAGGATTTCTTCCCAGTATCTGATCTAAACTTGCCCTCTGTCAGCTTAAAACCATTGGATGCTCTTTTCCCAGTTCTGCAGTCCCAGGGAGGTGTTTTGGGTTCAGACCATTCAGTTTTGTTCCAACTAGTTATTTTAATGGGGAAAACCACAGTGGGCTGCAGAGTCCTTTCCCAGCTGGCTCTAATTAATTTAGACCTCATTAATTATGACCAAAGATTTCCTGACCATAAACCACGTTGAGTTTGAAAGTAGATAATACCAGTTAGTGATGGGGATGAAATCTCAGAAATGTGTCTGCTTCACCTCCCAGAGTGCCTCAATCCAAAGGGTGCTTGCACAGGAGTCACAATCATGTTTTTCTCCTCCAAGGGGGAGAATTTCCAGCATCCTCCCTCCACTGGTCTCTTCTCTTTCCACCCAAACCCAGTCCCAGCTGCCTGGTACCTCACTGCCAGCTGGGGTTAAACCACGACAGTCTGTGAGGACAGAGAGTGAGAAAAAAAGGAAAATCTGAGAAACTTTCTCCCAGCATCAGCACTTTGAGAGTTGTGGGTGAGACATGCAAATGAGATTGATTCGTCTTTCTGAGGGGAGTCGGACGATTTAATTTATTCCTCAGCGTTCCTGTAGCTCTCACATAAAGCTGTGCTGAGGGGCATGAGGATCCCTCCACCCTGAGGCTGCAGGAGGGTCAGAGCAGTGAGTTGTTCAGGGTTTCATTGCAGGGCCCGGGGGCTGCACCTCCCCTCCCCGAGCTGCTGCAGAGGAGCACTTTGCCTGCTAATCCCGTCATTCAAGGACTGGCTCTTTTGGGAAACAGGAGAGCAGGGAAGAGCCCTGACGTGCTGCTTCCCTGGCTTTGCAGGGTCCTGTTTCCCCCACACAGTCAAGGCTCGTGGGAAGCTGGGTGTGATCCTTGAGCTTGCCACGATCTCAGGGACTTGTTGACAAGATTGCTGAGGGTGTTTTTTGTGCTTTTGGAAAGAACAGTTTTCCCTCGTGCAGGATCCCAATCTTGACTCATTCTGCCACACTTCCTCCTGCTTCTTCCATCTGCTTTTCCTCAGGTAGCTGGAGCTGGCTGTGCTGCCTCCCTTTTGCTCCCCCCAGCCCAGGCAGGAGTGAAGTGCTGAGCATCCCCCTGTGCTGCAGGAGACACCCCTGCCTGCAATGGCAAAAGAAGGTACCTCTCATCTTCAGGGAGTTTTATTTTTCCCCCACATGCACAGTTCTGCATGGCTTCAGCCTTCCCCCAACTTCTGGGAATCACTGATATCAGAAACCCTGAGCACTGTTGTGCTTCTGCTCAGGAATACTCTGAATCAGGCACAGGGAAAACTTGCAATTGTGTGAAAAAATCAGATTTAGGAAATTCTTCTTGGATTCTTTTCTCTTTCCTTCCCTTCTATGTTTCTGATCCATTAGCTGATGTTTTTTCTGCTCTAAAGGCTAACATGAAAGGCTTTTTGAAAGTAGAATGTGTGATTCCCAGGTAACTACCTCGCCTTGGAGCTGTGGGTTTAAGAAAAGCACTGAATACCTTATAGCTCATGATTAAAACACTGCCAGTGATCAAAGCAGCTCTGGGAAGATTATTTAACCTTGAAGAAAGGAAGGTTCATGGTAGGCATTAAGGAAAATTCCAGTTGTAAGGATGGGCACGTGCTGGGAGGGAGGGATGGAAGGTCAGAGCCAGGTCAGATGCTGTCTGCCAGGGGCAGGGAAGAAAGTTCCCACCTCCTTTGCCTCCTACACTGTAAGGTCTGGGATGGTCTTCTGCTCTGTGTGTGCGAGATGAGGGGTCAGCCTGGATTTACTGAGAGGCAATTAAAATACAGAACTGGCTTTTGTCCAAAGAAAAACTGAGTTGAGATCTCTGGCTGGAAAACTCAGGAGCCCCAAGGCTGAGTTTTGGGACATCACAAACCTTTTGCCTGCTCTCCATCCCAGAGAAAGCTGTGAGCTGCTCCCAGGAGGAGATGCTGGTGGCAGTGCTGGTCCTGGACCCAGGAGCTGGTTCTCCCCAGACACACCAGCAGAGCCCCAGATCTCTCCAGCTGGTGAGCAAAGCCAGCAGGAGCTCAGGAAACCGAGTAAACTCCCCCCTGAGGTCTCTGAGTCGGTGTCTGGGCTGCCCTTTTCACACGTTCAGCCTCAGAACCTGTTTTTTCCTGCAAAACCCCAAGAAAATGCAAAAGAGGAGCCAGTCCCCAAGGCCTGAGCTTGATTTAATACTAATCACTGCAAACATCCAAACTCTGGCTGGGGCTGGCTTTAATTAAAATGACAAAATAGGGGAGCCACGGGGGTGAACTACTAAAGGAAAATGCTATATTTCCCCATGGCTAGTTTAATTTAAAAAGAACAATGCATCAGACATGAAGGACCTTCTCCCCTGTGCCAGAGCAGGAAGGGCAGGGTTGACACAGGCACTGGTGGTGACCATGTCACCCAAACAGTTTCCTGTGTCATTAAACCCACATTCCCAGGTCCAGAAACGCCCCCAGTGCACCCACTTGGCCAGCTTTGCTGCAGTTTTTTCCCCTCACTGCACTTTTATTTGTATAAATTATCATACCCCCAGGCTCAAACATCTCAGATGCTGCAAAAAGAGAAAGAAATGCGGGGAGTGATGCCTCTCTTCATGCGCTGTCCTGCTCATGAGTGGCAGAATCCAGGCTGCCACTGTTGGAGACGCTGCCCTTGCTGTCCTTATCACTTGCACCTCTGCGATGTTTAAGATCTGAAGGGTAGAGCAGGTCTTTAATTTTGGAATGGAGGTGGTGAGGGTCCCCTGGGTCTGGCAGTGCAGGGGCTGAGGTGATGTGGAGGGTTCTTTGCTTTTCTTCCTGCGTTCAGCTGCACTCTCAACATGAGAAGCTGCATTTCCAGCCCCAAAGTCATTGGGGTCTAGTAGAGCCTTTCTTTTCCCTACTTGATGGTAGAGCCCTATGGCTTCTTTCCAAGGCTGTTTTTGATTCCTTTTTAGAGCAGAAGAGTGCCTCTGGATAAATAATTCCTGACCTGCAGCTCGATAGGTGCATTCAACTGAACTCCAGTGCAGGAGCTCTCTGGCTCTCCCGAGACACCTGCTTTTCTTCTCCTATTAAAAAAAAAACCACTTTCATATCTACCATTTACTTCTTGCCCACCTCTGAACCCCCAGGATCTTCTGGGCCTGCATTAAACAAGCCCATCTTCTGATCTCCCTGGGTTTGGCAGCCAGAGCCCTGCTCGTGGACAGCTCCTCGCTAAGCCCTAGTGATGTTTATCGATTCCTAATTTCCATCCCCTGTGGTAGCCAAAGAGCTTTGTCCAGTGCTCAGGTTAAAGAAAAACCTTGGCACGAATCCATCAGATGGAACAGGGCTTTCTGTGTCTTTTGTACCACGCTCAGGAATTAACTCATCCTCTGAGTCAACACATGTGTGTCTGTGCGGATTATCGCTCCTGCAGATAACTGTGCAACCATGGTTACAGCCTTTTAGGTGCTGGGATATTTGGGGCAGACTGTAATTTTGGCTCAGTACTTCGAAAGATGAAGGGGAGTCTGCTAGAAAAGGCTCTGCTCCTCTGGGTCTTTGGAGGATGGAAAATATCAGGCCCTTATGGTGGTTGTGGCACGAAGCCGTGCGACGGCACATTTGTGCCTCAGCATAATGTGCTTTTTTATTTATTACCCTTAACCAAGAAAGAAACACCCCAAAGGGGACTTTTCCTGCTGGTCAGGGTGAAGAATTACACCCAAGTGACCCACTTGGGTCCATCAGACCATTCCCTGCTCCTGGGCTGAGCACAGTGTAGTCACGTTAAATCCATCGGTGAGTGCCACAAAGACCCTTTGGCACAGAGGGTAAAGCAAACTGCTCGTGGAGGTGGTTGGAGCTGTGAAGTCTGTGCCACCAGTTGATTTACCACTGGCACAGCGATGCTGAGCCAGGTCGATAAAGAAGCCAGGCTCCAAAAATGGAATTAAATAATTATTCTCACTTTCTTTGACTTCGGGAAGATCCTATTAGAGAAAAGAGCCTGGATTACTGCCTGGCTGACATTTTCCTCTGAGCCTGTCTCCAGATTGGATTTAGCTCTTTTATCTCCTAATCCCCAGAGCTTTTTAATGTAGAAAGTAATGGCATCCAAAGGCAAATTTAATTTTGACAAGTAATCTGACTTCCTTTCGTTTTCTGGATCCCGGTTTTAATCCTGTTTGCTGTCTGAAGCTGCATTATATGGATGTATTTAAAATCCTTACCCCTCCGAAATCTTTCAAAGAGGGAGAAAAATAAGGGAAACTGCAAGCCTGGAAGCAAGGAATAGTTTCTTATCAAACATTTCAAAACGTCTCATTGCTGCTGGTTTTATTAACTCCTGCACTACCCTTCAACTTGGCTCTGTGCTTCCTTTCTTTTGCTCCATTTTAAGTGTCAAAATCGTCCAAGGAGTGGGAATTTCAGGTTTTCTCCAGCTCTGCTGTTTGTGTCAGCAGGTTGGGGCTGGACTGTGAGTGCAGAGCTGTGACCCCCTCGGGGTGATGTCCCTCTGCCACCAACACACTCCGGTGTGGAGGACGCTGCCTACCCGGTGTTTGGCATCAGCCACTGCAAAAAAATCCCTAAACCCAAATCACAGGGAAAGGGCAGGGTAATGGAGCTTCAAAGCCACTAATCTCAGCAGAGAAAATAGAAATTTATGTTGTTATTACACTTCTCAGCTCCAGGTCCCAGAAGAACACCAATCCATTGGACTGATCATTGGCTATTTCCGACACGGTGACACCTCACCCTGTGCTGTTGCCCTGATTCATCCCAGCTCAGAGCTTACTGTTTCCTTGAAAATATCAATTGCAAATAGGGCCTTTCTCCTCCTGAGAAAATCTGTGCTTATTGACTGGGGCTGTTTTCACAAAAAGCCATAAAATGCAGAATGTCCCTGTCACTCTGCGGCGACTCAGCTGATGGTTCATTATTCCAGCACATAAATACCTGACTCCTGCAGAAACCGAATGTGCAGCTCCAGGCACCGATGGCACCTCGCTGTTAAACAAATAAAATGTATATCTGTCTCATTCCAGCTTGGTTAGAAAAACCATCTCAGCAAAAGGAGGGATTGTGTACAAATACAGGGCTTTGCAAACGTCAGCCTCAAAACAGGGAGAGGAACTCGTGAGCCAGGCAGGGATGGAAAGGGATCAGTTTTCCACAGCGAGGTGCCGTGGTCAGAGGGAACTAAGTGAAATAAATGAGGGCTTTGCTGCAGGTGTGTTGGTGCTGGAGGATATCAGGGTAAGTCACGTCCCACATGCCAACATGCTCCATTAGGCTTCAGACCAGGGCCACACGCTCTCAGTAGAGAACCAGTGTACAACAGCATTAGTTACCGAGGGGTGAAGCAGTAAAACCACTTCCTTTTGCAATTCCTGCCTTTTTTTTCTCCCCTCCTTCCTAAGCCAGCAATCCATCTTGCTCGGGATTTGTCATGGGAAATAGATGGTGATGTAGAGGATTAGACCGCTCTAGGGATGCAGGAGCACGTTGGCTGGGTTAGGAGCGAGGGGAAAAACATTTGGCAGTACTTTTGTTTTCACTTTGCTCTCTGAAATAAACAGGACTTTTCCAACCTCTTTTTTTGACTACAGACAACCACACCTTGGCCATATTCTACCTGCATTCCCAACTAAACGCACTCCATGATCCTGGCATAAAGTAGAGGGTCTTCTTGTGTGGAGTTGACTGGAAGAGGATGTTAAAGGACTTTCTGTTTGGAAGCTGATGCCCTGTTGCAGCTGTAACCAGCCAAAACCTGAGAGCCAGCCAACACCTCCATCATGGACCAGTAAGCTTGAGTCTATTGTTGCTCTCACCCTCAGTCTCTTTGGTCCCCCCAGAGAGGGGGGAAATGCAGGTGCTGCACCCACAATGCAGAGATGCCCTGCCCTGGGAATGCATCAGGAATCACAGCCAGCTGAGCCAAAATGGGAATCAAGGCACTATCCCTCCAGCCACCTCCAAGTACCAGCTTCCACCTTGGCTCCTCAAGGACCAGCTCTGCTTTTAAAGGCAGGGCAGTTGGATCCAGTCGGGCTGTGGACGTTTCCCAGCAGCTGTCTGGTGCATACGGTTCTGCACATTTGTGTTAATGATCGTGATGAGCACTGGAAATGTGACTGGGCAGGAAATAAGAGAGCAGATGAGCCCAAGCACCACACAAGCTTCATTTCTTTCACGAGGCAGACTACTTGGGCATGAAATATTGTCACGCTTCCCCCCGTGGATGAGTGATTCCAGACTTGACCCAGTGCAAGCCGGTGTAAGTAAACACATCTCCTCCGTAGCTCTGGTAAATGATCTAAGAGCTCTAACGCTGAGAGTAAGGAGAAGAGGGGAAATATTGTCCCAGGGTTGCTGGATGAGCTTAGTGCCTTTTTCTCCTTTTGTTTAGCGGGGTGTTTGGGATCTGGGTGGTGAAGGGTGCGTCCTTCAAAGCTCAGATGACGTGTGGCCCTGTGGTGGGTGTGACGTTACCGGCCGGCTCACGTGCGGAGCGTTGGGATGATTCACCTCGACTCCGAGTCCCTTTCATCACCATTCAGCCCAGCCCCCAGCTCTCAGACACTCAAGGACCAGCTCTGTTTCTCCAAAGCTTTTCAAGTGTGTTTCAGCACAGCAAAAGCAGGTCTGGAGCCAAACTCTCTCCCTGTGGGATGAGTTCACACCTGGGGGTCCAACACAGGCTCCTGCTCCGCGTGTGAGTGCTGGATGCTGTGGGAGGGACACGGATGATAGTCATCACAGAACTGCAAAAATCAATTCCTTTCCTTTTTTGTGACAGCATTTAAAAAACTCAGAGTTAATTTAAGAAATAATCCATTTGTTTATTTGTAATAGACAAGGATCATTATGAACTATTTATTTTTTATCTCCTCTGCTTTGTCAAAACATAAATCTCTCAAAGTCCATGGTATCTCAAGCCAAACTGCAGGCAGGAACATCATGATGATGTTCCCCTTCCCTGGGAGGGTGGTGAGGCCCTGGCACAGCTGTGGCTTCCCCATCCCTGGAAGTGTCCAAGGCCAGGTTGGACAGGGCTTGGAGCAACGTGGGATAGTGGAAGGTGTCCCTGCCCATGGCAGGGGGTGGGACTGGATGGTCTCTAAGGTCCCTTCCAACCCAAACTACTCTATGATTCTATGAATTCAGTAAAGATGACTTAGGAAAATGATAACCACAGTGACAACTCTGCCTTATACCATCCTGGTTTGTATTTTCAGGAACACAACATGGAGAGGACTGAAGCTGTATTACAATTTCAACCCATGTGCAGCAACTAAAGATTTCAAGTGGTCAGGTAAGTGCCAAGCTTCTAGAGGGGAAACACAGTGAGAATCAAATCTCCTTGATAAAATGGAGAAGAAATGGAAACTTTTTACTGGTGACATGAGCAGCAGTGAAAAAAGCAGCATAATCCCCCCCCCAGTCACTCCCCAATTGGTGCATATGGATTAACAATGGGGGTTTGTCTTAGGGTAGGACAGGAGGACTCCTGGTAAGATGTTGCTCTAGCTGTGGTATCTGACACCTCCCCAGCTGTTAAATGATGTGGGGTGTGACCCTGCAGCTGGTGCCCATGGACAGCCAGCCCTGATTCCTGGGATGGAAAGGGGTTTCTCCAGCCCAGTAGGGATGAAATGGCAGACCCAGGTACCCTTCAATGCAGGGCTGTTCTGGGCTGTGAAACGGAGAGGACGTTGCCTCGTGGGACAGATGGAGAGGAAAGGGAGACAGCAGGAAAAAAACCACAATTCCAGCCAAGCAATATGGCCAGTTACCCAATTCCCTCTCTTTTTCCCTTTAATATTAAAGTAATAACAGCACATTATGTGGAATGGAGAAGCCCCTCTCAGGACTGGGTTTTTATCAAGGTGGGTGACAAACCAAGACACATCACTGTGTGTTTGGGGGCCAGTGACAGACGGCAGAGCCCATTCCCAGCACCCCAGCACTGCAGGGAATGTTACAGGGAGAAGACAAGCAACCTGTCCCTCTCTCCTTTCTTATTTCCTTTTTTTTTTTTTTTTTAATAACTGAAAATATTCCCATTCCCATTAGCCTTCTGTAAGTGCCTCTAAAGGCAGGCTGAAGCTGGGCTTTACAAATTTCCCCCGAATCTCTTGGGAGCAGCCAGAGCCTCCGAAGAAGCAATATTTGGATGGGAAACTTATGTCCTCCAAGCTGGCAAGTCGTAGCACTGACACAGATTTTCTTGTAGCTGCAAAGCTCTCTGTGTAAAGGGTATAAAGTCCCTTCTGCCTTCTCCTCCTTCTCCCCTCCCGTGTTATTTAACAACTGGCTATGATTTACATGGTTCATTAATGCACTGGTAACACTGACACACGCATTCCCAAATAAGCCAGAAGGTTTATATTTGACCTGGGCCCTCTGTTCACTGCAGATGCCCCAGAGGATTTGAAAAACAGTGATTTGAAGTGATTGCATTGGATAAGGACATTACTCAGTGCAAATACAATTGGATGCAAGCATTTAATTTTTAAAAAAACACGGCTATTGCAGTGCCTTTGAGCCAGAGAAAACAACAGTTTAGCTCCCTTCATGGTTTTGGCTTTTTATTCTCCCTGAGGACAGGAAAGGGGGAAGCAGGACCGGTTTCAAACTGGAGAGGTTTTGTCAGGTGGCTTGGCTGGGATTGCTCTGAAATGGCCTTCAGGACCTTTCAGGTCCCACCTTGGGGGGACTGACACCCCAGGCAGGGTGGCAGCAGAGTTTTGGGGTGTCCCTGGGCTGCTCAGCTCCTCCCCAGGCAGCCCAGACAGACCTGAGCTCCCAGCCAGTTTCCAACAGCAAGAGATCAGGCCCAGGGATGAACTATAAAGGGAATTATTTGTCCCCCTCGGGTTGGATTTTTATTGCTCCATTTTGGTTATTGGGGACTGAAGGGAAGAAAAGGAGAGAGTTTAAAATGATGATTGCACAATAAATGGCAGCAGCTCTGCTAATGTGCTGAGTGCCTGCAAACAGCTGCTAGTCAAACACCCATAAAGGTTTGCTTTGATGAGGTGTATAACCTTCCTTTCCTTCAAACAGCTTAACTCCATCGGCTCCTTGCCCTTTCCCAGGCAGGTGAGGAAAAATCAGGGAGCTGGAGTACCAGAAGTACAAACCCTGGGATGGCAGGCAGGGATGGAGGGATCTCCGGGGACCAGAGTGATTCCCTGAGCTCCCTCCCTGCCGTGGAGACCATCAGGCTCAGGGATGGGGAGATGGTGAGAGAAAGCCTGTACAAACAACTGGGACAGGAGACAAGATTGCTGAACACACGAGGGAGCAAAGCAGTGAGAACGTTCCCAAATTCTCCTGTGCCAAAGATTCCCCAGAGAAACCCCCTTGGATGGCTCTGGGAAAACGCTTCCCTCTGCAAAGTTTATTATATCCCAAAAGCAACAGGAGAGGGATAGATCCCTTAGTAACATAAACAGGTCTGGTTTCCACCTATTCTGATGTTTTCTTTGCCTTTTTCACCCCAGATGAGAGTTGGACCCCAACAATTTGAACCCCCCAAAGCCAGGACACGTTTCTGTTCATCCTATGGCCACTCTCTCATTAATCCTTCCTACACCCCCTAAGGCCTCCTGTGATCTGCACAGCTCTTCCCATATGAATGTCTCCCAACTATTTACATACAAAAATAATTATCCTTTCTGGCTGCCCAGGCTGCAGGAACCATCCCTGGCTGATTTGGCAGGCAGGAGAGTTTCCTGGGGAAGAAAGGAGAAGCAGCCTCTTTGCCTCTGTGCCAGCTCCACCCCCAGGAACCCTGGCACCATCCAAATTGGAAAGGAGGAGAGGGATTTTAAGGATATTTCCCTGGGTTTGTTAAAAAACAGGGGCTGGAGGAAGAAAGGCCCAAGGTAAAGGCTCCAGGCTTGCTGGCCTTGAGCACCTACAGCTGCTGCCTGGTTTTGCATGAAGGGACCTGCAGTCAGGCCTTGGGATGGCAAAAGGCTTCTCTGATTCAGTGTCTCTACAAGAAACTGAGATGGGAAGAGCAGAGACAGCTGTCCCTGTTTGCCCTTTCAACCCCCCAAGCTGTCAGCAGTCCCGGGAGGATGCTAACAGGAGGAGAAAGGCAGATCCTGGTGGGTCTCCGTGGGGAGCAAGCTTGGGAAGAGCAGGGATTATCCATAGCAGCTTTTGGCTTGGTCTGAAAGGCAGCACCGAAAACATTGCAAAGGGTTAGAGACGCTGAAACACTTCCCAAACCCCCCTGTGGACCTATTAATTGCAATATTGGATCTTCCATCTTTTCCAGCAGGTTCCCAGCAGTGGGCACACAGCCAGCTTGGCTGTGGGTTTGTTTGTTTTCCAGCTAATGTAGCAGCAGGATCAGTTCCAGCCAACAAAACTGGGAATGTCAGACAAGTGCTGTCCAGTTCCCACAGATAATTTGGGATGTACACCTGGAAGATGGTCGTTAGCACTGTAATTAATCCAGCGCTGTGCCGGGGGAACAGGGACACCTCACACAAGTGGATCGTGGAAAACCCAACCATCAGAAAAGCAATAAGAGCAGATTTACCCCGTGGATGAAACAATGGCCACTGGCTGGATGGGAAAACTGCACTTGGAAACTTGGCAGCACACACAAAAGCTCGGCTCCAAACACCCCTGTCCCCGCAGGACTGGAAGTGGCATCTGAGCAGTGCCCGTTTGGCATCGCTGCAGATGAGTTCAGAGTGTGCCTGGCCAAACCGAACCACCAGCATTTGTTACCGAGCCCATTAAGCTTCAAACAGCACTCGAGCCGCTGCTCCTCACTCATCTGTGCGGGGCTGGGGTCGTTTAACACATCGGCTCTGCCACACCCAGCCCAGACTGAGCAGGAGCTGCCAGAAACCCCAACACCCAGCCCTGCCGTGTGCTCTGCTGGGGAGGGAGGCTCCTCGGAGCAACAAAAATCCAGGGGGGGGAAAAAGGCAGGAGTAGGCTGAGAACAAAAAAAAAAAAAAAAACAGATTAAAAAATTCATGTGTTTTGCCTTTTCCAGGAGCTCCAGTGGGATTTCATCAGGTGCCTGACCAGCAGGGCCCCGTGAGCGCAGGGTTTGCAGGTCAGTGTTTGCCTGGCACCCACTCTTTGCCTGGCACCCACTCTTCCCTTTTATCTTCTCGCCTCCCTCTTGTTTTTTAAATATGCAAATAGATCAGAGGAGGGTTTCAAACCCCTGACTACAAATAGATCTGAAGGGCCTTTGAGCTTTTGAGAGGCTCCTGCCTTACTCTAACAGAATAAACAACCACAAAGGCATGGATGCTGCACATTCCCTCTGCTGTAACTCCACAGTGGATCCCTCGTGAGGTCCAGTCCTGCCTCCCAGAACCTCCTTTGTCCTCCCATTCCCAGCATCACCTGGAAATTTTTTTTTGTGGGGAGTTTCCTGGGGTTCAGAGCAGCACAGGCAGTGGGGTCCCCCCTTTTTCTCCTTGTCCAGCTCCACCTCAAGCAGATGTTTCGGGGAGGAAAGCTCTGGGATGACGAGCTGAGCGAGCAGAGGGAATGCGAGGCTTTGACTCGAAAACACCGAGCGTTGAGTCATAATTCTCAAAAAAAAAAGGGAACAAAAAACAAATACGTGCCAGCTGGGTGGTTCAGAAAATCTCTGATTGGCTCTGATTGAAGCATTCAACAGCACTGGGTCTGCTGGAAAATCCTGAATGAAGATGCTGAGGCCCTGATTTGGCTGAGCACGCCCGGCTGTGTGTGACGGGGATTCAGCACCGTAGCAGAGCTGGCTGGTGGAAACCACAAAAAGAAGCGGTCCCTGTTATTCCCCATATTTCATTTTTCTGTGCATTTAACACCTTGGCCAACTGTTGTTAGTTTACCTCGTTGCTATTTTTCCACTCTGCTTTTGATGCTGGAAAATTGAGGTGCACGGGGAATTTGGACTGTTCCCCAGGGGAGGGGAAGGGAGTCCCAGCCCTGTGCTCACCTCTGCTCTGACTGAAATCCCTATTTATCGCACTCTGTTTACTACTAGAAACTTTAAAAATGTTAAATGCTTAGAGGATTTCAGTTCAGACTTGATCCCCAGGCGACCTGTGGTGTATAGTTAAATAAGGCTGCTTTGTGTATGCTGTACCCTAAATCTAAAGGTCAGGGGTTTGGTGGCCATAAATATTCAAACTGCACAGACTGGGTCTTTTAAACCTCCTTTTAAATATTTATGATGGTGCTTCCATGGCTGCAGGAGAATATTGTAATAGTATTAAGAGGAAAAAAAAATCCTTCTCCATCTAAAAGCTCAGCATGAGCCATTTTCATATATTATGCATCACTAAGTGCTGTTTATGGCCATTTTTGGCAGAGCTTGTACTGGATCGTGGCAGAGTTCATGAATCTGGAGCTGTGCAGAGCTCGGGGTGTTGGCTGTGCCATCCATCAGCCTGGGCATTGCCTCCAACGTGGTGGGCACAGCTGATGGGACAGCTGAGGTCCTGCAGCCTGGCACTGGGGCTCTTGTCCTCCCACAGACCTGCTCGTCGTGTTGGCCCACGGCACAAAAGCGTTCCCGAAACACTTCGCTCCAAGCTCTGGAGATCCATGGAGGGAAGATGCCTCTTGAAGAGCGACCAAGCCCTTGCTTGTGCCAGCTGGAGGGTGGGCACAGCCGTACAGTTATTCTGCTGTTTATTCTCTCGTGGCATTTTGCTGAGAGCACCATCAACCTCAGCTGCAGGAACACGTCTCCTGGTGTTCCCGGGGCCGGTCATTCCAACCGCAGCTGTGCCCTGCTGCCTCCTCAGAGAGCTCTGCTCATTCTGTGGGAATCAGCTGCCAGCGGGAGCGGGTGCGTTGGGTGCAATCAGCAGGATGGGTCGGAGCTGGGACCAACAGCACCCCCTCGGTGCCAGGACTCGGGATTGCCTGGATGCCGCAGCATCACCGCCGGAACGGGATCTGACCGTGGAACCACGGGGTGAGCCAGCAGGGAGGTCAGCAGAGCTGAAATCACTTGCAGACTTTAATCAGCTTCCAGTTAAAACTGAGATGGGTTTTTGTCCTTGGGTAGAGCAGCACAATTCAGTCTGACTGATGCCTCTTGCCTGGTGCTCACCACTCTTATCTCTTCAATTTTCAGCAGTGCTTGTGGTTTAGGGGGAAGTGCTGTGTCAGCTCGGTTTCCCAGGACACATGAACCTGTATCACGAACTTAATCTCCCACATGAAGTCATTTTGTGAGGGAAGCAAACTGGCTTTTCCCCTATTGCACTAAAACAGGCCCTCGAGCTCTAAAAAAATAAGAGAATGATGGACAGGCAAAAGGATGTACAACATCCACCAGCATGCACAGAGTGGGATGTCACAGGCTTCATTTCCTCAGGAAATCAGCTTTAAAATTAAGGCTAATCAGAGTTAAAAAACACTGCAGTTACCCTAGACCAAATGATACTATAATGTACTCAGTATATTACATCCTCAATAGCAAAGCAGCATCTGCTACATAAAATGAAATGTGTGTGTCACCATATGTAGGCAGCATAATGTGGACTCAAATTAAATAAAAACATTTCAGGGTATATGGTCCAATATGCAATCTGGGCCTTGGGAAATGCTGAGTTTTACTCTGAAGTTCTTAGCAGTTGGCTATAATGCTGAACCCAAAACAGTGCAAACAGGGTTTTTTAGCAACATAAGCTGTTATCTGCACTTTCCTCCCTTTAAGCCAATATTACTTATGGAAATTTGGGAAATTATTTGGTTTATTTTTAATTTTTCCTCTTTTTTTTTTTATCTGAGGCTTTTTGCATCTTTCCACGAGCTGAAAAATCCCTGAGAGACCAGAACCCTGAATGTTTGCAAATACTGCTTTCCATCTGAGAGCTGCCCTCCAGAAATACCATGGAAAAAGCCTGAGAAACCACTCAGCCTGTTATCTGTGTACCACAAATAAAGAGGTAAACGCTGCAAAATTACTTGACTCTCACCTTTTCCACTGTTTTTCCCGCTGAAATCTCTCCCAAGCAAGGGGCTCCTGAAGCACTTTAGTGCTATTTTAAAAGAGATCAGGCTGCTAAACTGCACAGGCAATCTTCCCTGTGTGACTCGGGCTCACTGCAGCTCTGATGTTAGTTTTTATCCTCTTTGACCCCATTTGTTGTTAACAAAATGTGGCGTAAACTGTGGATTCCCTCCAGGTGTCAGAAACGCTGGGAATACGCTGGTTTTGCCTGGCTTGGGTAGCTGAGGAGTTTGTTATGGTGAAGGATTGATCATTGTGTGCATTCAAGGCTGCTGGGAAGCTGCAAACCCTTTCAATCTGTTAATGTGGATTTCATTTTCGTTCAAAACAAATATAACAAGTGTAAAAATAACTTTAAAGTGCCAGTGAGGAAGGGGATGTTTGCAGAGAAGCTGCTTCACGCGGTTCTGCCCTCCTGCGCCAGGTTTCCCTGGTGTGGGGTTTTATCTCCTTTGCTCAGGTCCTTGAATTATTTGGATAATGAAAAGCCCAGGAAAGCCAGTGTTCTGCTTTGTAGAAGCAGCAAAACAAAATTTCCAACTGTGAGGCTTGGACTGAAGCATTTGATGAGGGGAAAAGTCCGGCTGGACCAGAAAGCGAAGGAAAACACAGTGATGCCAGTGGAACTGGCTGTGCCACCGTCTGGAAATCCTGGATACACCTGTAAAGGTCCGGGAAGTCACTGGGACAAAAGGAAGAATCCTTACATGCTGTTTTCACCGGGAAAAAGGGAACTCAAGGTAAATGACAGGGAGAGGAATGTAACGAATCTGTTCCTGCCTGGGGCGCTGCTGCCGACAGCAGACTCTGCCTTGGGGTCGTCTGAGACTTCCTGTGCCAATGGGGAAAGGATTCGGCAGCTCCCAGAGATCGGAGGCGTGGAGCTGGCTCTAGTGCCAGGGCTGGATGCCACCGAGGCTGGATGCCACCAAGGCTGCTGTCTCACACATCCACCCACCGCCCCGTCCCCTCACCGCTCCCAGCCCTGCGCTGGTTCGGCACAGCAAACAAAGAGAGACGCTGCAAACCTGAAAAAACCAAAAAACCAACCTGGATGGCATTTGGGTTTTCTCCTGCCATTAGTTCTGTCTTTTCCAGTTCCCTTCCTGCTCTTTGTCTTGTGCAGCTCCCCATTTCCTCAGCTTTTGTGTTATTCCTTCTCTCCGATGGCAAAGGCTGGTTCTTGCCATTCCTCGCGCGCGCCGCCGGTTTCTGACCTGTTCTCCCTCGGTCTCCCTGAAGCATGAGGGGATGAATTGAAGTCTGGCAGTGTCTGCTCCTCAACCCACTTCTGAGCAGGGAGGTGAAGAGCTGCAAAGAATGAAAGATGTTTGCTTTAAAAAAAACCCAAAAAAACAACACGCCACGTTTTCGGATCTGTGGGTGCACCTTGCTTTTCATTCCCATCTCCTTTGTCCTTTGGGGGCATCTGGAATTCCCAGTGCTGAGGCAGCAGGTGAAAATGCATGGAAAGGGCCATGTCTGACTTCAAACCAACTGCTCGAGAGATCAGGTCCTTAGAGAAGATCAATGAAATTTGCCTGAAATCAGCTGGAATTGGTCCTAGATTTTTATCAGCCCGTCAGGGGATGGGCAGATACCAAGGCAGCTTTTCAGTGTCCAAGTGGACATTAATTGTTCAGCCACAGTCCTTCCTTCCTACCAAGTCTGTTTGGGACCTGGGGGTGTTGTCACCTTTCTGACTTGGCTAATCCATGACTTTTCCATGAGATCCTCATGACCAGAATGTCCATAGAGTCTCTCCTGTGGGTGGGGAAGGTGAGGAGGGACAATCCCAGGAGGGGCTGAGCCACCAGAGGCTCTGACAGGGAGATGCTGTGGGCTGAAACCAGGAACAGGGAGACAGCTCAGCACAGAGAGCTCTGCAAGGAGCCACGTCCTGTGTTCATCACTGAGTCTGCCTGCATGAAACGGGCTGTTGAGGAGGATCACAGAGGTGTGATTTCCTCTGAGGATAGATTTCCTGCTCCCCCGCTATCAGATGCTGCTAACCCAGCAATGAGAGCTCCCAGGGGGCTCCTTGCAGCGAGTCCTCCTGTCACACACTCTGAAGTCCCATGACAGTGATGCTCATGCCTGGCATCTCTCCCCCTGACACTTTTCTGACAAAGGGATCAATAGTTTGGGTCTGTTTGGAAAATCAATTCAACGCTGGGCAGCCCTTGAAGGAACACCATCAAAGTGTCGGACGAGCCAGTGGTCCCAGGAGGGGACAAGGTGCATCTGACCTCGCTGATGGCACAAGAGTGATGAACAGGGGAGAGATGGGAAGGCTCTGCAGATTCCTGCAGCTCCCAGCACAGAGGAAGGGGCTGCCTGCCAACCCCTGCCAACCCCTGCCATCCCCTTCTGTCCAACTCTGTGTCCTCCTGCCCTAGAGAACAGCGTGATCTGGAAAGCAAAGTGCTGGCCTAAATCGCATCCTATAAATCAAGAAGAGAAGCCAGGTGTGTTTTTATCTCCTCTCCTGCATCACACAGCAAGAGTTTCATGGAGAGCAGCTCTCCTGTAATTTCTGGAGGAGCTGGGATGCATCCTTGGGAAAGGCTCTTGGCTCTGATTTAACTGTGTCAAGCGATGGAGAGGGCACTGAGCCTTCAGCTGGGTTGTTTCACAGTCTGATTATCTTCCCCTGAGGAAAGAAACCAGGCCCTATTTCTACTCCAAACTGTGGACTCTTGCTTTGACTTTTTTTTGGCAGATGGAAGAGCCTTCATATACAGAAACCTTCCCCTTGGCAGCCTCCCCTCAGCCCGTCCTTGTGCTGGTGAAAGAGCCGGATCATCTTTAGTCCCACTCCATGGGCAGGTTCTCCAGACCCCGAATCCTTTCCAAATTTCTAAAGAGGCATTTTTCAAAGTCTGGGTAAGACGCTGTGGGAATCAAAAGATCTGAGTTGTGTTCCCACTGGGCAATGTTTTTCCTTTTATTTCTCTTGGTTTCTTTGATTTATGTCCTGGGAGCTCTGTGGGACAGGGCTCTTTCCCAGAGGAAGGACCGTACAGGGCCTCACATTCTGGAGCTCGTGTTCAATAACAAGGTTATTGATATTAATTCAGAAATATTTCAAAAGAGGAATAAATTACAACAAAATGCAGAGCTGCTGCTTTTGCCCTTTACCCAAGTGCAAGCCATGACTATTACCATAAAGATCAATGAAACTGGGTGGGTATAAAACCAAAGGAGAGGGAGCAAAGAGATTTCCCTTGGGAACATGCTGTTGTTGTCTTGGAAAAAATCCATTTCAGAGCCTTATCTGTGTAAAACAAGGGGGGAGTTCTTTTCTTCTGAGGTCTAAAACACCCAAACCAAGTCACCCTCCATGATTGCAGCAACCTAAGGTGAAGCTGATCTCGTTGAAAATTTTTGTGTGAAAGAAGCTCTCACTGCTGGGCTTCTGCATCTCTCAAGTCTATTTTAAGCCCTGTGAGCTCCAGCTGCACCTGGGCCCTCACATGGAGCATCCTGAGCTGCATCAACCACGTGCTGCCAGGGTTAATCAAGAGCTGCTCAGGTGGTTTTTGAAGGCACTTTAAACAGTGCACCCACAGAGAAATCCAGCCACGTGTAACTCACCAGTCCTCCTCCCTCCTTTGAATTTTGGGATTTTTTTTTATCCCACTGTGAGCCCTGCTGGGGGAAGGTGATGCCCAGGGTAATGAAACACCTTCTGAGGTGCCAGGGGAGGATGTGTTCAAACCCTGTCATGCCACTGATGCTTTTGGCCTCGTTGTGCTGCTCTTGATAAAGTCAAGAGGAGCTTAATGCTTTTTAAAGATCTTCAGCTTTTATGGGCTGTAAAGCATCGACCTTAAAGGGAGGTGCTGAGGGAAGTATCTCCCAGATAGATCTGTGGGATAGTCAGACATGCCAGCTTTCCCCCAGCTGCTCCCTGGGCTGCCTTTTCCTAAGCTCACTTTAAACGAATGTGATGATTTCCCTCCTAGAGAAGAGCTGCCTGAAGCTGTTAAAACATCTTAGGGGGACTGGGACAACCTTCCCTTGGACATTTGCTGATGGAAGTACACAGAAAGCTTTTTCCAGTTTGTTCTCAGCTGTTTGTTCCCACTGAGGCTCAGTCACAGTGCTGCAAATTTCCTGAATTCTGTGCTCCACAATTCCAGGACTTGGACAGGGCCCTGCGTCAGCTAATCCCTACAGAGATCCCATCTCCTGCTCCAGTAACAAGGACTCCAGGATAAAAAAATCCTTTTGCAATGAGCAGCTAAAGGGGAAAATCCTCTAGTGGGAACCTCTGCTAATTGTGGACCTGTGGCAAGTGATTCCTATTAAATTATTCAATAATCCCTAAGAGATGATCTGACTACATCTCTCACCTCTGGAACCTTGCTGTGTTACTGTTCATCTGCATCACCAGGTACTAAAGGAATGAATAATATTTATGAGGTCCTGGGAAAACTGGTTCAAAAAGCATTCAGGGTGTGTGTGTGAGAGAGAAATGAGGGGGAAACAGTCCCCACGGACCCTGGGGAGGGGAATTGTGTGAGTGGGCACTGCCTGCAGCCCCTGCTGCACCAGCAGGACCTTTGCAGGGGGCTGGGAGGGGATGCAGGTGAGGATGCTCTGCAGAGCAAAAGCAGTCACGTCCTCCCACTGCCTTGACTTAATTTAGCTCGGAGCCTGGCAGAGGATGCAGCTCGGAGCCTTCCTGGGGGGCTCGGTCTGGGAGCGCCTTTGCTCGCGGGTTGGTGCTCTGGGGGAGGGTGTGAGATCCCCGTGCACCCCTCCCTGTTCCCAGGTACCGCCCGAGATCGGGGGTGGGGAGGGATGGCACTGAGAAGGGGGTCCAGGAGGGGGTCCAGGAGGGGGGTTAACCCCCCTGTTCCAGCCCTGCTCCCCGCGGGGCCGCCGCACCATCACCCCGCGCTGCCGCGGCTGCTTTTCCCCCTCTCCCTTTGCCGTGTTTAGTTAAATTTCCCCCGCCTTACTTGATGTCACATCCTGTTCCACAGCCATCCCCTGCTAGTAGCCAGCCCTACCAATTCCTTTCTTCTTTTTTTTTTTTTTTTTTTTTTTTAAATCCTTGTCCTCTCCCCATCACCCCCCTTTTCAAGGCAAACTTTTGGCAATAGCAGAGATAATCATTGCGTGCTCCGTTGAATTTCCCTTCGCAAATGTCTTTGGAGCAAGGGAGCCATTAAAAAAAAAAAAAAAAAATTAAATAAATTACCAGAGAGCCAGCACCGAGAGCAGAGGAGAGAAACTGGGATCCCAATAAATATGCAAAGTGAAGGCTCTGCTGAGCAGATTTCTGGCATCGCTTCCCGAGGGTGCTGAGAGCCGCCCGCAAAATCAGGCTGATTTTTTTTTTTAATTGCATTTTGTTGTCTTTTTTTTTCCTTTTTTTTTTTTCTCTTTAATTAAAATATTAATAAGAATAAAGGAGTGAGGAGGCAGCGAGGCTCGGGGACGGCGCAGGGAGGCTCGCCCGGAGGTGATCTGTATGCGAGGTGCCTAGAACGGGGTGCGAGAGATGCAACCGGCAAGCAAGCTCCTGACCCTCTGCTTCCTCATCCTGATGGGCACAGAACTCACCCAAGTAGGTTTATCTCTTCCTTCTCCCACACCCCCTCCTCCTCTCCCTTTCTCCCCAACGCCATTTTCTGTTAAACCTCGAGAGCACAAAAGAAAACTGGGATAGGATGCTGCACCTCCGTGCCCCCCCCATCCCCGGGCATCACCTGTGCCCAGCCCGCCGTGCCGGGGGACCCTCCGCGCTGGGGGGGAGCCGGGGGTGGGGGCACAGGGCGGGGGGCTCGGGATACCGGACCCCCAGAGACGGGGAGAGAAGGGGCAGCCCCGGCGTGGCCACCCCCGGAGGGGTGTGGGGACCCCCCACCCCACCCCACCCCACCCCACCCACCCGCGGGGAAAGTTCCTGTGGAGGGCTGGGGGAACAGGGG
>NW_016690208.1:4328330-4341926 GCF_001604755.1 Lepidothrix coronata
ACTGATCCACATCATCGTGCTCACTCTTTCTGAAGCACTTTGAGGTCTTAAATTGCTGTTTTCTTTTCTTCCTTCGCTTTCCCTGTCTGTCCATCCATACCCTTCCCGTGAGGAGGGGAAGAGCTTGCTCTTTGTTGTTACAGGGCCCAGGACTGAGGCTTGTGGGAGTGATGGTAGCACAACAGTGACAAAAAACCCCAGAGAGAAAACAAGGAAGTTTGGAAGTCAGACCAAAAAACCTGGGAAAACTGGTACTATTTCTTGCTGTGGCATTTGTGACCTGCTGAGGGACAGATGCCCCATGGCAAATGCAAGAGAGGATCGTCCTGTGCCCCAGAGGTGATGGGGGTACAAAGTGTGTGTTCCCTAATGAGGATGTGGGTGCCCACGCTGCCTCCCAGGGCAGGTGGTGCCTCTTCTCAGGCTGGAGGGATTTTCAGGTACCTCCAGGGAATGAGGAATGCGAGGGAAGGGAGTGAAAGTTTACTAAGTTGAGAGGGGGATGAGAAACGTCATCTTTCTGTCCAGAGCAGAGTCCAGGCCTTTCCCTCTGCAACTCTGTGGTGCTGGGCTGAAAGCAGAGGGACACAGTGAGCCCCCAGTGCGGTTCTGGGCTGGGCTTAGAGACCTGAGCCTGCTGAGAAGGCTGGGCTGGGACCTTCTTATCCTCAGCCTTAACCCCACTGCAGGAACCTGCCCCAAGAGAGCTGCTCAGCATCCCCACAGCCTGGTTTTTGGAATGCTGTCCCATCCATATGTGACAGGGGTGCTCCTCTCCACCCCTCAGCTCGCCTGTCTCCACACATCCACACTCCTTTGGGTGCAGCAGCATCTGGCAGTGGGGCAGCCTGGGATGAGTCAGGGCTCCATGAGGGATGCCAAGAGTCAGTAGAGGCAGCAAACCCTCCAAGAGGCCAGTTCAGAGCTCCTCCATCAACTGTAGGAGGGAGGAAAATCACTTAGTCCAATCTAAGTATCTAAGGAGGATCCCTGAAGTTACACAACCAGGTCTTTCCAGAAAGGACAGACATTTCCCACATTTCCTGCCCAGAGTGCCTGGGACACCTCACAGGTCTCCAGTACAGAGAGGAGGAGCTGGAAAGAGCAGGAGTAGGGGGTGTCCCACACACCACGGAGCAATCCTCGGACTGGCTGGAGTGCCTGGCCAAATTCCTGAGTCCTGTGCTCCCAGGACAGGAGCTGCCAGCCCCTCCACTGGGCAGCCAGCTCAGCTGGACTCACCCTCCTCGGGTGTTGGTTGAGATCCTCCAGCGTTTACTGAGCCAGCTTGGAGCACTGGCAAGATCTGAGGCTGTTAAAATACAGGTGCGTGTGTTTTAGAGCAGCTCCCGTCCTCTCACCGTGCAGCCAACTGGAATTCTCGGGTTGGGGTCCATTGACAATCCCCACCAAAACTTGGGAGCAACAGGAACTTCAGCACCTCTTCTCCAAACCAGCCAGGAGAGGGAGACAGTGACCGCCGTGTCCTGCACGCTCACACTGGAACTGTCCCTCTTTGCACACCTTGACCCTTGCAGGGCCCCTCCAGGCTGACAGGCACGTTTTGCATTATCACTTCCCAGCAGCGGAATTTTCCACTAAGTAGCTATTTTGGAAGACCCTATTCTTTGCTTTTATCTATCACTCCTCCTCTTTCTCTGCTCGGAATACATGCCTGCAAAAAGCATCTTTTGTTCCCTAAACAGTTCATCTTTTCCTGCTGTTTGCTCCCTGCTTGCAGCAGGAGAGGCACGGAGGGGGCAGCCTTGGAACCCCTAATTTTTTGGGCAGCTCTGCACCCCCTGCTCTCATGGGGAGGGCAGCTGCAGCGAGTGCATCAGGACAAGAAAAACAGCAACAAAAACCCAAAGTGATCAGGAGAAAGGTGAGCTCAACCAGTTCAGCAGAACTGGTACTGCAGGGATTTCTGCAATGGAAAGTTGCTTTTCAAGGTCCATATCCAGCTTTGCTCTGGAAAGCCCCATCAGTGAATACCATCAGGTCAAAAAGAGTCACCTGAGTCTCCTCCTCCTTGATTTCACCAGTGTTTCTGCTGATGTGCTCTAGCAGGAGTGGAGGCAACATCAGGTCTCCCACATCAAGTTTATTGGAATTTTATGTCAGTATTTTCATTCTGTTGCCACGCTGGGCTTCTAAAAAAAGGGAAATTGTTTGGGTAGGGAAGAGTTTCCATGTTTGCACATCAGCTACTTCAGGCACTGAGATGACAACAGTCATTTTCCTCCTTGATGCCCATGATCTGCAGCTTGTCCATGCACAGCTGCGACCACCACCCTCTGCATAACCCTCCATCCCTAAAAAAGGGAAACAGCAGCATTTCTGGGACCCTCTTTTTTTTGTCAGGTCTCTGCTTTGGAGCAGCTGATGTGGATTCAGCTTGCATGGCCATGACTTGGGGGAGGGTTGTGCCTCTCTTCACCCCAGGTTATACCCTACAAGCTCGGGACCATCCTGCTCCCAGCACAGGTTGTTAATGCATTAAGTCACCGAACTGTCTGAAAAGGTGTGGAAGAACATCTTGATGTCCCTGCCTTAACTCCTTTTATCTTACCAGCAACAGAAAAACCTCCCCCAAAACTGCTGGTTTTGGCTCTGTTGTAAACACTGAGAGCAAGAGAAAGAAATGAAATCTGCTCCAGGGAAACAGAGCAGTTCTGCCTCCCTCTACCTGCACAAACCCTGGGAAAAGGTTCCCAGGAATGGGCCACCTCTTCAGCAGGGACTTGTGGCTGCTGCTGCTCTCTCCGTGCTTTGCTGTCCCCATCTGAGTAAGTTTTAATCCTTGCAAAGCATTTGAAAGGCATATGAATGTGCACTGGTGGGAAATGAGGCTTTGTGGAATGATCCTTATCACACTGAATACCATTTTACACATTGGAGTATCTATAGGTCTAATTCCCTTGTATGTTCCTGGAGTAGACAAATATGAGGGATAAACTTTACTTACTGACTCAGTTGCAAAATGAACGTTAAGATGATTTAAGTGTAGCACTCAAGTGTTTTATATGATATGAAATCAGATAAGCAATCAGAGCCTCAGCTGCCACAGTGCTGAGCACAGCAGAAGCACCTGTTAGAGCAGCACTGGAGCAGAGCAGGGAGCTGTGATTCCTTCTAAAAGCTGGAAGCCATCCAAGGCTTTTGCCTAATGAACCTGTTCCTATAACCACAGCCTGAAGCACCTCCTTGCTGCAGAGCCCCTCAGGTACCACCCCACACCCCTGGCAGCAGTTTTGCCATGGAAGGGTTGCTGATGCCTCACCTGGGCTGGGTGAAGCTGATTCCACAGTGTGGAACCAGTTTATCCCTTTTGGAAGCCCAAAGCAGGACAGTGTGTGGTTCCGAGGGCAGGAGAGTTTCCCTACTGATTTCAGCAGCTGGCTGACTTACCTGGGCTAGAGCTGAGCAGGAGGAAGGGGCAGAGTGAAGTGGATGCTGCTGGGAAGTGAGGGAAGGGAATGGCATTCCAGCTGCCAGACCCTGATTCTGCTGCTGCTGGGAGGGACAGGATCCGACCTGGCAGCAGCGCTCCTGCTCTAACTCATCTCTTTTTCTCCACCTGGTGGACTTGCTAAGTGTGCTTTATTTCAGTGTGTTACAGGAGCTCCACAGCTCTCCCTGCAGAAACAGCTCCACTGGGCTGTGGCTGGTGCTGCTCCCTTTGCCCAGACTGGCAGTGCTGGGATGATCCCACACCAAGGGCCATGTCCCCAGTGAGGGACAAGGTCCTGCTAAGGTGGGACAGATCAGCTCAGTGGTGGTTGGAACATTCAGGGTCTCCTGCAACAGGGCAGTGGTGGCTATTCCAACGTGCCAGGGCTGGTGCTGTACCAGTGGAGTGATGGGTGTCACCTCTATCCTCTGGAGAGGGACAGCAGATTAATTTCAGAATTTTGCTTTGCACAGGGTGTTTCAAAGGTTCACTTAGGGGAGGATGTGCAAGGAACTGCAGAGCTCTGTTTGTGGGAGACTTTGGTTCTGAGGTCACCAGGCCAGTTCTGCAAATGCCTTCAGGAAACCTGAGTTGTGACCAAGCTGCCCATGATATGCCAGGCTGGCCAGTGGTGTTGGTTGATGTTTGCAGCCCGTGGGGTTCCTCGGCAGGGAATTCCCGCACTGGGAATGAGACAGGAGCAGCGTGGGGCAGGAACAGGGCAGGCAGGTCTACCGGGACATTTCGGTTTATCCTTAGCTCTGACAGAGCGCTGTCGCGACAGAATGCGGCGAGGGGGCGAGCGAGGACGCGGAGGGTGCTCTGACAGGGCTGGGCACCACCAGGTGCCCCGCAGGGGTCGCACAGCCCGCGGGATTGTGCGGGAGTTCTCAAGGAGCGCTTGAGGACTGGCAGCAGCCCTGGCCGGCTCCCCTGGCTGGCAGCAGCTCCCCTTTGTCCCCTGCACGGCGCTTCTCCGCTGCGGTCCCCGCGACCCCCGAGCGCCCCCGGCCCCGCAGCGCGGCCCGCAGCCGGCAGAGGGAGCGGCAGCGCCGCAGAGGGGGAGCCGCCTCCCCTTCCCCGCTCCGCTCCCTCCCCAAACCTCCTCCACCTCCTCCCCAGTTCTCTTCCGTCCCCTCAAATCTTCTCTCCTTTCCCCCAGTTTTCCCCCCTTCCCCCAAATCTTTTACCCTCTCCCCAAATCTTTCTCTCCCTTCCCCAAGCCTTTCTGACTCTCTTCAAATCTCTCCCCCTCTCCCCAGTTCTTTCCGTTTCCCATATCTTTTTTCTCCATATCTTTTCTTCCCATATCTTTTCTCCTTAATCTTTTCTCCACATATTTTTTCTTCCCTGCTTCCCTCCGCTCCCCTTTCCCCAAACCTTTTCTCCCTAAATCTTTTCTCCCCAAACCCTTTTTTTCCCCTCTTTCCCTCCACTCCCCCTTCCCCAAATCTTTTCTCCCTAAACCTCTTCTCCCAACCTGTCCTCCCCAAACCCTTTTTTCCCTCCACTCCCCCTTCCCCAAACCTTTTCTTCACAAACCTCTTCTCCCAACGTCTTCTCCGCAAATCTTTTCACCCGTCCTTCCCTCCGCTCCCCCTTCCCCTAATCTTTTCTCCCCAAATCTTTTCACCCCTCCTTCCCTCCGCTCCCCCTTCCCCTAATCTTTTCTCCCCAAATCTTTTCACCCCTCCTTCCCTCCGCTCCCCCTTCCCCAAAGCTTTTCTCCCCAAACCTCTTCTCCCCAAATCTTTTCTCCCCTCCTTCCCTCCGCTCCCCTTTCCCCAAACCACCCTCCCGACAAAAATCCCTATCCCTCCCCCAAATCCCTGCTTCCCTTCTCCCCTCCCCAAATCCCTTCTCCCCTCCCTCTCCCCCCTTTCCCGTCCCCCCCCACACCTCCCACCCGCAGTCTCCCCGGCCGGCTGGGCGCTCCCTCCCCGCGCCCCTCCCCGTCCCGTCCCACCCCCGACCCGCCTCCTGCAGCCGCTCGCTCCGGTCGGGGCGCGCCCGGCGGCGGCGGCGGGCGCAGGGGAGGCAGCCCCGCTCCGCACCGGCACCGGCAGCGCTCGCAGCGGCACCGGCAGCACCATCGGCAGCGCCGGGCAGGGCGGCGGCGGGGCGGCGGAGGACGATGGGCCGGCGGCGAGCGGCGGCGGCGGCCGGGCGGCTGGCGCAGCCCGAACCCAGCGGCATGGAGCCCGGCGCCGGTGCAGAATGAAGGGTGCCTGCCGCCCCCCCCCGCAGACATGTCTGTGCCTTTACTCAAGATTGGAGTCGTCCTCAGCACCATGGCCATGATCACCAACTGGATGTCGCAGACGCTGCCCTCCCTCGTGGGGCTCAACACCACCAAACTCACGGCGGCCACGGGCGGCACCTTGGACCGCAGCACGGGAGTAAGTGCCGGGGGGCGGCGGGGGACGGGGAGGGCTGCCCGGAGCATCCCTGCCTCCCGGAGCATCCCGGCCTCCCGGAGCATCCCTGCCTCCCGGAGCATCCCGGCCTCCCGGAGCATCCCTGCCTGCCGGAGCATCCCAGGTGCCCGGAGGATCCCGACCTCCCGGAGCATCCCAACCTTCCGGAGCATCCCTGCTTCCCGGGGCACCTATCCCTGCCTCCCGCGGCGGCAGCGCCCCGCTCCCCGCCACCGCCCAGTCCCCTCCTCGCCTGGGTGTCCCCCGCGCTGCCACATCCCTCCTTGTCCCGATGCCCCCCCAGGGGACCCCCGCGGCCGTCCGGCTCCCCCCCCTGCAGGAGCCCCCGCGCTGCAGAGAGCGGCGCCCCGGGGAGGGGCAGGATCGCCGCCCCTCGGGGTGATGGGGGGCAGCGCTGCAAGTGCCCCCCGGGGGTCGTGCAGGAGCGGGGATGGGGCGGTGCGGGGACAGGAGGTGCGGGCAGGAGATGGGGATGGCCGTGCGGAGAGTACCTCTCCCTCTCCCTCTTCCTCTCCTCTCCTGTGGTTTAGCCATCCGTCGTTCTGGGCTGTGGGCGATCCAGGTGCCCGCCCGTCCCTGCAGCCAAAGGGATGCAAAGTTTCCCTCGCTGCTGCTGCAGAAGCAGCGGGACAACGGGTGCGAGTCCCGGAAGGCTCCTGCGCTTCCCTCCTTTCCCGATCAGTCCTCAGTGGGATGGAGATGCGGTGGAGAAGTTGCCGTGTGTCGCGGTGGTGCCGTACGTCCCCTGTCCCTGCTCTGCTGGAGAGCTGGTGCTGTGCCTGAGCTTCCCGCTTTGGGAATGGCTGGAAAACAATCCTGTCTGTCTCTCTGTCTTCCGTGAGCAAGGAAAATTGGGCATCTTTTGCCTCCAGGCTGCATGCTTGTGCCTTGTGAGAGAGCTCCAGTATTACAGCTCTGCTGTTCCAAGAGTATTTCATGTAGTGGTTCTGCAGCTGGTGAATGAAGCTGGGAATTTTTTTTCCGTGTTATCAGGGTTTATGAAATCTGTTTACTCTTATTTTTTCCCCGGTTGCTTTAGCAAGAGAATCAAATTGTGTGGCTGCCTGAGCGTCTGTCTTAGGGCATGTCTGTCAACGTGGGCATTTGCAAGGTTATTTTCTACAGTGAAACAGTAGAAAGAACATTTCCCCTCTGGTTGGGAACATGATGACACCTTCCAAGTGATCGGAGGCTGGGTCGTGGTTAAATAATGTATTTTGCAAAGTGCTGTGAGAACAAAGGAAAATTAAGATCAGAGAGGTTTGGAGAGCACAGAGGGCTCGAGGGGGCTGAGGAATGTGCTGTGTTTGGGGCTGGGCTCCCTTTCCGTGGTGTGTCCTGGAAGCTCAGACCCTGCTGGTACTCTCCGGACTGCATCCCATCCCTGCTGGCACTCCTCACAGGGCACTGCTCCGGGCTTTCCCTGCCTGGAACCCAGTGAACATTGGAGGGAAATGGTTGTCTGGTGAAGCTCCCCATCCCCCGGGGAGTCTGGCAGAGGAAGGAGAAACGTAACTCCCGGTGTCCGTTTACTCAGGAGAGCTGATTTTCCAGCTGACAGATCCGGGAGAGCTCTGCAGAGGCAGCTCACTGCTCAGCCCTCATCAGGACACTGTGCCCTCACTGGTGGCTCAGGCTCATCCTTCTCAGGGTGTCAAGGAGAAGCCAAGTGCTCTGTCACGACAGCGGGGCAGCGGGTCCCCACCGCGATGTGCTCGGACAGCACCCGGAGCCCTCGCTGCTGCCTGGCTTTCCTTGTGTCCATGCCTTCCCACATGCATTGCCTTCCTCTTTGAGCTCTTGCTCTCCTTTTCAGACCCTTGTTTTATTTGTCCCCAATCCATATTTTTGCATTACAAGTGAATTTTGCCAGCTGGGCCCTCGGAGGAGCCTCCCTCCACTTCCAGCACAGCTCCACTCTCTGCCACGTCCATCCTGCTTCCTCCACTCATTCCCCTTCACCTCCCACACCCCTGCCAGCCCTCCCCCCATTTAATTAACTCATCTTTCCCTGTGTTAATTAGGTGTTGCCTACCAACCCAGAGGAAAGCTGGCAGGTCTACAGCTCTGCCCAGGATAGCGAGGGACGTTGTATATGCACAGTGGTGGCACCTCAACAGACGATGTGCTCGCGTGATGCCAGGACAAAGCAGCTGAGACAACTATTAGAAAAGGTAATGGCTGAGTCCTTCTGGGAAAAGTGGTTTGGTTTGGTGTGACACTGGGGGTAAAAACCTGAGGAGGGTGGACTGAGCCTTGGTTTCCAGGGAAGATGGACCCCTTGGCCCAGATCTCCCGTGCCAGAGTTGTTCCCGTGTGTGTGGTGGGGAATAATGAGCTGCAGTCAGGAGGAGAAATCTCTACATGTTTCTGAGGCACAGAGGAAACCCTGGGCTAAGGTCAGGGTAAAACTGCTGAGATCAAAGCAGCCAATATTGAACCATATCGCTAAAAAAAAAAAAAAAACCAAAAACCAACAACAAAAATTGACCCTTTTTTTCATTATGTTGACACAAGCAGTTTCAAAGGATGAGCCTCAACAAGATGAGAGGAAATAGAGTTAAAACCCCAAAGCCCATGCATTCCTAACCAAGCTGATATTAAAGAGGTCAAGTAAAACTGTACAAGCTGTCAACATCAAGTAGCACAGAGATGACAGCTAGTGGTTTTCTTTCTAATGTTGACATCCACTTGATTAGTTTTTAATAGTCTGCTGTCCAAAAAGATCAAAGAATCTCATTAGGGAAACATTCCCAATAACCAGAAATTTTCCAGATAATAGATTTCACCGAAGAATTGCTGTTCCATGTGAAATGGTGCTCTTCTCTTTAAAATATAAGCTGACTCCTGTGCTGGATAAATAATTAAACCCCATGCCCCAATGCTATATTGGTATGTGTTGTGCATGACAAAAGAATTTTTGTCCTGCTGCTTTGGGGAAGCCACTGTATTAATTCCCTGTAACAACATTAAACCTACACTTAACTGATGTTCCCATGTGATAAGGACAATAAAGCGAGCCAGGAAACATTTAGCCCTAAAACAATTCTTTGGTATGTCAGAGGCTTCTAAAAATAATCCTACTCAAGCTTTTATTTCTCTGAGCAATAACGCAATGGGTCCATTTGCCTGAGAGGCAGCAGGCGTTATATTTATGAGCAGCTGCCATGGATGTCCGAGAGCCTTCGTGTTCCCAGAACTGCTCAGAGGCATTAAATGAGCAGGATTTGACCCAATGCCCTCTGCTAATGGACAGGAGTTGGGTGTAGGAGACCTGGGATAACATCAGGAGGGTGTAAGTAAGCGCATGGTGATTTTTTTTTATGCAGCTCTCTGGCTGCCAATGGATAGAGTGAGGGAGGAGCTGTATTTCCAGGCATGTGTTCTGGGGATGTTACCTGCCTGCTAATCTGTCTGCATCTCACTCCCACGCTAACCTAAATGAAAAACCCCAAAATAAAGAATAGGCTCTTAGTGCCAGACATCTGATCTTGAGGGAGGCTGAAATGACAATCCCTGTAGGAGAAACCAAACTGCAGTGAAGAGCTCCCAGCTTCCCAGGAAGGATTTTGAACCTGAAAACTCCTTCCCTCGTCATCTGATGTTTTAACTCTGGCTTTGTGATGGGAAAACTCTCAGCTCCTGACTTCTCTCTGCCAGCAGATGAAGCAGCATAATGTGTCAAAGAGGTAACTGTTTGGATTTTCAAAGGAGCAGACCTGGAGGTCACCTATGGGGATGATGAGGCGTTGCCAGAATTAAGCTGCATTTGTAGGTGGGTGGGTGGGTGTGTGTACACAAAGCAATTACAGCAGCTGCAGTGGAAATCTCCACACAGAGGCTTCAGCAGCTGAATTTTGTGGTTCAAAGCTGCCAGGACTGCATCCATCTACACTCAGCTCATGGGGCTGAGCATCTGTGTAGGAAGTGCAGTTCCTGTGGCTGGGGAGTGAGTGCTGGGCACCGAGTCAGGTTAAAGAGCAGCGTTCAGGGAGGTGAGGGGAGCCAGGGCCGCTCGCCACCGCACAAACTGTTCAGCCCAGGTTTAGGCACTTGAGGTGTCTGAGCTCATCCTTGGCTGGAGCACACGGAGTCCTTCCAGCCTGATATGTGTCAGGTGCTGAGTCCAGATCTTGGGCTGCCTCCAAACCAAGACATCACCTCAATCCTGCTCATAAACAGATTATGTTTTTTATCTTCAAATGGATTTTTATTTATTTATTTTGGCCCTGTTTTCTGGGAGGGCTTCCTCCTCTGATGGTCAAACCATTTTTGGTTTCCTGCCAATTCTTCATCTTGCCAGCGCTGATTTCCAGATTAAACAGGTCTTTTTGTTCCTTTGATAGTCACTCTGAGGTGTATCTACGAAGGAAAATGCCATCTCTTCTCAACCTTCACTTTGCCTCCTACAGACCTTATAAGATGAACTTTTCATGTTCTGAACCATCAGCTGCATCCATTTCTCTGCTAATTTTTCCCATAGACCATGAAAATCTCCCTTAAGGTGCCTCATGCTGTTGTTCCACCAGTTTGTCCAGCTGCCCAGGGCTAAAAATTCATCTCAATTCAAACCCCAAAGATGGGCTTAGAACAGGCCTTTTGGAGCTGGTATGAAAGGCTGATCCACAGGGAAGCTTGAGCAGGGTTTAAACCATGGCTTTGACCTTACAGATCTCACTGAGGTCATCAGGCCAATATTGACTTTTTGATACTTTGCTTTACTTCTGAAACAACTCATCAAACGAGATGAGAAGAACAGCACTGGAAGCTTCATTTGTATTAATTTTCTATTTCAAATGCTAAAAATAATTCCTTCCCCAAGACAATCACAGGTACCTGTCTCACATTAGCTTGATGAAAATGAGGTTTCAGGTTGAGAGTGGGGGCAAAAAGCATTGTAGCCCATGACTGAGGACAGCAGTTAATGGAGGAAGCTGAGGGAATTTGAGAGACAGGATCCTTGGGCCTGAGTTCATTAGAGCATTTCTGTACATGCTTAAGTGTAAGCTATGAACAGTCTCATTGAAACCTAATCATGTGCCAGAGTACTTTGCTGGATCAAGGGCGTGATATGCTAATGATGGAAAACAAGCAGATCTTCAGCTGCTGGAGCACAAGCTGCTCTCAGGGACCAGGGGCGATGCTGCAAGTCTGGCCACAATCTTGCCTGGTTGAAAACAATACAGGCAACAAATACCGAGCCTGGGCTTGTAAAATCCACCCCCAAAATAGCACAGCAGCTATTTTAGGCATCTCCATTTAGAGACATGTGAGGAGGTTATTTTCCTCTGCAGTCAGGGAGAGGCAGAAACACTCCAGAGGTGTTTTCAGAGCAGCAGCCCCAGTGAGATGCTCTGACAGCAGAGTCTGTCTCTCCCCACCAACCAAGAAGCAGCGTAAGGAGCCCCCCATAGCCTTACTCAGCCCCTGTGAACTCTGATACTTGTCCATCATTACAGAAATGCTCTTTTCTGATTACTTGCAGCTTGGCCTTTAGTTGGGGTTAGGCATTAGTGCAATTAGATCAATTTTGCATGATCTCTACAAGCCATTCCTATCCCAACCCCTTGGAACAATTCTGCTGGGCAGATACAGCTCATCTCAAAGGAGAATAGACTGGATTACTAGAATAAAAATATCTGCAGAGCAGCCACGCTTGTCCCTTCTCCTGCCTCAGGGTAGAGAGAGGTCTTCAAACTCCTCCACATCCAGCCCAGGTGAATTAGCACCCAGCTGTGACTGCTGGAAGCTCCCTGGGGGTGGCACAGCTAAACGGGAGTTGAACAGTCTCAGGCTGAGCTCAGGTTTGCTCTTTTCTTCTTCAAACCAAGAGGGTCTTGTTCTGCTCTTCCCTGCTCCTCAGGCCTCTCTGAGCAGGTCCTTGGGGGTAGTCAGGGTGGGTGCTGGTTCATCTCCAGGTGATGTGCTGGGGCTCAGAGACTGAAAATAGCTTCACCTTTGCCGAGGAAGACTATTAGACCCCCGGAGGAGTCGTACAGAATGTTTCCTCGCTGCTGGCCTTTGAAATACAGGTCACCCATACATTTTTAATGGATCCCTGTAATAGTTTTCTTGTCATCGTGCATGAGCAATGGGCATTTTGATGGGCTCCCAAGCTGCAGACACCACAGCTGGCATTTGACCCGGGCTGGTTTCAGCGAGGAGTCTCCCAGCCCTGGCAGCGCGCGGGTGTCCTGCCGTGCCCTCGCCCTGTCACTTGAGGTAAGTCACCAACAGCCCAGTGCGATTGGCCCCAGGAAATATTGCACTTGCACCATTCCTTCCCCATCCCGGCCCTGTCCGCGCTCGGCTCTGGCGAGGACGGCGACGGGAGCGGATGTGGCAGTGGAAGTGTCTGGGAGCGGATCCGCGGCGACGGCGCTGGCTCACATTTGGGTTTTGCTGAGACGCCCACAGCCGAGGAGACTTGAGCCAGGACGGCCCTGACGCAGCAGCACGCTCGGGTGCCTGATTCATTTTAGCCCCGGACGTCATCCCCGCGGTGCCACGGTGGCGCTGCTGTGGGTGACGTGGCGGCGGCAGGAGCACCGGCCGTGGGCTGAGCCCCGTAATGTACCAGCCGGGGTACAAACACATCCGTCCCTGATGCAAGGGCCTTAAATATTGCTCATTGCCTCATGCTAAATAGGTGCTTTGGTGCCTGCCCACGTCAGAGCTTCGTTCCCCCTCTCCCAAGCCTGAGAAAGGAGAGGAGGGAATATCTTAATAAATCAGATGGCAGCCAGCCTTCAAAATCAGGTCAGCCTAGCTGGCGTTTCCTTCCCCTCCTAACACCTTCAGCTCTTTTTCTCACGATGAGCCCAGCCAACCTTCTTTGCCTCGTTCCTCGGGCGAGGCCAGATGGGCTCTGCACGGGGGGCTGCGGCACCGCTCGGCTCCCAGAGCTGCCGGCGCGGCACAACCGCCCCGGCGGGCAGGAACCGGTGGGGAGTGGGAGCTCCCACCGTACTTCCCAGCTCCAGGGTGCCCTCACCCGCAGCTGGGTTTGTTGTGGCAGATGCTGTGTAAACAGTTGGGCTGTTTTGGATAATGAAGTTTTACGAGCTGGGAGTAAAGTTTGCATTTAGGCAAATCAGCGTCGCTCACGCGCGCGAGGAAATGGAAATGTGCACCTGAGCAGAGGCTTTTCTCATACCCAGGTGGGCCTCTGCTCAACTAAGAGCTCTCCTTGTGCAACAGCAGGTGCCACTCCAGCTTCTCAAAGAGGCAGCCACGAGTGACATGTTTTATCCTCGACTACAACCCTTTTTTGCATGTGAGATTGTTAAATTATTCTGTGCAGCAGGAAAAACATTTAGGAAACACATTTACTCTGGTTTAGAGCACGGGGTCATGATCTGTGAGATGCTGTTGATTAACTAGTAAATAATGCATGGGCTGATTGCCCTTTATCTCTGCTGACTGTGTGGAAAAGGTCTGTGTTGGGATGCAAAAGAGGGGCTGCCTTGGTGCTGGAAGTACCTTCTTAATGAGTCCCTTCTCGTTTGACAGGTGCAAAACATGTCCCAGTCGATAGAGGTGTTGGACAGGCGGACCCAGAGAGACCTACAGTACGTGGAGAAGATGGAAAACCAGATGAGGGGACTGGAAACAAAATTTAAGCAAGTGGAAGAAAGCCACAAGCAGCACCTGGCAAGGCAGTTTAAGGTATGTCTGCTTTTCAAACTCCTAATGGAGCTGTGG